>NC_064922.1:49343436-49655059 GCF_023897955.1 Schistocerca gregaria | reverse complement strand
ACATTCCTCCATGGGAGTAATGTCTCAAACAGTCTACGCTTTGATCGTTCCCTGCAAGACCAGTAGTAGTTTACGATGCACATCTGGAGGCATTCTGTAATCTGTGGACCTTAAAGTGTTGATGAAACACAGAAATTGCCTCGGGATTGAATACAACAGTCACCATGCGCACTTTCCTCCATGGTAGTAATGTCTCAAACAGTTTACGCTTTGATCGTTCGTTGGAAGACCAGTAGTAGTTTCCGATGCACATCTGGAGGCATTCTGTACTCTGTAAACTATCAGAGTGTTGTTCAAACACAGAAATTGCATCGGGATTCAATAAAACAGTCACCATGCGCACTTTCCTCCATGGGAGTAATGTCTCAAACAGTTTACGCTTTGATCGTTCCCTGGAAGACCAGTGGTAGTTCCCGATGCACATCAGGGGGCATTCTGTAATGTGTGGACTATCAGAGTGCTGATGAAACACTGAAATTGCATCGGGATTGAATACAACAGTCACCATGCGCACTTTCCTCCATTGCAGTAATATATCAAACAGTTTACGCTTTGATCGTTCCCTGCAAGACCAGTAGTAGTTTCCGATGCACATCTGGGGGCATTCTGCAGTGTGTGGACTATCATAGTGTTGATGAAACACAGAAATTTCATCGGGATTGGATACAGCAGTCGACATGCGCACTTTCCTCCATGGGAGTAATGTCTCAAACAGTCTACGGTTTGATCGTTCCCTGTAAGACTAGTAGTGGTTTCCGATGCACATCTGGAGGCATTCTGTAATCTGTGGACCTTAAAGTGTTGATGAAACACAGAAATTGCCTCGGGATTGAATGCAACAGTCACCATGCGCACTTTCCTCCATGGGAGTAATGTCTCAAACAGTTTACGCTTTGATCGTTCGTTGGAAGACCAGTAGTAGATTCCGATGCACATCTGGAGGCATTCTGTACTCTGTAAACTATCAGAGTGTTGTTCAAACACAGAAATTGCATCGGGATTCAATACAACAATCACCATGCGCACTTTCCTCCATGGGAGTAATGTCTCAAACAGTTTACGCTTTGATCGTTCCCTGGAAGACCAGTGGTAGTTTCCGATGCACATCTGGGGTCATTCTGCAATGTGTGGACTATCATAGTGTTGACGAAACACAGAAATTTCATCGGGATTGAATACAACGGTCACCATGCGCACTTTCCTCCATGGGAGTAATGTCTCAAACAGTCTACGGTTTGATCGTTCCCTGTAAGACTAGTAGTGATTTTCGATGCACATCTGGAGGCACTCTGTAATCTGTGAACCTTTAAAGTGTCGGTGAAACACAGAAATTGCATCGGGATTGAGTACAACAGTCACCATGCGCACTTTCCTCCATTTGAGTTGTATCACAAACAGTCTACGCTTTGATCGTTTCCTGGAAGACCAGTAGTAGTTTCCGATGCACATCTGGAGGCATTCTGTAATCTGTGGACCTTCAAAGAGTTTATGAGACACAGAAATTGCATCGAGATTGAGTACAACAGTCACCATGCGCACTCTCCTCCATGGGAGTAGTATCTCAAAAAGACTACGCTTTGATCGTTTCCATGAAGACCAGTAGTAGTTTCCGATGAACATCTGCGTTCATTCTGTAATGTGTGGACTATCAGAGTGTTGTTGAAACACAGAAATTGCATCGGGATTAAATACAACAGTCACCATGCGCAATTTTCCTAAAAGGGAGTAATGTCTCAAACAGTCTACGCTTTGATCGTTCCCTGTAAGACCAGTAGTAGTTTCCGATGCACATCTGGAGGCATTCTGTAATGTGTGGACTATCAGAGTGTTGTTGAAACACAGAAAATGTATCGGGATTGAATACAACAGTCACCATGCGCACTTTCCTCCATGGGAGTAATGTCTCAAACAGTCTACGTTTGATCGATCCCTGCAAGACCAGTAGTAGTTTCCGATGCACATCTGGGGGCATTCTGCAATGTGTGGACTATCAGAGTGTCGATGAAACACAGAAATTTCATCGGGATTGAATACAACAGTCACCATGCGCACTTTCCTCCATGGATGTAATGTCTCAAACAGTTTACGCTTTGATCGTTCCCTGCAAGACCAGTGTAGTTTACGATGCACATCTGGAGGCATTCTGTAATCTGTGGAAGTTGAAAGTGTTGATGAAACACAGAAATTGCCTCGGGATTGAATGCAACAGTCACCTTGCGCACTTTCCTCCATGGGAGTAATGTCTCAAACAGTTTACGCTTTTTATCGTTCCCTGGAAGACCAGTAGTAGTTTCCGATGCACATCTGGTGTCATTCTGTAATCTGTGGACTATCAGAGTGTTGATGAAACACAGAAATTGAATCGGGATTGAATACAAAAGTCACCATGCGCACTTTCCTCCATTGGAGTTACGTCTCAAACAGTCTACGCTTTGATCGTTCCCTGCAAGGCCAGTAGTAGTTTCCGATGCACATCTCTAGGCATTCTGTTATCTATGGACCTTCTAAGTTTTGATGAAACACAGAAATTGCCCCGGGATTGAATACAAGAGTAATCATGCGCATTTTCCTCCATGGGAGTAATGTCTCAAACAGTCTACGCTTTGATCGATCCCTGGAAGACCAGTAGTAGTTTCCGATGCACATCTAGCGGCATTCTGTAATCTGTAAACTATCAGAGTGTTGTTGAAACACAGAAATTGCATCGGCATTCAATACAACAGTCACCATGCGCAATTTCCTCCATAGGAGTAATGTCTCAAACAGTTTACGCTTTGATCTATCCCTGGAAGACCAGTGGTTGTTTCCGATGCACATCTGGGGGCATTCTGTAATGTGTGGACTATCAGAGTGCTGTTGAAACACTGAAATTGCATCGGGATTGAATACAACAGTCACCATGCGCACTATCCGTCATTTGAGTGATGTCTCAAACAGTTTACGCTTTGATCATTCCCTGCAAGACCAGTAATAGTTTCCGATGCACATCTGGGGGAATTCTGCAATGTGTGGACTATCAGAGTGTTGATGAAACACAGAAATTGCATCGGGATTGAATACAACAGTCACCATGCGCACTTTCCTCCATGGGAGTAATGTCTCAAACAGTCTACCCTTTGATCGTTCCCTGTAAGACCAGTACTAGTTTCCGATGCACATCTGGAGGTACTCTGTAATCTGAGGACCTTTAAATTGTTGATGAAAGACAGAAATATAATCGGGATTGAATACAACAGTCACCATGCGCACTTTCCTCCATGGGAGTAGTGTCTATAAACAGTCTACGCTTTGATCGATCCCTGGAAGACCAGTAGTAGTTTCCGATGCACATCTGGAGGCATTCTGTAATCTGTAAACTATCAGAGTGTTGTTCAAACACAGAAATTGCATCGGGATTTATTACAACAGTCACCATGCGCACTTTCCTCCATGGGAGTAATGTCTCAAACAGTCTACGCTTTGATCGTTCCCTGCAAGACCAGTAGTAGTTTACGATGCACATCTGGAGGCATTCTGTAATCTGTGGACCTTAAAGTGTTGATGAAACACAGAAATTGCCTCGGGATTGAATGCAACAGTCACCATGCGCACTTTCCTCCATGGTAGTAATGTCTCAAACAGTTTACGCTTTGATCGTTCGTTGGAAGACCAGTAGTAGTTTCCGATGCACATCTGGAGGCATTCTGTACTCTGTAAACTATCAGAGTGTTGTTCAAACACAGAAATTGCATCGGGATTCAATAAAACAGTCACCATGCGCACTTTCCTCCATGGGAGTAATGTCTCAAACAGTTTACGCTTTGATCGTTCCCTGGAAGACCAGTGGTAGTTTCCGATGCACATCTGGGGGCATTCTGTAATGTGTGGACTATCAGAGTGCTGATGAAACACTGAAATTGAATCGGGATTGAATACAACAGTCACCATGCGCACTTTCCTCCATTGCAGTAATGTATCAAACAGTTTACGCTTTGATCGTTCCCTGCAAGACCAGTAGTAGTTTCCGATGCACATCTGGGGGCATTCTGCAGTGTGTGGACTATCATAGTGTTGATGAAACACAGAAATTTCATCGGGATTGGATACAGCAGTCGCCATGCGCACTTTCCTCCATGGGAGTAATGTCTCAAACAGTCTACGGTTTGATCGTTCCCTGTAAGACTAGTAGTGGTTTCCGATGCACATGTGGAGGCACTCTGTAATCTGTGGACCTTTAAAGTGTCGGTGAAACACAGAAATTGCATCGGGATTGAGTACAACAGTCACCATGCGCACTTTCCTCCATTTGAGTTGTATCACAAACAGTCTACGCTTTGATCGTTTCCTGGAAGACCAGTAGTAGTTTCCGATGCACATCTGGAGGCATTCTGTAATCTGTGGACCTTCAAAGAGTTTATGAGACACAGAAATTGCATCGAGATTGAGTACAACAGTCACCATGCGCACTCTCCTCCATGGGAGTAGTATCTCAAAAAGACTACGCTTTGATCGTTTCCATGAAGACCAGTAGTAGTTTCCGATGAACATCTGGGATCATTCTGTAATGTGTGGACTATCAGAGTGTTGTTGAAACACAGAAATTGCATCGGGATTAAATACAACAGTCACCATGCGCAATTTTCCTAAAAGGGAGTAATGTCTCAAACAGTCTACGCTTTGATCGTTCCCTGGAAGACCAGTAGTAGTTTCCGATGCACATCTGGAGGCATTCTGTGATCTGTGGACTATCAGAGTGTTGTTGAAACACAGAAAATGTATCGGGATTGAATACAACAGTCACCATGCGCACTTTCCTCCATGGGAGTAATGTCTCAAACATTCTACGTTTGATCGATCCCTGCAAGACCAGTAGTAGTTTCCGATGCACATCTGGGGGCATTCTGCAATGTGTGGACTATCGGAGTGTTGATGAAACACAGAAATTTCATCGGGATTGAATACAACAGTCACCATGCGCACTTTCCTCAATGGATGTTATGTCTCAAACAGTTTACGCTTTGATCGTTCCCTGCAAGACCAGTGTAGTTTACGATGCACATCTGGAGGCATTCTGTAATCTGTGGACCTTGAAAGTGTTGATGAAACACAGAAATTGCCTCGGGATTGAATGCAACAGTCACCTTGCGCACTTTCCTCCATGGGAGTAATGTCTCAAACAGTTTACGCTTTTTATCGTTCCCTGGAAGACCAGTAGTAGTTTCCGATGCACATCTGGTGTCATTCTGTAATCTGTGGACTATCAGAGTGTTGATGAAACACAGAAATTGAATCGGGATTGAATACAAAAGTCACCATGCGCACTTTCCTCCATGGGAGTAATGTCTCAAACAGTCTACCCTTTGATCGTTCCCTGTAAGACCAGTAGTAGTTTCCGATGCACATCTGGAAGCACTCTGTAATCTGTGGACCTTTAAAGTGTTGATGAAACACAGAAATTTCATCGAGATTGAGTGCAACAGTCACCATGCGCACTCTCCTCCATGGGAGTAGTATCTCAAACAGTCTACGCTTTGATCGTTTCCTGGAAGACCAGTAGTAGTTTCCGATGCACATCTGGAGGCATTCTGTAATCTGTGGACCTTGAAAGAGTTGATGAAACACAGAAATTTCATCGGGAGTGAATACAACTGTAACCATGCGCACTTTCCTCCATGGGAGTAATGTCTCAAACAGTCTACGCTTTGATCGTTCCCTAGAAGACCAGTAGTAGTTTCCGATGCACATCTGGGGGCATTCTGTAATGTGTGGACTATCAGAGTGATGATGAAACACAGAAATTTCATCTGGATTGAATACAACAGTCACCATGCCCACTTTATTCCATGGGAGTAATGTCACAAACAGTTTACGCTTTGATCGTTCCCTGGAAGACCAGTAATAGTTTCCGATAAACATCTGGGTTCATTCTGTAATGTGTGGACTATCAGAGTGTTGATGAAACACAGAAATTGCTTCGGGATTGAATACAACAGTCACCATGTGCACTTTCCTCCATGGGAGTAGTGCCTCAGTCAGTTTACGCTTTCATGGTTCCCTGGAAGACCAGTAGTTGTTTCGAATGAACATCTGGGGGCATTCTGTAATGTGTGGTCTATCAGAGTGTTGATGAAACACAGAAAGTGCATTGGGATTGAATACAACAGTCACAATGCGCACTATCCTCCATGGGAGTAATGTCTCAAACAGTTTACGCTTTGATCGTTCCGTGGAAGACCAGTAGTAGTTTCCGATGCACATCTGGTGTCATTCTGTAATCTGTGGACTATCAGAGTGTTGATGAACCGCACAAAATGAATCGGGATTGAATAAAACAGTCACCATGCGCACTTTCCTCCATGGGAGTAATGTCGCAAACAGTCTACGATTTGATCGTTCCCTGCAAGGCCAGTAGTAGTTTCCGATGCACATCTGGAGGCATTCTGTAATCTGTGGACCTTCAAAGTCTTGATGAAACACAGAAATTGCCTCGGGATTGAATACAGCAGTCATCATGCGCATTTTCCTCCATGGGAGTTATGACTCAAACAGTCTACGCTTTGATCGATCCATGGAAGACCAGTAGTAGTTTCCGATGCACATATGGAAGCATTCTGTAATCTGTAAACTATCAGTGTGTTGTTCAAACACAGAAATTGCATCGGCATTGAATACAACAGTCACCATGCGCACTTTCCTCCATGGGAATAATGTCTCAAACAGTTTACACTTTGATCGATCCCTGAAAGACCAGTGGTAGTTTCCGATGCACATCTGGGGGCATTCTGTAATGTGTGGACTATCCGAGTGTTGATGAAACACAGAAATTGCATCGGGAGTGAATACAACAGTCATCATGCGCACTTTCCTCCATGTCAGTAATGTCTCGTACAGTTTACGCTTTGATCGTTCCCTGGAAACCAGTAGTAGTTTCCGATGCATATCTGGGTGCATTCTGCAATGTGTGGACTATCAGAGTGTTGATGAAACACAGAAATTGAATCGGCATTGAATACAACAGTCACCATGCGCACTTTCCTCCATAGGAGTAATGTCTCAAACAGTCAACGCTTTGATCGTTCCCTGGAAGACCAGTAGTAGTTTCCAATGCACATCTGGAGGCACTCTGTAATCTGTGGACTTTTGAAGTGTTGATGAAACACAGAAATTGCCTCTTGATTGAATACAAGAGTCCTCATGCGCATTTTCCTCCATGGGAGTAATGTCTCAAACAGTCTACGCTTTGATCGATCCCTGGAAGACCAGTAGTAGTTTCCGATGCACATCTGGAGGCATTCTGTACTCTGTAAGGTATCAGAGTGTTATTCAAACACAGAAATTTCATCGGGATTCAATACAACAGTCACCATGCGCACTTTCCTCCATGGGAGTAATGTCTCAAACAGTTTACGCTTTGATCGTTCCCTGGAAGACCAGTGGTAGTTTCCGATGCACATCTGGGGGCATTCTGTAATGTGTGGACTATCAGAGTGCTGATGAAACACTGAAATTGCATCGGGATTGAATACAACAGTCACCATGCGCATTTGACTCCATGGGAGTAATGTCTCAAACAGTCTACGCTTTGATCGTTCACTGTAAGACCAGTAGTAGTTTCCGATGCACATCTGGAGGCACTCACTAATACGTGGACCTTTAAAGTGTTGATGAAACACAGAAATTGCATCGGGATTGTGTACAACAGTCACCATGCGCACTTTCCTCCATGGGAGTAGTATCTCAAACAGTCTACGTTTTGATCGTTTCCTGGAAGACCAGTAGTAGTTTCCGATGCACATCTGGAGGTATTCTGTAATCTGTGGACCTTCAAAGAGTTGATGAAACACAGAAATTTCATCGGGAGTGAATACAACAGTAAGCATGCGCACTTTCCTCCATGGGAGTAATGTCTCAAACAGTCTACGCTTTGATTGTGCCCTAGAAGACCAGTAGTAGTTTCCGATGCACATCTGGGGGCATTCTGTAATCTGTGGACTATCAGAGTGTTGATGAAACACAGAAATTGAATCGGGATTGAATACAACAGTCATCATGCGCATTTTCCTCCATGGGAGTAATGTCTCAAACAGTCTACGCTTTGATCGATCCCTGGAAGACCAGTAGTAGTTTCCGATGCACATCTGGATTCATTCTGTACTCTGTAAAGTATCAGAGTGTTGTTCAAACACAGAAATTGCATCGGGATTCAATACAACAGTCACCATGCGCACTTTCTTCCATGGGAGTAATGTCTCAAAGAGTTTACGCTTTGAACGTTCCCTGGAAGACCAGTGGTAGTTTCCGATGCACACCTGGGGCATTCTGTAATGTGTAGACTATCAGAGTGCTGATGAAACACTGATATTGCATCGGGACTGAATACAACAGTCAACATGCGCACTTTCCTCCATGGGAGTAGTATCTCAAACGGTCTACGCTTTGATCGTTTCCTGGAAGACCAGTAGTAGTTTCCGATGCACATCTGGAGGCATTCAGTAATCTGTGGACCTTCAAAGAGTTGATGAAACACAGATATTTCATCGGGAGTGAATACAACAGTTACCATGCGCACTTTCCTCCATGGGAGTAATGTCTCAAACAGTCTACGCTTTGATCGTTCCCTAGAAGACCAGTAGTAGTTTCCGATGCACATCTGGGAGCTTTCTAAAATGTGTGGACTATCAGAGTGTTGATGAAACACAGAAATTGCATCGGGATTAAATACAACAGTCACCATGCGCAATTTTCCTAAATCGGAGTATTGCCTCCTACAGTCTATGCTTTGATCGTTCCCTGGAAGACCAGTAGTAGCTTCCGATGCACATCTGGAGGCATTCTGTAATCTGTGGACTATTAGAGTGTTGTTGAAACACAGAAAATGTATCGGGATTGAATACAACAGTCACCATGCTCACTTTCCTCCATGGGACTAATGTCTCAAACAGTCTACGCTTAGATAGATCCCTACAAGACCAGTAGTAGTTTCCGATGCACATCTGGGGGCATTCTGCAATGTGTGGACTATCAGAGTGTTGATGAAACACAGAAACTTCATCGGGATTGAATACATCAGTCACCATGCGCAATTTCCCTAAATGGGAGTATTGTCTCCCACAGTCTATGCTTTGATCGTTCCCTGGAAGACCAGTAGTAGTTTCCGATGCACATCTGGTGTCATTCTGTAATCTATGGACTATCAGAGTGTTGATGAAACACAGAAATTGCTTCGGGATTGAATACTACAGTCACCATGTGTACTTTCCTCCATGGGAGTAGTGCCTCACTCAGTTTACGCTTTCATGGTTCCCTGGAAGACCAGTAGTTGTTTCCGATGAACATCTGGGGGCATTCTGTAATGTGTGGACTATCAGAGTGTTGATGAAACACAGAAAATGAATCGGGATTGAATACAACAGTCACCATGCGCACTTTCCTCCATGGGAGTATGTCTCAAACAGCCTACGCTTTGATCGTTCCCTGTAAGACCAGTAGTAGTTTCCGATGCACATCTGGAGGCATTCTGTAATCTGTGGACCTTAAAGTGTTGATGAAACACAGAAATTGCCTCGGGATTGAATGCAACAGTCACCATGCGCACTTTCCTCCATGGTAGTAATGTCTCAAACAGTTTACGCTTTGATCGTTCCCTGGAAGACCAGTGGTAGTTTCCGATGCACATCTGGGGGCATTCTGTAATGTGTGGACTATCAGAGTGCTGATGAAACACTGAAATTGCATCGGGATTGAATACAACAGTCACCATGCGCACTTTCCTCCATTGCAGTAATGTATCAAACAGTTTACGCTTTGATCGTTCCCTGCAAGACCAGTAGTAGTTTCCGATGCACATCTGGGGGCATTCTGCAGTGTGTGGACTATCATAGTGTTGATGAAACACAGAAATTTCATCGGGATTGGATACAGCAGTCGCCATGCGCACTTTCCTCCATGGGAGTAATGTCTCAAACAGTCTACGGTTTGATCGTTCCCTGTGAGACTAGTAGTGGTTTCCGATGCACATGTGGAGGCACTCTGTAATCTGTGGACCTTTAAAGTGTCGGTGAAACACAGAAATTGCATCGGGATTGAGTACAACAGTCACCATGCGCACTTTCCTCCATTTGAGTTGTATCACAAACAGTCTACGCTTTGATCGTTTCCTGGAAGACCAGTAGTAGTTTCCGATGCACATCTGGAGGCATTCTGTAATCTGTGGACCTTCAAAGAGTTTATGAGACACAGAAATTGCATCGAGATTGAGTACAACAGTCACCATGCGCACTCTCCTCCATGGGAGTAGTATCTCAAAAAGACTACGCTTTGATCGTTTCCATGAAGACCAGTAGTAGTTTCCGATGAACATCTGGGATCATTCTGTAATGTGTGGACTATCAGAGTGTTGTTGAAACACAGAAATTGCATCGGGATTAAATACAACAGTCACCATGCGCAATTTTCCTAAAAGGGAGTAATGTCTCAAACAGTCTACGCTTTGATCGTTCCCTGGAAGACCAGTAGTAGTTTCCGATGCACATCTGGAGGAATTCTGTGATCTGTGGACTATCAGAGTGTTGTTGAAACACAGAAAATGTATCGGGATTGAATACAACAGTCACCATGCGCACTTTCCTCCATGGGAGTAATGTCTCAAACATTCTACGTTTGATCGATCCCTGCAAGACCAGTAGTAGTTTCCGATGCACATCTGGGGGCATTCTGCAATGTGTGGACTATCAGAGTGTTGATGAAACACAGAAATTTCATCGGGATTGAATATAACAGTCACCATGCGCACTTTCCTCAATGGATGTTATGTCTCAAACAGTTTACGCTTTGATCGTTCCCTGCAAGACCAGTGTAGTTTACGATGCACATCTGGAGGCATTCTGTAATCTGTGGACCTTGAAAGTGTTGATGAAACACAGAAATTGCCTCGGGATTGAATGCAACAGTCACCTTGCGCACTTTCCTCCATGGGAGTAATGTCTCAAACAGTTTACGCTTTTTATCGTTCCCTGGAAGACCAGTAGTAGTTTCCGATGCACATCTGGTGTCATTCTGTAATCTGTGGACTATCAGAGTGTTGATGAAACACAGAAATTGAATCGGGATTGAATACAAAAGTCACCATGCGCACTTTCCTCCATGGGAGTAATGTCTCAAACAGTCTACCCTTTGATCGTTCCCTGTAAGACCAGTAGTAGTTTCCGATGCACATCTGGAAGCACTCTGTAATCTGTGGACCTTTAAAGTGTTGATGAAACACAGAAATTTCATCGAGATTGAGTGCAACAGTCACCATGCGCACTCTCCTCCATGGGAGTAGTATCTCAAACAGTCTACGCTTTGATCGTTTCCTGGAAGACCAGTAGTAGTTTCCGATGCACATCTGGAGGCATTCTGTAATCTGTGGACCTTGAAAGAGTTGATGAAACACAGAAATTTCATCGGGAGTGAATACAACTGTAACCATGCGCACTTTCCTCCATGGAGTAATGTCTCAAACAGTCTACGCTTTGATCGTTCCCTAGAAGACCAGTAGTAGTTTCCGATGCACATCTGGGGGCATTCTGTAATGTGTGGACTATCAGAGTGATGATGAAACACAGAAATTTCATCTGGATTGAATACAACAGTCACCATGCCCACTTTATTCCATGGGAGTAATGTCACAAACAGTTTACGCTTTGATCGTTCCCTGGAAGACCAGTAATAGTTTCCGATAAACATCTGGGTTCATTCTGTAATGTGTGGACTATCAGAGTGTTGATGAAACACAGAAATTGCTTCGGGATTGAATACAACAGTCACAATGTGCACTTTCCTCCATGGGAGTAGTGCCTCAGTCAGTTTACGCTTTCATGGTTCCCTGGAAGACCAGTAGTTGTTTCGAATGAACATCTGGGGGCATTCTGTAATGTGTGGTCTATCAGAGTGTTGATGAAACACAGAAAGTGCATCGGGATTGAATACAACAGTCACAATGCGCACTATCCTCCATGGGAGTAATGTCTCAAACAGTTTACGCTTTGATCGTTCCGTGGAAGACCAGTAGTAGTTTCCGATGCACATCTGGTGTCATTCTGTAATCTGTGGACTATCAGAGTGTTGATGAACCACACAAAATGAATCGGGATTGAATAAAACAGTCACCATGCGCACTTTCCTCCATGGGAGTAATGTCGCAAACAGTCTACGATTTGATCGTTCCCTGCAAGGCCAGTAGTAGTTTCCGATGCACATCTGGAGGCATTCTGTAATCTGTGGACCTTCAAAGTCTTGATGAAACACAGAAATTGCCTCGGGATTGAATACAGCAGTCATCATGCGCATTTTCCTCCATGGGAGTTATGACTCAAACAGTCTACGCTTTGATCGATCCATGGAAGACCAGTAGTAGTTTCCGATGCACATATGGAAGCATTCTGTAATCTGTAAACTATCAGTGTGTTGTTCAAACACAGAAATTGCATCGGCATTGAATACAACAGTCACCATGCGCACTTTCCTCCATGGGAATAATGTCTCAAACAGTTTACACTTTGATCGATCCCTGAAAGACCAGTGGTAGTTTCCGATGCACATCTGGGGGCATTCTGTAATGTGTGGACTATCCGAGTGTTGATGAAACACAGAAATTGCATCGGGAGTGAATACAACAGTCACCATGCGCACTTTCCTCCATGTCAGTAATGTCTCGTACAGTTTACGCTTTGATCGTTCCCTGGAAACCAGTAGTAGTTTCCGATGCATATCTGGGTGCATTCTGCAATGTGTGGACTATCAGAGTGTTGATGAAACACAGAAATTGAATCGGCATTGAATACAACAGTCACCATGCGCACTTTCCTCCATAGGAGTAATGTCTCAAACAGTCAACGCTTTGATCGTTCCCTGGAAGACCAGTAGTAGTTTCCAATGCACATCTGGAGGCACTCTGTAATCTGTGGACTTTTGAAGTGTTGATGAAACACAGAAATTGCCTCTTGATTGAATACAAGAGTCCTCATGCGCATTTTCCTCCATGGGAGTAATGTCTCAAACAGTCTACGCTTTGATCGATCCCTGGAAGACCAGTAGTAGTTTCCGATGCACATCTGGAGGCATTCTGTACTCTGTAAGGTATCAGAGTGTTGTTCAAACACAGAAATTTCATCGGGATTCAATACAACAGTCACCATGCGCACTTTCCTCCATGGGAGTAATGTCTCAAACAGTTTACGCTTTGATCGTTCCCTGGAAGACCAGTGGTAGTTTCCGATGCACATCTGGGGGCATTCTGTAATGTGTGGACTATCAGAGTGCTGATGAAACACTGAAATTGCATCGGGATTGAATACAACAGTCACCATGCGCATTTGACTCCATGGGAGTAATGTCTCAAACAGTCTACGCTTTGATCGTTCACTGTAAGACCAGTAGTAGTTTCCGATGCACATCTGGAGGCACTCTGTAATACGTGGACCTTTAAAGTGTTGATGAAACACAGAAATTGCATCGGGATTGTGTACAACAGTCACCATGCGCACTTTCCTCCATGGGAGTAGTATCTCAAACAGTCTACGTTTTGATCGTTTCCTGGAAGACCAGTAGTAGTTTCCGATGCACATCTGGAGGTATTCTGTAATCTGTGGACCTTCAAAGAGTTGATGAAACACAGAAATTTCATCGGGAGTGAATACAACAGTAAGCATGCGCACTTTCCTCCATGGGAGTAATGTCTCAAACAGTCTACGCTTTGATTGTGCCCTAGAAGACCAGTAGTAGTTTCCGATGCACATCTGGGGGCATTCTGTAATCTGTGGACTATCAGAGTGTTGATGAAACACAGAAATTGAATCGGGATTGAATACAACAGTCATCATGCGCATTTTCCTCCATGGGAGTAATGTCTCAAACAGTCTACGCTTTGATCGATCCCTGGAAGACCAGTAGTGGTTTCCGATGCACATCTGGATTCATTCTGTACTCTGTAAAGTATCAGAGTGTTGTTCAAACACAGAAATTGCATCGGGATTCAATACAACAGTCACCATGCGCACTTTCTTCCATGGGAGTAATGTCTCAAAGAGTTTACGCTTTGAACGTTCCCTGGAAGACCAGTGGTAGTTTCCGATGCACACCTGGGGCATTCTGTAACGTGTAGACTATCAGAGTGCTGATGAAACACTGATATTGCATCGGGACTGAATACAACAGTCACCATGCGCACTTTCCTCCATGGGAGTAGTATCTCAAACGGTCTACGCTTTGATCGTTTCCTGGAAGACCAGTAGTAGTTTCCGATGCACATCTGGAGGCATTCAGTAATCTGTGGACCTTCAAAGAGTTGATGAAACACAGATATTTCATCGGGAGTGAATACAACAGTTACCATGCGCACTTTCCTCCATGGGAGTAATGTCTCAAACAGTCTACGCTTTGATCGTTCCCTAGAAGACCAGTAGTAGTTTCCGATGCACATCTGGGAGCTTTCTAAAATGTGTGGACTATCAGAGTGTTGATGAAACACAGAAATTGCATCGGGATTAAATACAACAGTCACCATGCGCAATTTTCCTAAATCGGAGTATTGCCTCCTACAGTCTATGCTTTGATCGTTCCCTGGAAGACCAGTAGTAGCTTCCGATGCACATCTGGAGGCATTCTGTAATCTGTGGACTATTAGAGTGTTGTTGAAACACAGAAAATGTATCGGGATTGAATACAACAGTCACCATGCGCACTTTCCTCCATGGGACTAATGTCTCAAACAGTCTACGCTTAGATAGATCCCTACAAGACCAGTAGTAGTTTCCGATGCACATCTGGGGGCATTCTGCAATGTGTGGACTATCAGAGTGTTGATGAAACACAGAAACTTCATCGGGATTGAATACATCAGTCACCATGCGCAATTTCCCTAAATGGGAGTATTGTCTCCCACAGTCTATGCTTTGATCGTTCCCTGGAAGACCAGTAGTAGTTTCCGATGCACATCTGGTGTCATTCTGTAATCTGTGGACTATCAGAGTGTTGATGAAACACAGAAATTGCTTCGGGATTGAATACAACAGTCACCATGTGTACTTTCCTCCATGGGAGTAGTGCCTCACTCAGTTTACGCTTTCATGGTTCCCTGGAAGACCAGTAGTTGTTTCCGATGAACATCTGGGGGCATTCTGTAATGTGTGGACTATCAGAGTGTTGATGAAACACAGAAAATGAATCGGGATTGAATACAACAGTCACCATGCGCACTTTCCTCCATGGGAGTATGTCTCAAACAGCCTACGCTTTGATCGTTCCCTGTAAGACCAGTAGTAGTTTCCGATGCACATCTGGAGGCATTCTGTAATCTGTGGACCTTCAAAGAGTTGATGAAACACAGAAATTTCATTGGGAGTGAATACAACAGTCACCATGCGCACTTTCCTCCATGGGAGTAATGTCGCAAACAGTCTACGATTTGATCGTTCCCTGCAAGGCCAGTAGTAGTTTCCGATGCACATCTGGAGGCATTCTGTAATCTGTGGACCTTCAAAGTCTTGATGAAACACAGAAATTGCCTCGGGATTGAATACAGCAGTCATCATGCGCATTTTCCTCCATGGGAGTTATGACTCAAACAGTCTACGCTTTGATCGATCCCTGGAAGACCAGTAGTAGTTTCCGATGCACATATGGAAGCATTCTGTAATCTGTAAACTATCAGTGTGTTGTTCAAACACAGAAATTGCATCGGCACTGAATACAACAGTCACCATGCGCACATTCTTTCATGGGAATAATGTCTCAAACAGTTTACACTTTGATCGATCCCTGAAAGACCAGTGGTAGTTTCCGATGCACATCTGGGGGCATTCTGTAATGTGTGGACTATCCGAGTGTTGATGAAACACAGAAATTGCATCGGGATTGAATACAACAGTCACCATGCGCACTTTCCTCCATGTCAGTAATGTCTCGTACAGTTTACGCTTTGATCGTTCCCTGGAAACCAGTAGTAGTTTCCTATGCATATCTGGGTGCATTCTGCAATGTGTGGACTATCAGAGTGTTGATGAAACACAGAAATTGAATCGGCATTGAATACAACAGTCACCATGCGCACTTTCCCCCATAGGAGTAATGTCTCAAACAGTCAACGCTTTGATCGTTCCCTGGAAGACCAGTAGTAGTTTCCAATGCACATCTGGAGGCACTCTGTAATCTGTGGACTTTTGAAGTGTTGATGAAACACAGAAATTGCCTCTTGATTGAATACAAGAGTCCTCATGCGCATTTTCCTCCATGGGAGTAATGTCTCAAACAGTCTACGCTTTGATCGATCCCTGGAAGACCAGTAGTAGTTTCCGATGCACATCTGGAGGCATTCTGTACTCTGTAAGGTATCAGAGTGTTGTTCAAACACAGAAATTTCATCGGGATTCAATACAACAGTCACCATGCGCACTCTCCTCCATGGGAGTAATGTCTCAAACAGTTTACGCTTTGATCGTTCCCTGGAAGACCAGTGGTAGTTTCCGATGCACATCTGGGGGCATTCTGTAATGTGTGGACTATCAGAGTGCTGATGAAACACTGAAATTGCATCGGGATTGAATACAACAGTCACCATGCGCACTTGACTCCATGGGAGTAATGTCTCAAACAGTCTACGCTTTGATCGTTCACTGTAAGACCAGTAGTAGTTTCCGATGCACATCTGGAGGCACTCTGTAATACGTGGACCTTTAAAGTGTTGATGAAACACAGAAATTGCATCGGGATTGTGTACAACAGTCACCATGCGCACTTTCCTCCATGGGAGTAGTATCTCAAACAGTCTACGTTTTGATCGTTTCCTGGAAGACCAGTAGTAGTTTCCGATGCACATCTGGAGGTATTCTGTAATCTGTGGACCTTCAAAGAGTTGATGAAACACAGAAATTTCATCAGGAGTGAATACAACAGTAAGCATGCGCACTTTCCTCCATGGGAGTAGTGTGTCAAACAGTCTACGCATTGATTGTGCCCTAGAAGACCAGTAGTAGTTTCCGATGCACATCTGGGGGCATTCTGTAATCTGTGGACTATCAGAGTGTTGATGAAACACAGAAATTGAATCGGGATTGAATACAACAGTCATCATGCGCATTTTCCTCCATGGGAGTAATGTCTCAAACAGTCTACGCTTTGATCGATCCCTGGAAGACCAGTAGTAGTTTCCGATGCACATCTGGATTCATTCTGTACTCTGTAAAGTATCAGAGTGTTGTTCAAACACAGAAATTGCATCGGGATTCAATACAACAGTCACCATGCGCACTTTCATCCATGGGAGTAATGTCTCAAAGAGTTTACGCTTTGAACGTTCCCTGGAAGACCAGTGGTAGTTTCCGATGCACACCTGGGCATTCTGTAATGTGTAGACTATCAGAGTGCTGATGAAACACTGATATTGCATCGGGACTGAATACAACAGTCACCATGCGCACTTTCCTCCATGGGAGTAGTATCTCAAACGGTCTACGCTTTGATCGTTTCCTGGAAGACCAGTAGTAGTTTCCGATGCACATCTGGAGGCATTCAGTAATCTGTGGACCTTCAAAGAGTTGATGAAACACAGAAATTTCATCGGGAGTGAATACAACAGTAACCATGCGCACTTTCCTCCATGGGAGTAATGTCTCAAACAGTCTACGCTTTGATCGTTCCCTAGAAGACCAGTAGTAGTTTCCGATGCACATCTGGGAGCTTTCTAAAATGTGTGGACTATCAGAGTGTTGATGAAACACAGAAATTGCATCGGGATTAAATACAACAGTCACCATGCGCAATTTCCCTAAATGGGAGTATTGTCTCCTACAGTCTATGCTTTGATCGTTCCCTGGAAGACCAGTAGTAGTTTCCGATGCACATCTGGAGGCATTCTGTACTCTGTAAGGTATCAGAGTGTTGTTCAAACACAGAAATTTCATCGGGATTCAATACAACAGTCACCATGCGCACTTTCCTCCATGGGAGTAATGTCTCAAACAGTTTACGCTTTGATCGTTCCCTGGAAGACCAGTGGTAGTTTCCGATGCACATCTGGTGTCATTCTGTAATGTGTGGACTATCAGAGTGTTGATGAAACACAGAAATTGCTTCGGGATTGAATACAACAGTCACCATGTGTACTTTCCTCCATGGGAGTAGTGCCTCAATCAGTTTACGCTTTCATGGTTCCCTGGAAGACCAGTAGTTGTTTCCGATGAACATCTGGGGGCATTCTGTAATGTGTGGACTATCAGAGTGTTGATGAAACACAGATAATGAATCGGGATTGAATACAACAGTCACCATGCGCACTTTCCTCCATGGGAGTATGTCTCAAACAGCCTACGCTTTGATCGTTCCCTGTAAGACCAGTAGTAGTTTCCGATGCACATCTGGAGGCATTCTGTAATCTGTGGACCTTCAAAGAGTTGATGAAACACAGAAATTTCATCGGGAGTGAATACAACAGTCACCATGCGCACTTTCCTCCATGGGGGTAATGTCTCAAACTGTCTACGCTTTGATTGTTCCCTAGAAGATCAGTAGTAGTTTCCGATGCACATCTGGGGGCATTCTGCAATGTGTGGACTATCAGAGTTATGATGAAACACAGAAATTTCATCGGGATTGAATACAACAGTCACCATGCGCCCTTTCCCCCATAGGAGTAATGTCTCAAACAGTCTACGCTTTGATCGTTCCCTGGAAGACCAGTAGTAGTCTCCGATGCACATCTGGAGGCATTCTGTAATCTGTGGACCTTCAAAGAGTTGATGAAACACAGAAATTTCATCGGGAGTGAATACAACAGTAACCATTCGCACTTTCCTCCATTGGAGTAATGTCTCAAACAGTCTACGCTTTGATCGTGCCCTAGAAGACCAGTAGTAGTTTCCGATGCACATCTGGGGGCATTCTGTAATCTGTGGACTATCAGAGTGTTGATGAAACACAGAAATTGAATCGGGATTGAATACAACAGTCACCAGGCGCACTTTGCTCCATGGGAGTCATGTCTCAAACAGTCTACGCTTTGATCGTTCCCTGGAAGACCAGTAGTAGTTTCCGATGCACATCTGGTGTCATTCTGTAATCTGTGGACTATCAGTGTGTTGATGAAACACAGAAATTGCTTTGGGATTGAATACAACAGTCACCATGTGCACTTTCCTCCATGGGAGTAGTGCCTCAATCAGTTTACGCTTTGATGGTTCCCTGGAAGTCCAGTAGTTGTTTCCGCTGAATATCTGGGGGCATTCTGTAATGTGTTGTCTATCACAGTGTTGATGAAACACAGAAATTGCATCGGGATTGAATACAACAGTCACCATGCGCACTTTCCTCCATGGGAGTAATGTCTCAAACAGTCTACGCTTTGATCGATCCCTGGAAGACCAGTAGTAGTTTCCGATGCACATCTGGAGGCATTCTGTACTCTGTAAAGTATCAGAGTGTTGTTCAAACACAGAAATTGCATCGGGATGCAATACAACAGTCACCATGCGCACTTTCCTCCATTGGAGTAATGTCTCAATCAGTTTACGCTTTGATCGTTTCCTGCAAGACCAGTAGTAGTTTCCGATGCACATCTGGGGGCATTCTGCAATGTGTGGACTATCAGAGTGTTGATGAAACACAGAAATTTCATCGGGATTGAATACAACAGTCACCAGGCGCACTTTCCCCCATGGGAGTAATGTCTCAAACAGTCTACGCTTTGATCGTTCCCTGTAAGACCAGTAGTAGTTTCCGATGCACATCTGGAGGCATTCTGTAATCTGTGGACCTTCAAAGAGTTGATGAAACACAGAAATTTCATCGGGAGTGAATTCAACAGTAACCATGCGCACTTTCCTCCATTGGAGTAATGTCTCAAACAGTTTACGCTTTGATCGTTCCCTAGAAGATCAGTAGTAGTTTCCGATGCACATCTGGGGGCATTCTGCAATGTGTGGACTATCAGAGTTATGATGAAACACAGAAATTTCATCGGGATTGAATACAACAGTCACCATGCGCTCTTTCCTCCATTGGAGTAATGTCTCAAACAGTTTACGCTTTGATCGTTTCCAGCAAGACCAGTAGTAGTTTCCGATGCACATCTAGGGGCATTCTGCAATGTGTGGACTATCAGAGTGTTGATGAAACACAGAAATTTCATCGGGATTGAATGCAACAGTCACCATGCGCACTTTCCTCCATGGTAGTAATGTCTCAAACAGTTTACGCTTTGATCGTTCGTTGGAAGACCAGTAGTAGTTTCCGATGCACATCTGGAGGCATTCTGTACTCTGTAAACTATCAGAGTGTTGTTCAAACACAGAAATTGCATCGGGATTCAATAAAACAGTCACCATGCGCACTTTCCTCCATGGGAGTAATGTCTCAAACAGTTTACGCTTTGATCGTTCCCTGGAAGACCAGTGGTAGTTTCCGATGCACATCTGGGGGCATTCTGTAATGTGTGGACTATCAGAGTGCTGATGAAACACTGAAATTGCATCGGGATTGAATACAACAGTCACCATGCGCACTTTCCTCCATTGCAGTAATGTATCAAACAGTTTACGCTTTGATCGTTCCCTGCAAGACCAGTAGTAGTTTCCGATGCACATCTGGGGGCATTCTGCAGTGTGTGGACTATCATAGTGTTGATGAAACACAGAAATTTCATCGGGATTGGATACAGCAGTCGCCATGCGCACTTTCCTCCATGGGAGTAATGTCTCAAACAGTCTACGGTTTGATCGTTCCCTGTAAGACTAGTAGTGGTTTCCGATGCACATGTGGAGGCACTCTGTAATCTGTGGACCTTTAAAGTGTCGGTGAAACACAGAAATTGCATCGGGATTCAGTACAACAGTCACCATGCGCACTTTCCTCCATTTGAGTTGTATCACAAACAGTCTACGCTTTGATCGTTTCCTGGAAGACCAGTAGTAGTTTCCGATGCACATCTGGAGGCATTCTGTAATCTGTGGACCTTCAAAGAGTTTATGAGACACAGAAATTGCATCGAGATTGAGTACAACAGTCACCATGCGCACTCTCCTCCATGGGAGTAGTATCTCAAAAAGACTACGCTTTGATCGTTTCCATGAAGACCAGTAGTAGTTTCCGATGAACATCTGGGATCATTCTGTAATGTGTGGACTATCAGAGTGTTGTTGAAACACAGAAATTGCATCGGGATTAAATACAACAGTCACCATGCGCAATTTTCCTAAAAGGGAGTAATGTCTCAAACAGTCTACGCTTTGATCGTTCCCTGGAAGACCAGTAGTAGTTTCCGGTGCACATCTGGTGTCATTCTGTAATCTGTGGACTATCAGTGTGTTGATGAAACACAGAAATTGCTTTGGGATTGAATACAACAGTCACCATGTGCACTTTCCTCCATGGGAGTAGTGCCTCAATCAGTTTACGCTTTGATGGTTCCCTGGAAGACCAGTAGTTGTTTCCGCTGAATATCTGGGGGCATTCTGTAATGTGTTGTCTATCACAGTGTTGATGAAACACAGAAATTGCATCGGGATTGAATACAACAGTCACCATGCGCACTTTCCTCCATGGGAGTAATGTCTCAAACAGTCTACGCTTTGATCGATCCCTGGAAGACCAGTAGTAGTTTCCGATGCACATCTGGAGGCATTCTGTACTCTGTAAAGTATCAGAGTGTTGTTCAAACACAGAAATTGCATCGGGATTCAATACAACAGTCACCATGCGCACTTTCCTCCATTGGGGTAATGTCTCAAACCGTTTACGCTTTGATCGTTTCCTGCAAGACCAGTAGTAGTTTCCGATGCACATCTGGGGACATTCTGCAATGTGTGGACTATCAGAGTGTTGATGAAACACAGAAATTTCATCGGGATTGAATACAACAGTCACCATGCGCACTTTCCCCCATGGGAGTAATGTCTCAAACAGTCTACGCTTTGATCGTTCCCTGTAAGACCAGTAGTAGTTTCCGATGCACATCTGGAGGCATTCTGTACTCTGTAAAGTATCAGTGTGTTGTTCAAACACAGAAATTGCATCGGGATTCAATACAACAGTCACCATGCGCACTTTCCTCCATTGGAGTAATGTCTCAAACAGTTTACGCTTTGATCGTTTCCTGCAAGACCAGTAGTAGTTTCCGATGCACATCTGGAGGCATTCTGTAATCTGTGGACCTTCAAAGAGTTGATGAAACACAGAAATTTCATCGGGAGTGAATTTAACAGTAACCATGCGCACTTTCCTCCATTGGAGTAATGTCTCAAACAGTTTACGCTTTGATCGTTCCCTAGAAGATCAGTAGTAGTTTCCGATGCACATCTGGGGGCATTCTGCAATGTGTGGACTATCAGAGTTATGATGAAACACAGAAATTTCATCGGGATTGAATACAACAGTCACCATGCGCACTTTCCCCCATGGGAGTAATGTCTCAAACAGTTTACGCTTTCATCGTTCCCTGGAAGACCAGTGATAGTTTCCGATGCACATCTGGGGGCATTCTGTAATGTGTGGACTATCTGAGTGCTGATGAAACACTGAAATTGCATCGTGATTGAATACAACAGTCACCATGCGCTCTTTCCTCCATTGGAGTAATGTCTCAAACAGTTTACGCTTTGATCGTTTCCAGCAAGACCAGTAGTAGTTTCCGATGCACATCTAGGGGCATTCTGCAATGTGTGGACTATCAGAGTGTTGATGAAACACAGAAATTTCATCGGGATTGAATACAACAGTCACCATGCCCAATTTCCTCCATGGGAGTAATGCCTCAAACAGTCTACGATTTGATCGTTCCCTGTAAGACCAGTAGTAGTTTCCGATGCACATCTGGAGGCACTCTGTAATCTGTGGACCTTTAAAGTGTTGATGAAACACAGAAATTGCATCGGGATTGAGTACAACAGTCACCATGCGCACTTTCCTCCATGGGAGTAGTATCTCAAACAGTCTACGCTTTGATCGTTTCCTGGAAGACCAGTAGTAGTTTCCGATGCACATCTGGAGGCATTCTGTAATCTGTGGAGCATCAAAGAGTTTATGAAACACAGAAATTTCATCGGGAGTGAATACAACAGTAACCATGCGCACTTTCCTCCATGGGAGTAATGTCTCAAACAGTCTACGATTTGATCGTTCCCTAGAAGACCAGTAGTAGTTTCCTATGCACGTCTGGGGGCATTCTAAAATGTGTGGACTATCAGAGTGTTGATGAAACACAGAAATTGCATCGGGATTGAATGCAACAGTCACCATGCGCACTTTCCTCCATGGGAGTAATGACTCAAACAGCGTACGCTTTGATCGTTCCCTGTAAGACCAGTGGTAGTTTCCGATGCACATCTGGAGGCATTCTGTAATCTGTGGACCTTCAAAGAGTTGATGAAACACAGAATTTTCATCGGGTGTGAATACAACAGTAACCATGCGCACCTTCCCCCATGGGAGTAATGTCTCAAACAGTCTACGCTTTGATCGTTCCCTGGAAGACCAGTAGTAGTTTCCGATGCACATCTGGAGGCATTCTGTAATCTGTGGACGATCAGAGTGTATATGAAACACAGAAAATGTATCGGGATTGAATACAACAGTCACCATGCGCACTTTCCTCCATGGGACTAACGTCTCAAACAGTCTACGCTTTGATCGATCCCTGCAAGACCAGTAGTAGTTTCCGATGCACATCTGGGGGCATTCTGCAATGTGTGGACTATCAGAGTGTTGATGAAACACAGAAATATCATTGGGATGGAATACAACAGTCACCATGCGCACTTTCCTCCATGGGAGTAATGTCTCAAACAGTCTACGCTTTGATCGTTCCCGGTAAGACCAGTAGTAGTTTCCGATGCACATCTGGAGGCATTCTGTAATCTGTGGACCTTCAAAGAGTTGATGAAACACAGAAATTTCATCGGGAGTGAATACAACAGTAACCATGCGCACTTTCCTCCATTGTAGTAATTTCTCAAACAATCTACGCTTTGATCGTGCCCTAGAAGACCAGTAGTAGTTTCCGATGCACATCTGGGGGCATTCTGTAATATGTTGACTATCAAAGTGTTGATGAAACACAGAAATTGAATCGGGATTGAATACAACAGTCACCAGGCGCACTTTCCTCCATGGGAGTAATGTCTCAAATAGTCTACGCTTTGATCGTTCCCTGGAAGACCAGTAGTAGTTTCCGGTGAACATCTGGTGTCATTCTGTAATCTGTGGACTATCGGTGTGTTGACGAAACACAGAAATTGCTTTGGGATTGATTACAACACTCACCATGCGCACTTTCCTCCATGGGAGTAATGTCTCAAACAGTCTACGCTTTGATCGTTCTCTGTAAGACCTGTAGTAGTTTCCGATGCACATCTGGAGGCACTCTGTAATCTGTGGACCTTTAAAGTGTTGATGAAATACAGAAATTGCCTTGGGATTGAATACAAGACTCATCATGCGCATTTTCCTCCATGGGAGTAATGTCTCAAACAGTCTACGCTTTGATCGATCCCTGGAAGACCAGTAGTAGTTTGCGATGCACATCTGGAGGCATTCTGTACTCTGTAAAGTATCAGAGTGTTGTTCAAACACAGAAATTGCATCGGGATTCAATACAACAGTCACCATGCGCACTTTCCTCCATGGGAGTAATGTCTCAAAGAGTTTACGCTTTGAACGTTCCCTGGACGACCATTGGTAGTTTCTGATGCACATCTGGGGCCATTCTGTAATGTGTAGACTATCAGAGTGCTGATGAAAAACTGAAATTGCATCGGGATTGAATACAACAGTCACCATGCGCACTTTCCTCCATTGGGGTAATGTCTCAAACAGTTTACGCTTTGATCGTTCCATGCAAGACCAGAAGTAGTTTCCGATGCACATCTGGGGCATTCTGCAATGTGTGGACTATCAGAGTGTTGATGAAACACAGAAATTTCATCGGGATTGAATACAACAGTCACCATGCGTACTTTCCTCCATGGGAGTAATGTCTCAAACAGTCTACGCTTTGATCGTTCCCTGGATGACCAGTAGTAGCTTCCGATGCACATCTGGAGGCATTCTGTAATCTGTGGACTATCAGAGTGTTGTTGAAACACAGAAAATGTATCGGGATTGAATACAACAGTCACCATGCGCACTTTCCTCCATGGGACTAATGTCTCAAACAGTCTACGCTTAGATCGATCCCTGCAAGACCAATAGTAGTTTCCGATGCACATCTGGGGGCATTCTGCAATGTGTGGACTATCAGAGTGTTGATGAAACACAGAAACTTCATCGGGATTGAATACAACAGTCACCATGCGCACTTTCCTCCATGGGAGTAATGTCTCAAACAGTCTTCGCTTTGATCCTTCCCTGTAAGACCAGTAGTAGTTTCCGATGCACATCTGGAGGCATTCTGTAATCTGTGGACCTTCAAAGTGTTGATGAAACACAGAGATTTCATCGGGAGAGAATACAACAGTAACCATGCTAACTTTAATCCATGGGAGTAATGTCTCAAACAGTCTACGCTTTGATCGTTCCTTAGAAGACCAGTAGTAGTTTCCGATGCACATCTGGGGGCATTCTGTAATCTGTGGACTATCAGAGTGTTGATGAAACACAGAAATTGAATCGGGATTGAATACAACAGTCACCATGTGCACTTTCCTCCATGGGAGTAATGTCTCAAACAGTCTACGCTTTGATCGTTCCCTGGAAGACCAGTAGTTGTTTCCGATGCACATCTGGTGTCATTCTGTAAACTGTGGACTATCAGAGTGTTGATGAAACACAGAAATTGCTTCGGGATTGAATACAACAGTCACCATGTGCACTTTCCTCCATGGGAGTAGTGCCTCGATCAGTTTACGCTTTCATGGTTCCCTGGAAGACCAGTAGTTGTTTCCGATGAACATCTGGGGGCATTCTGTAATGTGTGGACTATCAGAGTGTTGATGAAACACAGAAAATGAATCGGGATTGAATACAACAGTCACCATGCGCAGTTTCCTCCATGGGAGTAATGTCGCAAACCGTCTACGATTTGATCGTTCCCTGCAAGGTCAGTAGTAGCTTCCGATGCACATCTGGAGGCATTCTGTAATCTGTGGACCTTCAAAGTCTTGATGAAACACAGGAATTGATTCGGGATTGAATACAACAGTCATCATGCGCATTTTACTCCATGGGAGTAATGACTCAAACAGTCTACGCTTTGATCGATCCCTGGAAGACCAGTAGTAGTTTCCGATGCACATATGGAAGCATTCTGTAATCTGTAAACTATCAGAGTGTTGTTCAAACACAGAAACTTCATCGGGATTGAATACAACAGTCACCATGCGCACTTTCCTCCATGGGAGTAATGTCTCAAACAGCCTACGCTTTGATCGTTAACTGTAAGACCAGTAGTAGTTTCCGATGCACATCTGGAGGCATTCTGTTATCTGTGGAACTTCAAAGAGTTGATGAAACACAGAAATTTTATTCTGAGTGAATACAACAATAACCATGCGCACTTTCCCCCATGGGACTAATGTCTCAAGCAGTCTACGCTTTGATCGATCGCTGCAAGACCAGTAGTAGTTTCCGATGCACATCTGGGGGCATTCTGCAATGTGTGGACTATCAGAGTGTTGATGAAACACAGAAATATCATTGGGATGGAATATAACAGTCACCATGCGCACTTTCCTCCATGGGAGTAATGTCTCAAACAGTCAACGCTTTGATCGTTCCCTGTAAGACCAGTAGTAGTTTCCGATGCACATCTGGAGGCATTCTGTAATCTGTGGACCTTCAAAGAGTTGATGAAACACAGAAATTTCATCGGGAGTGAATACAATAGGAACCATGCGCACTTTCCTCCATTGGAGTAATGTCTCAAACAGTCTACGCTTTGATCGTGCCCGAGGAGACCAGTAGTAGTTTCCGATGCACATCTGGGTGCACTCTGTAATCTGTGGACTATCAGAGTGTTGATGAAACACAGAAATTGAATCGGGATTGAATACAACAGTCACCAGGCGCACTTTCCTCCATGAGAGTAATGTCTCAAACAGTCTATGCTTTGATCGTTCCCTGGAAGACCAGTAGTAGTTTCCGATGCACAACTGGTGTCATTCTGTAATCTGTGGACTATCAGTGTGTTGATGAAACACAGAAATTGCTTTGGGATTGAATACAACAGTCACCATGTGCACTTTCCTCCATGGGAGAAGTGCCTCAATCAGTTTACGCTTTGATTGTTCCCTGGAAGACCAGTAGTTGTTTCCGCTGAATATCTGGGGGCATTCTGTAATGTGTTGTCTATCACAGTGTTGATGAAGCACAGAAATTGCATCGGGATTGAATACAACAGTCACCATGCGCAGTTTCCTCCATTGGAGTAATGTCTCAAACAGTCAACGCTTTGATCGTTCCCTGTAAGACCTGTAGTAGTTTCCGATGCACATCTGGGGGCATTCTGCAATGTTTTGACTATCAGAGTGTTGATGAAACACAGAAATTTCAATGGGATTGAATACAAAAGTCACCATGCGCAATTTCCTCAATGGGAGAAATGCCACAAACAGTCTACGCTTTGATCGTTCCCTGTAAGACCAGTAGTAGTTTCCGATGCACATCTGGATTCACTCTGTAATCTGTGGTCCTTGAAAGTGTTGATGAAACACAGAAATTGCATCGGGATTGAGTACAACAGTCACCATGCGCACTTTCCTCCATGGGAGTAGTATCTCAAACAGTCTACGCTTTGATCGTTTCCTGGAAGACCAGTAGTAGTTTCCGATGCACATCTGGAGGCATTCTGTAATCTGTGGACCTTCAAAGAGTTGATGAAACACAGAAATTTCATCGGGAGTGAATACAACAGTAACTATGCGCACTTTCCTCCATGGGAGTAATGTCTCAAACAGTCTACGCTTTGACCGTTCCCTTGAAGACCAGTAGTAGCATCCGATGCACATCTGGGGGCATTCTAAAATGTGTGGACTATCAGAGTGTTGATGAAACACAGAAATTGCATCGGGATTGAATACAACAGTCACCATGAGCACTTTATTCCAAGGGAGTAATGTCTCAAACAGTTTACGCTTTGATCGTTCTCTGTAAGACCTGTAGTAGTTTCCGATGCACATCTGGAGGCACTCTGTAATCTGTGGACCTTTAAAGTGTTGATGAAATACAGAAATTGCTTTGGGATTGAATACAAGACTCATCATGCGCATTTTCCTCCATGGGAGTAATGTCTCAAACAGTCTACGCTTTGATCGATCCCTGGAAGACCAGTAGTAGTTTGCGATGCACATCTGGAGGCATTCTGTACTCTGTAAAGTATCAGAGTGTTGTTCAAACACAGAAATTGCATCGGGATTCAATACAACAGTCACCATGCGCACTTTCCTCCATGGGAGTAATGTCTCAAAGAGTTTACGCTTTGAACGTTCCCTGGACGACCATTGGTAGTTTCTGATGCACATCTGGGGCCATTCTGTAATGTGTAGACTATCAGAGTGCTGATGAAAAACTGAAATTGCATCGGGATTGAGTACAACAGTCACCATGCGCACTTTCCTCCATGGGAGTAGTATCTCAAACAGTCTACGCTTTGATCGTTACCTGGAAGACCAGTAGTAGTTTCCGATGCACATCTGGAGGCATTGTGTAATCTGTGGACCTTCAAAGGGTTGATGAAACACAGAAATTTCATCGGGAGTGAATACAACAGTAACCATGCGCACTTTCCTCCATGGGAGTAATGTCTCAAAGAGTTTACGCTTTGAACGTTCCCTGGACGACCATTGGTAGTTTCTGATGCACATCTGGGGCCATTCTGTAATGTGTAGACTATCAGAGTGCTGATGAAAAACTGAAATTGCATCGGGATTGAATACAACAGTCACCATGCGCACTTTCCTCCATTGGGGTAATGTCTCAAACAGTTTACGCTTTGATCGTTCCCTGCAAGACCAGAAGTAGTTTCCGATGCACATCTGGGGGCATTCTGCAATGTGTGGACTATCAGAGTAGTGATGAAACACAGAAATTTCATCGGGATTGAATACAACAGTCACCATGCGTACTTTCCTCCATGGGAGTAATGTCTCAAACAGTCTACGCCTTGATCGTTCCCTGTAAGACCAGTAGTAGTTTCCGATGCACATCTGGAGGCATTCAGTAATCTGTGGACCTTCAAAGAGTTGATGAAACACAGAAATTTCATCGGGAGTGAATACAACAGTAACCATGCGCACTTTCCTCCATGGGAGTAATGTCTCAAAGAGTTTACGCTTTGAACGTTCCCTGGACGACCATTGGTAGTTTCTGATGCACATCTGGGGCCATTCTGTAATGTGTAGACTATCAGAGTGCTGATGAAAAACTGAAATTGCATCGGGATTGAATACAACAGTCACCATGCGCACTTTCCTCCATTGGGGTAATGTCTCAAACAGTTTACGCTTTGATCGCTCCCTGCAAGACCAGAAGTAGTTTCCGATGCACATCTGGGGGCATTCTGCAATGTGTGGACTATCAGAGTGTTGATGAAACACAGAAATTTCATCGGGATTGAATACAACAGTCACCATGCGTACTTTCCTCCATGGGAGTAATGTCTCAAACAGTCTACGCTTTGATCGTTCCCTGTAAGACCAGTAGTAGTTTCCGATGCACATCTGGAGGCATTCGGTAATCTGTGGACCTTCAAAGAGTTGATGAAACACAGAAATTTCATCGGGAGTGAATACAACAGTAACCATGCGCACTTTCCTCCATGGGAGTAATGTCTCAAACAGTTTACGTTTTGATCGTTCCCTGCAAGACCAGTAGTAGTTTCCGATGCACATCTGGGGGCATTCTAAAATGTGTGGACTATCAGAGTGTTGATGAATCACAGAAATTGCATCGGGATTAAATCCAACAGCCACCATGCGCAATTTTCCTAAATGGGAGTATTGTCTCAAACAGTCTATGCTTTGATCGTTCCCTGGATGACCAGTAGTAGCTTCCGATGCACATCTGGAGGCATTCTGTAATCTGTGGACTATCAGAGTGTTGTTGAAACACAGAAAATGTATCGGGATTGAATACAACAGTCACCATGCGCACTTTCCTCCATGGGACTAATGTCTCAAACAGTCTACGCTTAGATCGATCCCTGCAAGACCAATAGTAGTTTCCGATGCACATCTGGGGGCATTCTGCAATGTGTGGACTATCAGAGTGTTGATGAAACACAGAAACTTCATCGGGATTGAATACAACAGTCACCATGTGCACTTTCCTCCATGGGAGTAGTGCCTCGATCAGTTTACGCTTTCATGGTTCCCTGGAAGACCAGTAGTTGTTTCCGATGAACATCTGGGGGCATTCTGTAATGTGTGGACTATCAGAGTGTTGATGAAACACAGAAAATGAATCCGGATTGAATACAACAGTCACCATGCGCAGTTTCCTCCATGGGAGTAATGTCGCAAACCGTCTACGATTTGATCGTTCCCTGCAAGGCCAGTAGTAGCTTCCGATGCACATCTGGAGGCATTCTGTAATCTGTGGACCTTCAAAGTCTTGATGAAACACAGGAATTGATTCGGGATTGAATACAACAGTCATCATGCGCATTTTACTCTATGGGAGTAATGACTCAAACAGTCTACGCTTTGATCGATCCCTGGAAGACCAGTAGTAGTTTCCGATGCACATATGGAAGCATTCTGTAATCTGTAAACTATCAGAGTGTTGTTCAAACACAGAAACTTCATCGGGATTGAATACAACAGTCACCATGCGCACTTTCCTCCATGGGAGTAATGTCTCAAACAGCCTACGCTTTGATCGTTAACTGTAAGACCAGTAGTAGTTTCCGATGCACATCTGGAGGCATTCTGTGATCTGTGGACCTTCAAAGAGTTGATGAAACACAGAAATTTCATTCTGAGTGAATACAACAATAACCATGCGCATTTTCCCCCATGGGACTAATGTCTCAAACAGTCTACGCTTTGATCGATCGCTGCAAGACCAGTAGTAGTTTCCGATGCACATCTGGGGGCATTCTGCAATGTGTGGACTATCAGAGTGTTGATGAAACACAGAAATATCATTGGGATGGAATATAACAGTCACCATGCGCACTTTCCTCCATGGGAGTAATGTCTCAAACAGTCAACGCTTTGATCGTTCCCTGTAAGACCAGTAGTAGTTTCCGATGCACATCTGGAGGCATTCTGTAATCTGTGGACCTTCAAAGAGTTGATGAAACACAGAAATTTCATCGGGAGTGAATACAACAGGAACCATGCGCACTTTCCTCCATTGGAGTAATGTCTCAAACAGTCTACGCTTTGATCGTGCCCTAGGAGACCAATAGTAGTTTCCGATGCACATCTGGGGGCACTCTGTAATCTGTGGACTATCAGAGTGTTGATGAAACACAGAAATTGAATCGGTATTGAATACAACAGTCACCAGGCGCACTTTCCTCCATGAGAGTAATGTCTCAAACAGTCTATGCTTTGATCGTTCCCTGGAAGACCAGTAGTAGTTTCCGATGCACAACTGGTGTCATTCTGTAATCTGTGGACTATCAGTGTGTTGATGACACACAGAAATTGCTTTGGGATTGAATACAACAGTCACCATGTGCACTTTCCTCCATGGGAGAAGTGCCTCAATCAGTTTACGCTTTGATTGTTCCCTGGAAGACCAGTAGTTGTTTCCGCTGAATATCTGGGGGCATTCTGTAATGTGTTGTCTATCACAGTGTTGATGAAACACAGAAATTGCATCGGGATTGAATACAACAGTCACCATGCGCAGTTTCCTCCATTGGAGTCATGTCTCAAACAGTCAACGCTTTGATCGTTCCCTGTAAGACCTGTAGTAGTTTCCGATGCACATCTGGAGGCACTCTGTAATCTGTGGACATTTAAAGTGTTTATGAAACACAGAAATTGCCTCGGGATTGAATACAAGAGTCATCATGCGCATTTTCCTCCATGGGAGTAATGTCTCAAACAGTCTACGCTTTGATCGATCCCTGGAAGACCAGTAGTAGTTTGCGATGCACATCTGGAGGCATTCTGTACTCTGTAAAGTATCAGAGTGTTGTTCAAACACAGAAATTGCATCGGGATTCAATACAACAGTCACCATGCGCACTTTCCTCCATGGGAGTAATGTCTCAAAGAGTTTACGCTTTGAACGTTCCCTGGACGACCATTGGTAGTTTCAGATGCACATCTGGGGCCATTCTGTAATGTGTAGACTATCAGAGTGCTGATGAAAAACTGAAATTGCATCGGGATTGAGTACAAAAGTCACCATGCGCACTTTCCTCCATGGGAGTAGTATCTCAAACAGTCTACGCTTTTATCGTTACCTGGAAGACCAGTAGTAGTTTCCGATGCACATCTGGAGGCATTCTGTAATCTGTGGAACTTCAAAGAGTTGATGAAACACAGAAATTTCATCGGGAGTGAATACAACAGTAACCATGCGCACTTTCCTCCATGGGAGTAATGTCTCAAAGAGTTTACGCTTTGAACGTTCCCTGGACGACCATTGGTAGTTTCTGATGCACATCTGGGGCCATTCTGTAATGTGTAGACTATCAGAGTGCTGATGAAAACTGAAATTGCATCGGGATTGAATACAACAGTCACCATGCGCACTTTCCTCCATTGGGGTAATGTCTCAAACAGTTTACGCTTTGATCGTTCCCTGCAAGACCAGAAGTAGTTTCCGATGAACATCTGGGGGCATTCTGCAATGTGTGGACTATCAGAGTGTTGATGAAACACAGAAATTTCATCGGGATTGAATACAACAGTCACCATGCGTACTTTCCTCCATGGGAGTAATGTCTCAAACAGTCTACGCTTTGATCGTTCCCTGTAAGACCAGTAGTAGTTTCCGATGCACATCTGGAGGCATTCAGTAATCTGTGGACCTTCAAAGAGTTGATGAAACACAGAAATTTCATCGGGAGTGAATACAACAGTAACCATGCGCACTTTCCTCCATGGGAGTAATGTCTCAAAGAGTTTACGCTTTGAACGTTCCCTGGACGACCATTGGTAGTTTCTGATGCACATCTGGAGCCATTCTGTAATGTGTAGACTATCAGAGTGCTGATGAAAAACTGAAATTGCATCGGGATTGAATACAACAGTCACCATGCGCACTTTCCTCCATTGGGGTAATGTCTCAAACAGTTTACGCTTTGATCGTTCCCTGCAAGACCAGAAGTAGTTTCCGATGCACATCTGGGGGCATTCTGCAATGTGTGGACTATCAGAGTGTTGATGAAACACAGAAATTTCATCGGGATTGAATACAACAGTCACCATGCGTACTTTCCTCCATGGGAGTAATGTCTCAAACAGTCTACGCTTTGATCGTTCCCTGTAAGACCAGTAGTAGTTTCCGATGCACATCTGGAGGCATTCGGTAATCTGTGGACCTTCAAAGAGTTGATGAAACACAGAAATTTCATCGGGAGTGAATACAACAGTAACCATGCGCACTTTCCTCCATGGGAGTAATGTCTCAAACAGTTTACGTTTTGATCGTTCCCTGCAAGACCAGTAGTAGTTTCCGATGCACATCTGGGGGCATTCTAAAATGTGTGGACTATCAGAGTGTTGATGAAACACAGAAATTGCATCGGGATTAAATGCAACAGCCTCCATGCGCAATTTTCCTAAATGGGAGTATTGTCTCAAACAGTCTATGCTTTGATCGTTCCCTGGATGACCAGTAGTAGCTTCCGATGCACATCTGGAGGCATTCTGTAATCTGTGGACTATCAGAGTGTTGTTGAAACACAGAAAATGTATCGGGATTGAATACAACAGTCACCATGCGCACTTTCCTCCATGGGACTAATGTCTCAAACAGTCTACGCTTAGATCGATCCCTGCAAGACCAATAGTAGTTTCCGATGCACATCTGGGGGCATTCTGCAATGTGTGGACTATCAGAGTGTTGATGAAACACAGAAATTTCATCGGGATTGAATACAACAGTCACCATGCGTACTTTCCTCCATGGGATTGAATACAACATCCATCGGGATTGAATACAACAGTCACCATGCGCACTTTCCTCCATGGGAGTAATGTCTCAAACAGTCTTCGCTTTGATCCTTCCCTGTAAGACCAGTAGTAGTTTCCGATGCACATCTGGAGGCATTCTGTAATCTGTGGACCTTCAAAGAGTTGATGAAACACAGAGATTTCATCGGGAGAGAATACAACAGTAACCATGCTCACTTTCCTCCATGGGAGTAATGTCTCAAACAGTCTACGCTTTGATCGTTCCCTAGAAGACCACTAGTTGTTTCCGATGCACATCTGGTGTCATTCTGTAAACTGTGGACTATCAGAGTGTTGATGAAACACAGAAATTGCTTCGGGATTGAATACAACAGTCACCATGTGCACTTTCCTCCATGGGAGTAGCGCCTCGATCAGTTTACGCTTTCATGGTTCCCTGGAAGACCAGTAGTTGTTTCCGATGAACATCTGGGGGCATTCTGTAATGTGTGGACTATCAGAGTGTTGATGAAACACAGAAAATGAATCGGGATTGAATACAACAGTCACCATGCGCAGTTTCCTCCATGGGAGTAATGTCGCAAACCGTCTACGATTTGATCGTTCCCTGCAAGGCCAGTAGTAGCTTCCGATGCACATCTGGAGGCATTCTGTAATCTGTGGACCTTCAAAGTCTTGATGAAACACAGGAATTGATTCGGGATTGAATACAACAGTCATCATGCGCATTTTACTCCATGGGAGTTATGACTCAAACAGTCTACGCTTTGATCGATCCCTGGAAGACCAGTAGTAGTTTCCGATGCACATATGGAAGCATTCTGTAATCTGTAAACTATCAGAGTGTTGTTCAAACACAGAAACTTCATCGGGATTGAATACAACAGTCACCATGCGCACTTTCCTCCATGGGAGTAATGTTTCAAACAGCCTACGCTTTGATCGTTAACTGTAAGACCAGTAGTAGTTTCCGATGCACATCTGGAGGCATTCTGTGATCTGTGGACCTTCAAAGAGTTGATGAAACACAGAAATTTCATTCTGAGTGAATACAACAATAACCATGCGCATTTTCCCCCATGGGACTAATGTGTCAAACAGTCTACGCTTTGATCGATCGCTGCAAGACCAGTAGTAGTTTCCGATGCACATCTGGGGGCACTCTGTAATCTGTGGACTATCAGAGTGTTGATGAAACACAGAAATTGAATCGGGATTGAATACAACAGTCACCAGGCGCACTTTCCTCCATGAGAGTAATGTCTCAAACAGTCTATGCTTTGATCGTTCCCTGGAAGACCAGTAGTAGTTTCCGATGCACAACTGGTGTCATTCTGTAATCTGTGGACTATCAGTGTGTTGATGAAACACAGAAATTGCTTTGGGATTGAATACAACAGTCACCATGTGCACTTTCCTCCATGGGAGAAGTGCCTCAATCAGTTTACGCTTTGATTGTTCCCTGGAAGACCAGTAGTTGTTTCCGCTGAATATCTGGGGGCATTCTGTAATGTGTTGTCTATCACAGTGTTGATGAAACACAGAAATTGCATCGGGATTGAATACAACAGTCACCATGCGCAGTTTCCTCCATTGGAGTAATGTCTCAAACAGTCAACGCTTTGATCGTTCCCTGTAAGACCTGTAGTAGTTTCCGATGCACATCTGGAGGCACTCTGTAATCTGTGGACATTTAAAGTGTTTATGAAACACAGAAATTGCCTCGGGATTGAATACAAGAGTCATCATGCGCATTTTCCTCCATGGGAGTAATGTCTCAAACAGTCTACGCTTTGATCGATCCCTGGAAGACCAGTAGTAGTTTCCGATGCACTACTGGAGGCATTCTGTACTCTGTAAAGTATCAGAGTGTTGTTCAAACACAGAAATTACATCGGGATTCAATACAACAGTCACCATGCGCTCTTTTTCTTCCATTGGAGTAATGTCTCAAACAGCGTACGCTTTGATCGTTCCCTGTAAGACCAGTAGTAGTTTCCGATGCACATCTGGAGGCATTCTGTAATCTGTGGACCTTCAAAGAGTTGATGAAACACAGAAATTTCATCGGGAGTGAATACAACAGTAACCATGCGCACTTTCCTCCATTGTAGTAATTTCTCAAACAATCTACGCTTTGATCGTGCCCTATAAGACCAGTAGTAGTTTCCGATGCACATCTGGGGGCATTCTGTAATATGTTGACTATCAGAGTGTTGATGAAACACAGAAATTGAATCGGGATTGAATACAACAGTCACCAGGCGCACTTTCCTCCATGGGAGTAATGTCTCAAACAGTCTACGCTTTGATCGTTCCCTGGAAGACCAGTAGTAGTTTCAGATGAACATCTGGTGTCATTCTGTAATCTGTGGACTATCAGTGTGTTGATGAAACACAGAAATTGCTTTGGGATTGATTACAACACTCACCATGCGCACTTTCCTCCATGGGAGTAATGTCTCAAACAGTCTACGCTTTGATCGTTCTCTGTAAGACCTGTAGTAGTTTCCGATGCACATCTGGAAGCACTCTGTAATCTGTGGACCTTTAAAGTGTTGATGAAATACAGAAATTGCCTTGGGATTGAATACAAGACTCATCATGCGCATTTTCCTCCATGGGAGTAATGTCTCAAACAGTCTACGCTTTGATCGATCCCTGGAAGACCAGTAGTAGTTTGCGATGCACATCTGGAGGCATTCTGTACTCTGTAAAGTATCAGAGTGTTGTTCAAACACAGAAATTGCATCGGGATTCAATACAACAGTCACCATGCGCACTTTCCTCCATGGGAGTAATGTCTCAAAGAGTTTACGCTTTGAACGTTCCCTGGACGACCATTGGTAGTTTCTGATGCACATCTGGGGCCATTCTGTAATGTGTAGACTATCGGAGTGCTGATGAAAAACTGAAATTGCATCGGGATTGAATACAACAGTCACCATGCGCACTTCCCTCCATTGGGGTAATGTCTCAAACAGTTTACGTTTTGATCGTTCCCTGCAAGACCAGAAGTAGTTCCCGATGCACATCTGGGGGCATTCTGCAATGTGTGGACTATCAGAGTGTTGATGAAACACAGAAATTTCATCGGGATTGAATACAACAGTCACCATGCGTACTTTCCTCCATGGGAGTAATGTGTCAAACAGTCTACGCTTTGATCGTTCCCTGTAAGACCAGTAGTAGTTTCCGATGCACATCTGGAGGCATTCAGTAATCTGTGGACCTTCAAAGAGTTGATGAAACATAGAAATTTCATCGGGAGTGAATACAACAGTAACCATGCGCACTTTCCTCCATTGTAGTAATTTCTCAAACAATCTACGCCTTGATCGTGCCCTAGAAGACCAGTAGTTGTTTCCGATGCACATCTGGGGGCATTCTGTAATATGTTGACTATCAAAGTGTTGATGAAACACAGAAATTGAATCGGGATTGAATACAACAGTCACCAGGCGCACTTTCCTCCATGGGAGTAATGTCTCAAACAGTCTACGCTTTGATCGTTCCCTGGAAGACCAGTAGTCATTTCCGATGAACATCTGGTGTCATTCTGTAATCTGTGAACTATCAGTGTGTTGATGAAACACAGAAATTGCTTTGGGATTGATTACAACACTCACCATGCGCACTTTCCTCCATGGGAGTAATGTCTCAAACAGTCTACGCTTTGATCGTTCTCTGTAAGACCTGTAGTAGTTTCCGATGCACATCTGGAGGCACTCTGTAATCTGTGGACCTTTAAAGTGTTGATGAAATACAGAAATTGCCTTGGGATTGAATACAAGACTCATCATGCGCATTTTCCCCCATGGGAGTAATGTCTCAAACAGTCTACGCTTTGATCGATCCCTGGAAGACCAGTAGTAGTTTGCGATGCACATCTGGAGGCATTCTGTACTCTGTAAAGTATCAGAGTGTTGTTCAAACACAGAAATTGCATCGGGATTCAATACAACAGTCACCATGCGCACTTTCCTCCATGGGAGTAATGTCTCAAAGAGTTTACGCTTTGAACGTTCCCTGGACGACCATTGGTAGTTTCTGATGCACATCTGGGGCCATTCTGTAATGTGTAGACTATCAGAGTGCTGATGAAAAACTGAAATTGCATCGGGATTGAGTACAACAGTCACCATGCGCACTTTCCTCCATGGGAGTAGTATCTCAAACAGTCTACGCTTTGATCGTTACCTGGAAGACCAGTAGTAGTTTCCGATGCACATCTGGAGGTATTCTGTAATCTGTGGACCTTCAAAGAGTTGATGAAACACAGAAATTTCATCGGGAGTGAATACAACAGTAACCAAGCGCACTTTCCTCCATGGGAGTAATTTCTCAAACAGTCTACGCTTTGATCGTTCCCTAGAAGATCAGTAGTAGTTTCCGATGCACATCTGGGGGCATTCTGCAATGTGTGGACTATCAGAGCTATGATGAAACACAGAAATTTCATCGGGATTAAATACAACAATCACCATGCGCACTTTCCTCCATGGGAGTAGTATCTCAAACAGTCTACGCTTTGATCGTTTCCTGGAAGACCAGTAGTAGTTTCCGATGCACATCTGGAGGCATTCTGTAATCTGTGGACCTTCAAAGAGTTAATGAAACACAGAAATTTCATCGGGAGTTAATACAACAGTAACCATGCGCACTTTCCTCCATGGGAGTAATGTCTCAAACAGTCTACGCTTTGATCGTTCCCTGGAAGACCAGTAGTAGTTTCCGATGCACATCTGGAGGCATACTGTAATCTGTGGACTATCAGAGTGTATTTGAAACACGGAAAATGTATCGGGATTGAATACAACAGTCACCATGCGCACTTTCCTCCATGGGTCTAATGTCTCAAGCAGTCTACGTTTTGATCGTTCCCTGTAAGACCAGTAGTAGTTTCCGATGCACATCTGGAGGCATTCTGTAATCTGTGGACCTTCAAAGAGTTGATGAAACACAGAAATTTCATCGGGAGTGAATACAACAGTAACCATGCGCACTTTCCTCCTTGGGAGTAATGTCTCAAACAGTTTAGGATTTTATCGTTCCCTGGAAGACCAGTAGTAGTTTCCGATGAACATCTGGGTTCATTCTGTAATGTGTGGACTATCAGAGTGTTGATGAAACACAGAAACTTAATCGGGATTGAATACAACAGTCACCATGCGCACTTTCCTCCATGGGAGTAATGTCTCAAACTGTCTACGATTTGATCGTTCAATGTAAGACCAGTTGTAGTTTCCGATGCACATCTGGAGGCATTCTGTAATCTGTGGACCTTCATTGAGTTGATGAAACACAGAAATTTCATCGGGAGTGAATACAACAGTAACCAAGCGCACTTTCCTCCATGGGAGTAATTTCTCAAACAGTCTACGCTTTGATCGTTCCCTAGAAGATCAGTAGTAGTTTCCGATGCACATCTGGGGGCATTCTGCAATGTGTGGACTATCAGAGTGTTGATGAAACACAGAAATTTCATTGGGATTGAATACAACAGTCACCATACGCACTTTCCTCCATGGGAGTAATGTCTCAAGCAGTCTACGTTTTGATCGTTCCCTGTAAGACCAGTAGTAGTTTCCGATGCACATCTGGAGGCATTCTGTAATCTGTGCACCTTCAAAGAGTTGATGAAACACCGAAATTGCTTTGTGATTGAATACAACAGTCACCATGTGCACTTTCCTCCAAGGGAGTAGTGCCTCAATCAGTTTACGCTTTGATGGTTCCCTGGAAGACCAGTAGTTGTTTCCGATGAACATCTGGGGGCATTCTGTAATGTGTGGTCTATCACAGTGTTGATGAAACACAGAAATTGCATCGGGATTGAATACAACAGTCACCATGCGCACTTTCCTCCATGGGAGAAATGTCTCAAGCAGTTTACGCTTTGATCGTTCCCTGGAAGACCAGTAGTAGTTTCCGAAGCACATCTGGGTGCATTCTGCAATGTGTGGACTATCAGAGTATTGATGAAACACAGAAATTACATCGGCATTGAATACAACGGTCACAATGCGCACTTTCCTCCATGGGAGTAATGTCTCAAACAGTCAACGCTTTGATCGTTCCCTGTAAGACCAGTAGTAGTTTCCGATGCACATCTGGAGGCATTCTGTAATCTGTGGACCTTCAAAGAGTTGATGAAACACAGAAATTTCATCGGGAGTAAATACAACAGTACCCATGCGCACTTTCCTCCATGGGAGTAATGTCTCAAACAGTCTACGCTTTGATCGTTCCCTAGAAGATCAATAGTAGTTTCCGATGCACATCTTGGGTCATTCTGCAATGTGTGGACTATCAGAGTTATGATGAAACACAGAGATTTCATCGGGATTGAATACAACAGTCACCATGCGCACTTTCCTCCATAGGAGTAGTAACTCAATCAGTCTACGTTTTGATCGTTTCCTGGAAGACCAGTAGTAGTTTCCGATGCACATCTGGAGGCATTCTGTAATCTGTGGACCTTCAAAGAGTTGATGAAACACAGAAATTTCATCGGGATTGAATACAACAGTCACCATGCGCACTTTCCTCCATGGGAGTAATGTCTCAAACAGTCTACGCATTGATCGATCCCTGGAAGACCAGTAGTAGTTTCCGATGCACATATGGAAGCATTCTGTAATCTGTAAACTATCAGAGTGTTGTTCAAACACAGAAATTGCATCGGCATTGAATACAACAGTCACCATGCGCACTATCCTCCATGGGAGTTATGTCTCAAACAGTTTACGCTTTGATCGTTCCCTGAAAGACCAGTGGTAGTTTCCGATGCACATCTGGTGTCATTCTGTAATCTGTGGACTATCAGAGTGTTGATGAAACACAGAAAATGAATCGGGATTGAATACAACAGTCATCATGCGCACTTTCCTGCATGGGAGTAATGACTCAAACAGTCAACGCATTGATCGATCCCTGGAAGACCAGTAGTAGTTTCCGATGCACATATGGAAGCATTCTATAATCTGTAAACAATCAGAGTGTTGTTCAAACACAGAAATTGCATCGGCATTGAATTCAACAGTAACCATGCGCACTTTCCTCCATGGGAGTAATGTCCCAAACAGTCTACGCTTTGATCGATCCCTGGAAGACCAGTAGTAGTTTCCGATGCACATCTGGGGGCATTCTGTACTCTGTAAAGTATCAGAGTGTTGTTCAAACACAGAAATTGCATCGGGATTCAATACAACAGTCACCATGCGCACTTTTCTCTATGGGAGTAGTATCTCAAATGGTCTACGCTTTGATCGTTTCCTGGAAGACCAGTAGTAGTTTCCGATGCACCTCTGGATGCATTCTGTAATCTGTGGACCTTCAAAGTGTTGATGAAACACAGAAATTGCATCGTGATTGAATACAACAGTCACCATGCGCTCTTATTCTTCCATTGGAGTAATGTCTCAAACAGTTTTCGTTTTGATCGTTCCCTGAAAGACCAGTAGTAGTTTCCGATGCACATCTGGGGGCATTCTGCAATGTGTGGACTATCAGAGTGTTGATGAAACACAGAAATTTCATCGGGATTGAATACAACAGTCACCATGCGCAATTTCCTCCATGGGAGTAATGCCTCAAACAGTCTACGCTTTGATCGTTCCCTGTAAGACCAGTAGTAGTTTCCGTTGCACATCTGTAGGCACTCTGTAATCTGTGGACCTTTAAAGTGTTGATGAAACACAGAAATTCCATCGGGATTGAGTACAACAGTCACCATGCGCACTTTCCTCCATGGGAGTAGTATCTCAAACAGTCTACGCTTTGATCGTTTCCTGGAAGACCAGTAGTTGTTTCCGATGAACATCTGGTTTCATTCTGTAATCTGTGGACCTTCAAAGAGTTAAAGAAACACAGAAATTTCATCGGGAGTTAATACAACAGTAACCATGCGCACTTTCCTCCATGGGAGTAATGTCTCAAGCAGTCTACGCTTTGATCGTTCCCTGGAAGACCAGTAGTAGTTTCCGATGCACATCTGGAGGCATTCTGTAATCTGTGGACTATCAGAGTGTATTTGAAACACTGAAAATGTATCGGGATTGAATACAACAGTCACCATGCGCACTTTCCTCCATGGGAGTAATGTCTCAAACAGTCTACGCTTTGATCGTTCCCTAGAAGACCAGTAGTAGTTTCCGATGCACATCTGGAGGCATTCTGTAATCTGTGGACTATCAGAGTGTATTTGAAACACAGAAAATGTATCGGGATTGAATACAACAGTCACCATGCGCACTTTCCTCCTTGGGAGTAATGTCTCAAACAGTCAACGCTTTGATCGTTCCCTGTAAGACCAGTAGTAGTTTCCGATGCACATCTGGAGGCACTCTGTAATCTGTGGACCTTTAAAGTGTTGATGAAACACAGAAATTGCCTCGGGATTGAATACAAGAGTCATCATGCGCATTTTCCTCCATGGGAGTAATGTCTCAAACAGTTTACGCTTTGATTGTTCCCTGTAAGACCAGTAGTAGTTTCCGATGCATATCTGGAGGCACCCTGTAATCTGTGGACCTTTAAAGTGTTGATGAAACACAGAAATTGCATCGGGATTGAGTACAACAGTCACCATGCGCACTTTCCTCCATGGGAGTAGTATCTCAAACAGTCTACGCTTTGATCGTTACCTGGAAGATCAGTAGTAGTTTCCGATGCACATCTGGATGCATTCTGTAATCTGTGGACCTTCAAAGAGTTGATGAAACACAGAAATTTCATCGGGAGTGAATACAACAGTAACCATGCGCACTTTCCTCCACGGGAGTAATGTCTCAAATAGTCTACGCTTTGATCGTTCCCTAGAAGATCAGTAGTAGTTTCCGATGCACATCTGGGGGCATTCTGCAATGTGTGGACTATCAGAGCTATGATGAAACACAGAAATTTCTTCGGGATTGAATACAACAGTCACCATGCGCACTTTCCTCCATGGGAGTAGTATCTCAAACAGTCTACGCTGTGATCGTTTCCTGGATGACCAGTAGTAGTTTCCGATGCACATCTGGAAGCATTCTGTAATCTGTGGACCTTCAAAGAGTTAATGAAACACAGAAATTTCATCGGGAGTTAATACAACAGTAACCATGCGCACTTTCCTCCATGGGAGTAATGTCTCAAACAGTCTACGCTTTGATCGTTCCCTGGAAGACCAGTAGTAGTTTCCGATGCACATCTGGAGGCATTCTGTAATCTGTGGACTATCAGAGTGTATTTGAAACACAGAAAATGTATCGGGATTGAATACAACAGTCACCATGCGCACTTTAATCCATGGGTCTAATGTCTCAAACAGTCTACGCTTTGATCGATCCCTGCAAGACCAGTAGTAGTTTCCGATGCACATCTTGGGGCATTCTGCAATGTGTGGACTATCAGAGTGTTGATGAAACACAGAAATTTCATTGGGATTGAATACAACAGTCACCATGCGCACTTTCCTCCATGGGAGTAATGTGTCAAACAGTCAACGCTTTGATCGTTCCCTGTAAGACCAGTAGTAGTTTCCGATGCACATCTGGAGGCACTCTGTAATCTGTGTACCTTTAAAGTGTTGATGAAACACAGAAATTGCCTCGGGATTGAATACAAGAGTCATCATGCGCACTTTCCTCCATGGGAGTAGTATCTCAAACAGTCTACCCTTTGATTGTTACCTGGAAGACCAGTAGTAGTTTCCGATGCACATCTGGAGGCATTCTGTAATCTGTGGACCTTCAAAGAGTTGATGAAACACAGAAATTTCATCGGGAGTGAATACAACAGTAACCATGCGCAATTTCCACCATGGGAGTAATGTCTCAAACAGTCTACGCTTTGATCGTTCCCTAGAAGATCAGTAGTAGTTTCCGATGCACATCTGGGGGCACTCTGCAATGTGTGGACTATCAGAGTTATGATGAAACACAGAAATTTCATCGGGATTTAATACAACAGTCACCATGCGCACTTTCCTCATTTGAGTAGTATCTCAAACAGTCTACGTTTTGATCGTTTCCTGGAAGACCAGTAGTAGTTTCCGATGCACATCTGGAGGCATTCTGTAATCTGTGGACCTTCAAAGAGTTGAAGAAACACAGAAACTTCATCGGGAGTGAATACAACAGTAACCATGCGCACTCCCCTCCATGGGAGTAATGTCTCAAACAGTCTACGCTTTGATCGTTCCCTGGAAGACCAGTAGTAGTTTCCGATGCACATCTGGAGGCATTCTGTAATCTGTGGACCTTCAAAGAGTTGATGAAACACAGAAATTTCATCGGGAGTGAATACAACAGTAACCATGCTCACTTTCCTCCATTGGGGTAATGTCTCAAACAGTCTACGCTTTGATCGTGCCCTAGAAGACCAGTAGTAGTTTCAGATGCACATCTGGGGGCATTCTGTAATCTGTGGACTATCAGTGTGTTGATGAAACACAGAAATTGCTTTGGGATTGAATACAACAGTCACCATGTGCACTTTCCTCCATAGGAGTAGTGCCTCAATCAGTTTACGCTTTGATGGTTCCCTGGAAGACCAGTAGTTGTTTCCGATGAACATCTGGGAGCATTCTGTAATGTGTGGTCTATCACAGTGTTGATGAAACACAGAAATTGCATCGGGATTGAATACAACAGTCACCATGCGCCCTTTCCTCCATGCGAGAAATGTCTCAAGCAGTTTACGCTTTGATCGTTCCCTGGAAGACCAGTAGTACTTTCCGAAGCACATCTGGGTGCATTCTGCAATGTGTGGACTATCAGAGTATTGATGAAACACAGAAATTACATCGGCATTGAATACAACGGTCACAATGCGCACTTTCCTCCATGGGAGTAATGTCTCAAACAGTCAACGCTTTGATCGTTCCCTGTAACACCTGTAGTAGTTTCCGATGCACATCTGGAGGCACTCTGTAATCTGTGGACCTTTAAAGTGCCGATGAACCACAGAAATTGCCTCGGCATTGAATACAAGAGTCATCATGCGCAATTTCCTCCGTGGGAGTAATGTCTCAAACAGTCTACGCTTAGATCGATCCCTGCAAGACCAGTAGTAGTTTCCGATGCACATCTGGGGGCATTCTGCAATGTGTGGACTATCAGAGTGCTGATGAAACACTGAAATTGCATCGTGATTGAATACAACAGTCACCATGCGCTCTTTCCTCCATTGGAGTAATGTCTCAAACTGTTTACGCTTTGATTGTTCCCTGCAAGACCAGTAGTAGTTTCCGATGCACATCTGGTGGCATTCTGCAATGTGTGGACTATCAGAGTGTTGATGAAACACAGAAACATCGTCGGGATTGAATACAACAGTCACGATGCGCAATTTCCTCCATGGGAGTAATGTCTCAAACAGTGTACGCTTTGATCGTTCCCTGTAAGACCAGTAGTAGTTTCCGATGCACATCTGGAGGCATTCTGTAATCTGTGGACCTTCATAGAGTTGATGAAACACAGAAATTACATCGGGAGTGAATACAACAGTAACCATGCGCACTCTCCTCCATGGGAGTAATGTCTCAAACAGTCTACGCTTTGATCGTTCCCTAGAAGATCAGTAGTAGTTTCCGATGCACATCTTGGGTCATTCTGCAATTTGTGGACTATCAGAGTTATGATGAAACACAGAGATTCCATCGGGATTGAATACAACAGTCATCATGCGCACTTTCCTCCATGGGAGTAGTATCTCAAACAGTCTACGTTTTGATCGTTTCCTGGAGGACCAGTAGTAGTTTCCGATGCACATCTGGAGGCATTCTGTAATCTGTGGACCTTCAAAGAGTTGATGAAACACAGAAATTTCATCGGGAGTGAATACAACAGTAACCATGCTCACTTTCCTCCATTGGGGTAATGTCTCAAACAGTCTACGCTTTGATCGTGCCCTAGAAGACCAGTAGTAGTTTCAGATGCACATCTGGGGGCATTCTGTAATCTGTGGACTATCAGTGTGTTGATGAAACACAGAAATTGCTTTGGGATTGAATACAACAGTCACCATGTGCACTTTCCTCCATAGGAGTAGTGCCTCAATCAGTTTACGCTTTGATGGTTCCCTGGAAGACCAGTAGTTGTTTCCGATGAACATCTGGGGGCATTCTGTAATGTGTGGTCTATCACAGTGTTGATGAAACACAGAAATTGCATCGGGATTGAATACAACAGTCACCATGCGCACTTTCCTCCATAGGAGAAATGTCTCAAGCAGTTTACGCTTTGATCGTTCCCTGGAAGACCAGTAGTACTTTCCGAAGCACATCTGGGTGCATTCTGCAATGTGTGGACTATCAGAGTATTGATGAAACACAGAAATTACATCGGCATTGAATACAACGGTCACAATGCGCACTTTCCTCCATGGGAGTAATGTCTCAAACAGTCAACGCTTTGATCGTTCCCTGTAACACCTGTAGTAGTTTCCGATGCACATCTGGAGGCACTCTGTAATCTGTGGACCTTTAAAGTGCCGATGAACCACAGAAATTGCCTCGGCATTGAATACAAGAGTCATCATGCGCAATTTCCTCCGTGGGAGTAATGTCTCAAACAGTCTACGCTTAGATCGATCCCTGCAAGACCAGTAGTAGTTTCCGATGCACATCTGGGGGCATTCTGCAATGTGTGGACTATCAGAGTGCTGATGAAACACTGAAATTGCATCGTGATTGAATACAACAGTCACCATGCGCTCTTTCCTCCATTGGAGTAATGTCTCAAACTGTTTACGCTTTGATTGTTCCCTGCAAGACCAGTAGTAGTTTCCGATGCACATCTGGTGGCATTCTGCAATGTGTGGACTATCAGAGTGTTGATGAAACACAGAAACATCGTCGTGATTGAATACAACAGTCACGATGCGCAATTTCCTCCATGGGAGTAATGTCTCAAACAGTGTACGCTTTGATCGTTCCCTGTAAGACCAGTAGTAGTTTCCGATGCACATCTGGAGGCATTCTGTAATCTGTGGACCTTCATAGAGTTGATGAAACACAGAAATTACATCGGGAGTGAATACAACAGTAACCATGCGCACTCTCCTCCATGGGAGTAATGTCTCAAACAGTCTACGCTTTGATCGTTCCCTAGAAGATCAGTAGTAGTTTCCGATGCACATCTTGGGTCATTCTGCAATTTGTGGACTATCAGAGTTATGATGAAACACAGAGATTCCATCGGGATTGAATACAACAGTCATCATGCGCACTTTCCTCCATGGGAGTAGTATCTCAAACAGTCTTCGTTTTGATCGTTTCCTGGAGGACCAGTAGTAGTTTCCGATGCACATCTGGAGGCATTCTGTAATCTGTGGACCTTCAAAGAGTTAATGAAACACAGAAATTTCATCGGGAGTGAATACAACAGTAACCATGCGCACTTTCCTCCATGGGAGTAATGTCTCAAACAGTCTACGCTTTGATCGTTCCCTGGAAGACCAGTAGTAGTTTTCGATGCACATCTGTAGGCATTCTGTAATCTGTGGACTATCAGAGTGTATTTGAAACACAGAAAATGTATCGGGATTGAATACAACAGTCACCATGCGCACTTTCCTCCATGGGACTAATGTCTCAAACAGTCTACGCTTCGATCGATCCCTGCAAGACCAGTGGTAGTTTCCGATGCACATCTGGGGGCATTCTGCAATGTGCGGACTATCAGAGTGTTGATGAAACACAGAAATTGCATCGGGATTGAATACAACAGTCACCATGTGCACTTTCCTCCATGGGAGTAGTGCCTCAATCAGTTTACGCTTTCATGGTTCCCTGGAAGACGAGTAGTTGTTTCCGATGAACATCTGGGGGCATTCTGTATTGTTTGGTCTATCAGAGTGTTGATGAAACACAGAAATTGCATCGGGATTGAATACAACAGTCACAATGCGCACTTTCCTCCATGGGAGTAATGTCTCAAAGAGTTTATGCTTTGATCGTTCCCTGCAAGACCAATAGTAGTTTCCGATGCACATCTTGGGGCATTCCGCAATGTTTGTACTATCAGAGTGTTGATGAAACACAAAAATTTCATTGGGATTGAATACAACAGTCACCATGCGCACTTTCCTCCATGGGAGTAATGTCTCAAACAGTCTACGCTTTGATCGTTCCCTGTAAGACCAGTAGTAGTTTCCGATGCACATCTGGAGACATTCTGTAATCTGTGGACCTTCAAAGAGTTTATGAAACACTGAAATTTCATCGGGAGTGAATACAACAGTAACCATGCGCACTTTCCTCCATGGGAGTAATGTCTCAAACAGTCTACGCATTGATCGATCCCTGGAAGACCAGTAGTAGTTTCCGATGCACATATGGAAGCATTCTGTAATCTGTAAACTATCAGAGTGTTGTTCAAACACAGAAATTGCATCGGCATTGAATACAACAGTCACCATGCGCACTATCCTCCATGGGAGTTATGTCTCAAACAGTTTACGCTTTGATCGTTCCCTGAAAGACCAGTGGTAGTTTCCGATGCACATCTGGTGTCATTCTGTAATCTGTGGACTATCAGAGTGTTGATGAAACACAGAAAATGAATCGGGATTGAATACAACAGTCATCATGCGCACTTTCCTCCATGGTAGTAATGACTCAAACAGTCTACGCATTGATCGATCCCTGGAAGACCAGTAGTAGTTTCCGATGCACATCTGGGGGCATTCTGCACTCTGTAAAGTATCAGAGTGTTGTTCAAACACAGAAATTGCATCGGGATTCAATACAACAGTCACCATGCGCACTTTCCTCTATGGGAGTAGTATCTCAAACAGTCTACGCTTTGATCGTTTCCTGGAAGACCAGTAGTAGTTTCCGATGCACCTCTGGAGGCATTCTGTAATCTGTGGACCTTCAAAGTGTTGATGAAACACAGAAATTGCATCGGGAGTGAATACAACAGTAACCATGCGCACTTTCCTCCATGGGAGTAATGTCTCAAACAGTCTACGCTTTGATCGTTCCCTAGAAGACCAGTAGTAGTTTCCGATGCACATCAGGGGGCATTCTAAAATGTGTGGACCATCAGAGTGTTGATGAAACACAGAAATTGCATCGGGATTGAATACACCAGTCACCATGCGCACTTTATTCCATGGGAGTAATGTCTCAAACAGTTTACGCTTTGATCGTTCCCTGGAAGACCAGTAGTGGTTTCCGATAAACATCTATGTTCATTCTGTAATGTGTGGACTATCAAAGTGTTGTTGAAACACAGAAATTGCATCTGGATTAAATACAACAGTCACCATGCGCAATTTTCCTAAATGGGAGTAATGTCTCAAACAGTCTACGCTTTGATCGTTCCCTGGAAGACCAGTAGTAGTTTCCGATGCACATCTGGAGGCATTCTGTAATCTGTGGACTATCAGAGTGTTGTTGAAACACAGAAAATGTATCGGAATTGAATACAACAGTCACCATGCGCACTTTCCTCCATGGGACTAATGTCTCAAACAGTCTACGCTTAGATCGATCCCTGCAAGACCAGTAGTAGTTTCCGATGCACATCTGGGGCATTCTGCAATGTGTGGACTATCAGAGTTTTGATGAAACACAGAAACTTCATCGGGATTGAATACAACAGTCACCATGCGCACTTTCCTCCATGGGAGTAATGTCTCAAACAGTCTACGCTTTGATCGTTCCCTGGAAGACCAGTAGTAGTTTCCGATGCACACCTGGAGGCATTCTGTAATCTGTGGACCTTCAAAGAGTTGATGAAACACAGATATTTCATCGGGAGTGAATACAACAGTAACCATGCGCACTTTCCTCCATGGGAGAAATGTCTCAAACAGTCTACGCTTTGGTCGATCCCTAGAAGATCAGTAGTAGTTTCCGATGCACATCTGGGGGCATTCTGCAATGTGTGGACTATCGGAGTTATGATGAAACACAGAAATTTCATCGGGATTGAATACAACAGTCACCATGCGCACTTTCCTCCATGGGAGTAGTATCTCAAACAGTCTACGCTGTGATCGTTTCCTGGAAGACCAGTACTAGTATCCGATGCACATCTGGAGGCATTCTGTAATCTGTGGACTATCAGAGTGTATTTGAAACACAGAAAATGTATCGGGATTGAATACAACGGTCACCATGCGCACTTTCCTCCATGGGACTAATGTCTCAAACAGTCTACGCTTTAATCGATCCCTGCAAGACCAGTAGTAGTTTCCGATGCACATCTAGGGGCATTCTGTAATCGGTGGACTATCAGAGTGTTGATGATACACAGAAATTTCATTGGGATTGAATACAACAGTCATCATGCGCACTTTCCTCCATGGGAGTAATGTCTCAAACAGTCTACCCTTTGATCGTTCCCTGTATGACCAGTAGTAGTTTCCGATGCACATCTGGAGGCATTCTGTAATCTGTGGACCTTCAAAGAGTTGATGAAACACAGAAATTTCATCGGGAGTGAATACAACAGTAACCATGCGCACTTTCCTCCATGCGAGTAATGTCTCAAGCAGTCTACGCTTTGATCGTGCCCTAGAACACCAGTAGTAGTTTCCGATGCACATCTGGGGGCATTCTGTAATCTGTGGACTATCAGAGTGTTGATGAAACACAGAAATTGAATCGGGATTGAATACAACAGTCACCATGCAAACTTTCCTCCATGGGAGTAATGTCTCAAACAGTCTACGCTTTGATCGTTCCCTGTAAGACCAGTAGTAGTTTCCGATGCACATCTGGAGGCATTCTGTAATCTGTGGACCTTCAAAGAGTTGATGAAACACAGAAATTTCATCGGGAGTGAATACAACAGTAACCATGCGCACTTTCCTCCATGGGAGTAATGTCTCAAACAGTCTACGGTTTGATCGTTCCCTAGAAGACCAGTAGGTGTTTCCGATGCACATCTGGTGTCATTCTGTAATCTGAGGACTATCAGAGTGTTGATGACACACAGAAAATGAATCGGGATTGAATACAACAGTCAACATGCGCACTTTCCTCCATGGGAGTAATGACTCAAACAGTCTACGCTTTGATCGTTCCCTGGAAGACCAGTAGTAGTTTCCGATGCACATATGGAAGCATTCTGTAATCTGTAAACTATCAGAGTGTTGTTCAAACACAGAAATTTCATCGGGATTGAATACAACAGTCACCATGCGCACTTTCCTCCATGGGAGTAGTATCTCAAACAGTCTACGCTTTGATCGTTCCCTGGAATACCAGTAGTAGTTTCCGATGCACATCTGGGGGCATTCTGTAATCTGTGGACTATCAGGGTATTGATGAAACACAGAAATTGAATCGGGATTGAATACAACAGTCACCATGCGCCCTTTCCTCCATGGGAGTAATGTCTCAAACAGTCTACGCTTTGATCGTTCCCTGTAAGACCAGTAGTAGTTTCCGATGCACATCTGGTGTCATTCTGTAATCTGTGGACTATCAGAGTGTTGATGAAACACAGAAATTGCTTTGGGATTGAATACAACAGTCACCATGTGCACTTTCCTCCATGGGAGTAGTGCCTCAATCAGTTTACGCTTTGATGGTTCCCTGGAAGACCTGTAGTTGTTTCCAATGAACATCTGGGGGCATTCTGTAATGTGTGGTCTATCACAGTGTTGATGAAACACAGAAATTGCATCGGGATTGAATACAACAGTCACCATGCGCACTTTCCTCCATGGGAGGAATGTCTCAAACAGTTTACGCATTGATCGTTCCCCGGAAGACCAGTAGTAGTTTCCGATGCACATCTGGGTGCATTCTGCAATGTGGACTATCAGAGTGTTGATGAAACACAGAAATTTCATCGGTATTGAATACAACAGTCACCATGCGCACTTTCCTCCATGGGAGTAATGTCTCAAACAGCCTACGTTTTGATCGTTCCCTGTAAGACCAGTAGTAGTTTCCGATGCTCATCTGGAGGCACTCTGTAATCTGTGGACTTTTAAAGTGTTGATGAAACACAGATATTTCATCGGGATTGAATACAACAGTCACCATGCGCACTTTCCTCCATGGGAGTAATGTCTCAAACAGTCTACGCTTTGATCGTTCCCTGTAAGACCAGTAGTAGTTTCCGATGCACATCTGGAGGCACTCTATAATCTGTGGACCTTTAAAGAGTTGATGAAACACAGAAATTGCATCGGGATTGAGTACAACAGTCACAATGCTCACTTTCCTCCATGGGAGTAGTATCTCAAACAGTCTACGCTTTGATCGTTTCCTGGAAGACAAGTAGTAGTTTCCGATGCACATCTGGAGGCATTCTGTAATCTGTGGACCTTCAAAGAGTTGATGAAACACAGAAGTTTCATCTTGAGTGTATACAACAGTAACCATGCGCACTTTCCTCCATGGGAGTAATGTCTCAAACAGTCTACGCTTTGATCGTTCCCTAGAAGACCAGTAGTAGTTTCCGATGCACATCTGGGGGCATCCTAAAATGTGTTGACTATCAGAGTGTTGATGAAACACAGAAATTGCATCGGGATTGAATTCAACAGTCACCATGCTCACTTTATTCCATGGGAGTAATGTCTCTAACAGTTTACGCTTTGATCGTTCCCTGGAAGACCAGTAGTAGTTTCCGATGCACATCTGGTGTCATTCTGTAATCTGTGGACTATCAGAGAGTTGATGAAACACAGAAATTGCTTTGGGATTGAATACAGCAGTCACCATGCGCACTTTCCTCCATGGGAGTAATGTCTCAAACAGTCTACGCTTTGATCGTCCCCTTAAGACCAGTAGTAGTTTCCGATGCACATGTGGTGTCATTCTGTAATCTGTGGACTATCAGAGTGTTGATGAAACACAGAAATTGCTTTGGGATTGAATACAACAGTCACCATGTGCACTTTCCTCCATCAGTTTACGCACTGATGGTTCCCTGGAAGACCAGTAGTTGTTTCCGATGAACATCTGGGGGCATTCTGTAATGTGTGGTCTATCACAGTGTTGATGAAACACAGAAATTGCATCGGGATTGAATACAACTGTCACCATGCGCACTTTCCTCCATGTTAGTAATGTCTAAAACAGTTTACGCTTTGATCGTTCGCCGGAAGACCAGTAGTAGTTTCCGATGCACATCTGGGTGCATTCTGCAATGTGTGGACTATCAGAGTGTTGATGAAACACAGAAATTTCATCGGGATTGAATACAACAGTCACCATGAGCACTTTCCTCCAAGAGAGTAATGTCTCAAACAGTCTACGCTTTGATCGTTCCCTGTAAGACCAGTAGTAGTTTCCGATGCACATCTGGAGGCACTCTGTAATCTGTGGACTTTTAATGTGTTGATGAAACACAGAAATTTCATCGGGATTGAATACAACAGTCACCATGCGCACTTTCCTCCATGGGAGTAATGTCTCAAACGGTCTACGATTTGATCGTTCCCTGTAAGACCAGTAGTAGTTTCCGATGCACATCTGGAGGCACTCTGTAATCTGTGGACCTTTAAAGTGTTGATGAAACACAGAAATTGCATCGGGATTGAGTACAGCAGTCACCATGCGCACTTTCCTATATGGGAGTAGTATCTCAAACAGTCTACGCTTTGATCGTTCCCTGTATGACCAGTAGTAGTTTCCGATGCACATCTGGATGCATTCTGTAATCTGTGGACATTCAAAGAGTTGATGAAACACAGAAATTTCATCGGGAGTGAATACAACAGTAACCATGCGCACTTTCCTCCATGGGAGTAATGTCTCAAGCAGTCTACGCTTTGATCGTGCCCTAGAACACCAGTAGTAGTTTCCGATGCACATCTGGGGGCATTCTGTAATCTGTGGACTATCAGAGTGTTGATGAAACACAGAAATTGAATCGGGATTGAATACAACAGTCACCATGCGCACTTTCCTCCATGGGAGTAATGTCTCAAACAGTCTACGCTTTGATCGTTCCCTGTAAGACCAGTAGTAGTTTCCGATGCACATCTGGTGTCATTCTGTAATCTGTGGACTATCAGAGTGTTGATGAAACACAGAAATTGCTTTGGGATTGAATACAACAGTCACCATGTGCACTTTCCTCCATGGGAGTAGTGCCTAAATCACTTTACGCTTTGATGGTTCCCTGGAAGACCAGTAGTTGTTTCTGATGAACATCTGGGGGCATTCTGTAATGTGTGGTCTATCACAGTGTTGATGAAACACAGAAATTTCATCGGGAGTGTATACAACAGTAACCATGCGCACTTTCCTCCATGGGAGAAATGTCTCAAACAGTCTACGCTTTAATCGTTCCCTAGAAGACCAGTAATAGTTTCCGATGCACATCTGGGGGCATCCTAAAATGTGTTGACTATCAGAGTGTTGATGAAACACAGAAATTGCATCGGGATTGAATACAACAGTCACCATGCTCACTTTATTCCATGGGAGTAATGTCTCTAACAGTTTACGCTTTGATCGTTCCCTGGAAGACCAGTAGTAGTTTCCGATGAACATCTGGGTTCATTCTGTAATGTGTGGACTATCAGAGTGTTGTTGAAACACAGACATTGCATCGGGATTAAATACAACGGTTCCACGCGCAATTTTCCTAAATGGGAGTAATGTCTCAAACAGTCTACGCTTTGATCGTTCCCTGGAAGACCAGTAGTAGCTTCCGATGCACATCTGGAGGCATTCTGTAATCTGTGGACCTTCAAAGAGTTGATGAAACACAGAAATTTCAACGGGAGGGAATAAAACAGTAACCATGCGCACTTTCCTCCATGGGAGTAATGTCTCAAGCAGTCTACGCTTTGATCGTGCCCTAGAACACCAGTAGTAGTTTCCGATGCACATCTGGGGGCATTCTGTAATCTGCGGACTATCAGAGTGTTGATGAAACACAGAAATAGAATCGGGATTGAATACAACTGTCACCATGCAAACTTCCCTCCATGGGAGTAATGTCTCAAACAGTCTACGCTTTGATCGTTCCATGTAAGACCAGTAGTAGTTTCCGATACACATCTGGAGGCATTCTGTAAACTGTGTACCTTCAAAGAGTTGATGAAACACAGAAATTTCATCGGGAGTGAATGCAACAGTAACCATGAGCACTTTCCTCCATGGGAGTAATGTCTCAAACAGTCTACGCTTTGATCGTTCCCTAGAAGACCAGTAGGTGTTTCCGATGCACATCTGGTGTCATTCTGTAATCTGTGGAATATCAGAGTGTTGATGACACACAGAAAATGAATCGGGATTGAATACAACAGTCAACATGCGCACTTTCCTCCATGGGAGTAATGTCTCAAACAGTCAACGCTTTGATAGTTCCCTGTAAGACCAGTAGTAGTATCCGATGCACATATGGAAGCATTCTGTAATCTGTAAACTATCAGAGTGTTGTTCAAACACAGAAATTGCATCGGCATTGAATACAACAGTCACCATGCGCACTATCCTCCATGGGAGTTATGTCTCAAACAGTTTACGCTTTGATCGTTCCCTGGAAGACCAGTAGTAGTTTCCGATGCACATATGGAAGCATTCTGTAATCTGTAAACTATCAGAGTGTTGTTCAAACACAGAAATTGCATCGGCATTGAATACAACAGTCACCATGCGCACTATCCTCCATGGGAGTTATGTCTCAAACAGTTTACGCTTTGATCGTTCCCTGAAAGACCAGTGGTAGTTTCCGATGCAAATCTGGGGGCATTCTGTAATGTGTGGACTATCAGAGTGTTGATGAAACACAGAAATTGCATCGGGATTGAATACAACAGTCACCATGCGCACTTTCCTCCATGGGAGTAATGTCTCAAACAGTCAACGCTTTGATAGTTCCCTGTAAGACCAGTAGTAGTTTCCGAAGCACATCTGGAGGCACTCTGTAATCTGTGGACCTTTAAAGTGTTGATGAAACACAGAAATTGCCTCGGGATTAATTACAAGAGTCATCATGCGCATTTTCCTTCATTGGAGTAATGTCTCAAACAGTCTACGCTTTGATCGATCCCTGGAAGAGCAGTAGTAGTTTCCGGTGCACATCTGGAGGCATTCTGTACTCTGTAAAGTATCTGAGTGTTGTTCAAACACAGAAATTGCATCGGGATTCAATACAACAGTCACCATGCGCACTTTCCTCCATGGGAGTAGTATCTCAAACAGTCTACGCTTTGATCGTTTCCTGGAAGACCAGTAGTAGTTTCCGATGCACATCTGGAGGCATTCTGTAATCTGTGGACCTTCAAAGAGTTGATGAAACAAGGAAATTTCGTCGGGAGTGAATACAACAGTAACCATGCGCACTTTCCTCCAAGGGAGTAATGTCTCAAACATTCTACGCTTTGATCGTTCCCTAGAAGACCAGTAGTAGTTTCCGATGCACATCTGGGGGCATTCTAAAATGTGTGGACTATCAGAGTGTTGACGAAACACAGAAATTGCATCGGGATTGAATACAACAGTCACCATGCGCACTTAATTCCATGGGAGTAATGTCTCAAACAGTTTACGCTTTGATCCTTCCCTGGAAGACCACTAGTAGTTTCCGATAAATATCTGGGTTCATTCTGTAATGTGCGGACTATCAGAGTGTTGTTGAAACACAGAAATTGCATCTGGATTAAATACAACAGTCACCATGCGCAATTTTCCTAAATGGGATAAATGTGTCAAACAGTCTACTCTTTGATCGTTCCCTGGATGACCAGTAGTAGATTCCGATGCACATCTGGAGGCATTCTGTAATCTGTGGACTATCAGAGTGTTGTTGAAACACAGAAAATGTATCGGGATTGAATATAACAGTCACCATGCGCACTTTCCTCCATGGGACTAATGTCTCAAACAGTCTACGCTTTGATCGTTCCCTGGAAGACCAGTAGTAGTTTCCGATGCACATCTGGAGGCATTCTGTAATCTGTGGACCTTCAAAGAGTTGATGAAACACAGAAATTTCATCTTGAGTGTATACAACAGTAACCATGCGCACTTTCCTCCATGGGAGTAATGTCTCAAACAGTCTGCTCTTTGATATATCCCTAGAAGACCAGTAGTAGTTTCCGATGCACATCTGGGGGCATCCTAAAATGTGTTGACTATCAGAGTGTTGATGAAACACAGAAATTGCATCGGGAATGAATACAACAGTCACCATGCTCACTTTATTGCATGGGAGTAATGTCTCTAACAGTTTACGCTTTGATCGTTCCCTGGAAGACCAGTAGTAGTTTCCGATGAACATCTGGGTTCATTCTGTAATGTGTGGACTATCAGAGTGTTGTTGAAACACAGAAATTGCATCGGGATTAAATACAACGGTCACCACGCGCAATTTTCCTAAATGGGAGTAATGTCTCAAAGAGTCTACGCTTTGATCGTTCCCTAGGAGACCAGTAGTAGCTTCCGATGCACATCTGGAGGCATTCTGTAATCTGTGGACCTTCAAAGAGTTGATGAAACACAGAAATTTCAACGGGAGTGAGTACAACAGTAACCATGCGCACTTTCCTCCATGGGAGTAATGTCTCAAGCAGTCTACGCTTTGATCGTGCCCTAGAAGACCAGTAGTAGTTTCCGATGCACATCTGGGGGCATTGTGTAATCTGTGGACTATCAGAGTGTTGATGAAACACAGAAATTGAATCGGGATTGAATACAACAGTCACCATGCGCACTTTCCTCCATGGGAGTAATGTCTCAAACAGTCTACGCTTTGATCGTTCCCTGGAAGACCAGTAGTAGTTTCCGATGCACATCTGGTGTCATTCTGTAATCTGTAGACTATCGGAGTGTTGATGAAACACATAAATTGCTTTGGGATTGAATACAACAGTCACCATGTGCACTTTCCTCCATGGGAGTAGTGCCTCAATCAGTTTACGCACTGATGGTTCCCTGGAAGACCAGTAGCTGTTTCCGATGAACATCTGGGGGCATTCTGTAATGTGTGGTCTATCACAGTGTTTATGAAACACGGAAATTGCATCGGGAATGAATACAACTGTCACCATGCGCACTTTCCTCCATGTTAGTAATGTCTAAAACAGTTTACGCTTTGATCGTAAGCCGGAAGACCAGTAGTAGTTTCCGATTCATATCTGGGTGCATTCTGCAATGTGTGGACTATCAGAGTGTTGATGAAACACAGAAATTTCATCGGGATTGAATACAACAGTCACCATGCGCACTTTCCTCCAAGGGAGTAATGTCTCAAACAGTCTACGCTTTGATCGTTCCCTGTAAGACCAGTAGTAGTTTCCGATGCACATCTGGAGGCACTCTGTAATCTGTGGACGTTTAAAGTGTTGATGAAACACAGAAATTTCATCGGGATTGAATACGACAGTCACCATGCGCACTTTCCTCCATGGGAGTAATGTCTCAAACGGTCTACGCTTTGATCGTTCCCTGTAAGACCAGTAGTAGTTTCCGATGCACATCTGGAGGCACTCTGTAATCTGTGGACCTTTAAAGTGTTGATGAAACACAGAAATTGCATCGGGATTGAGTACAACAGTCACCATGCGCACTTTCCTATATGGGAGTAGTATCTCAAACAGTCTACTCTTTGATCGTTCCCTGTATGACCAGTAGTAGTTTCCGATGCACATCTGGGGGCATTCTGTAATCTGTGGACCTTCAAAGAGTTGATGAAACACAGAAATTTCATCGGGAGTGAATACAACAGTAACCATGCGCACTTTTCTCCATGGGAGTAATGTCTCAAGCAGTCTACGCTATGATCGTGCCCTAGAACACCAGTAGTAGTTTCCGATGCACATCTGGGGGCATTCTGTAATCTGTGGACTATCAGAGTGTTGATGAAACACAGAAATTGAATCGGGATTGAATACAACAGTCACCATGCGCACTTTCCTCCATGGGAGTAATGTCTCAAACAGTCTACGCTTTGATCGTTCCCTGTAAGACCAGTAGTAGTTTCCGATGCACATCTGGTGTCATTCTGTAATCTGTGGACTATCAGAGTGTTGATGAAACACAGAAATTGCTTTGGGATTGAATACAACAGTCACCATGTGCACTTTCCTCCATGGGAGAAGTGCCTCAATCAGTTTACGCTTTGATGGTTCCCTGGAAGACCAGTAGTTGTTTCTGATGGACATCTGGGGGCATTCTGTAATGTGTGGTCTATCACAGTGTTGATGAAACACAGAAATTGCATCGGGATTGAGTACAACAGTCACCATGCTCACTTTCCTCCATGGGAGTAGTATCTCAAACAGTCTACGATTTGATCGTTTCCTGGAAGACCAGTAGTAGTTTCCGATGCACATCTGGAGGCATTCTGTAATCTGTGGACCTTCAAAGAGTTGATGAAACACAGAAATTTCATCGGGAGTGTATACAACAGTAACCATGCGCACTTTCCTCCATGGGAGAAATGTCTCAAACAGTCTACGCTTTGATCGTTCCCTAGAAGACCAGTAGTAGTTTCCGATGCACATCTGGGGGCATTATAAAATGTGTTGACTATCAGAGTGTTGATGAAACACAGAAATTGCATCGGTATTGAATACAACAGTCACCATGCTCACTTTATTCCATGGGAGTAATGTCTCTAACAGTTTACGCTTTGATCGTTCCCTGGAAGACCAGTAGTAGATTCCGATGAACATCTGGGTTCATTCTGTAATGTGTGGACTATCAGAGTGTTGTTGAAACACAGAAATTGCATCGGGATTAAATACAACGGTCACCACGCGCAATTTTCCTAAATGGGAGTAATGTCTCAAACAGTCTACGCTTTGATCGTTCCCTGGAAGACCAGTAGTAACTTCCGATGCACATCTGGAGGCATTCTGTAATCTGTGGACCTTCAAAGAGTTGATGAAACACAGAAATTTCAACGGGAGTGAATACAACAGTAACCATGCGCACATTCCTCCATGGGAGTAATGTCTCAAGCAGTCTACGCTTTGATCGTGCCCTAGAACACCAGTAGTAGTTTCCGATGCACATCTGGGGGCATTCTGTAATCTGTGGACTATCAGAGTGTTGATGAAACACAGAAATAGAATCGGGATTGAATACAACAGTCACCATGCAAACTTTCCTCCATGGGAGTAATGTCTCAAACAGTCTACGCTTTGATCGTCCCTGTAAGACCAGTAGTAGTTTCCGATGCACATCTGGAGGCATTCTGTAATCTGTGGACCTTCAAAGAGATGATGAAACACAGAAATTTCATCGGGAGTGAATACAACAGTAACCATGCGCACTTTCCTCCATGGGAGTAATGTCTCAAACAGACTACGCTTTGATCGTTCCCTAGAAGACCAGTAGGTGTTTCCGATGCACATCTGGTGTCATTCTGTAATCTGTGGACTATCAGAGTGTTGTTCAAACACAGAAATTGCATCGGCATTGAATACAACAGTCACCATGCGCACTATCCTCCATGGGAGTTATGTCTCAAACAGTTTACGCTTTGATCGTTCCCTGAAAGGCCAGTGGTAGTTTCCGATGCACATATGGGGGCATTCTGTAATGTGTGGACTATCAGAGTGTTGATGAAACACAGAAATTGCATCGGGATTGAATACAACAGTCACCATGCGCACTTTCCTCCATGGGAGTAATGTCTCAAACAGTCAACGCTTTGATCGTTCCCTGTAAGACCAGTAGTAGTTTCCGAAGCACATCTGGAGGCACTCTGTAATCTGTGGACCTTTAAAGTGTTGATGAAACACAGAAAATAAATCGGGATTGAATACAACAGTCAACATGCGCACTTTCCTCCATGGGAGTAATGACTCAAACAGTCTACGCTTTGATCGATCCCTGGAAGACCAGTAGTAGTTTCCGATGCACATATGGAAGCATTCTGTAATCTGTAAACTATCAGAGTGTTGTTCAAACACAGAAATTGCATCGGCATTGAATACAACAGTCACCATGCGCACTATCCTCCATGGGAGTTATGTCTCAAACAGTTTACGCTTTGATCGTTCCCTGAAAGGCCAGTGGTAGTTTCCGATGCACATATGGGGGCATTCTGTAATGTGTGGACTATCAGAGTGTTGATGAAACACAGAAATTGCATCGGGATTGAATACAACAGTCACCATGCGCACTTTCCTCCATGGGAGTAATGTCTCAAACAGTCAACGCTTTGATCGTTCCCTGTAAGACCAGTAGTAGTTTCCGAAGCACATCTGGAGGCACTCTGTAATCTGTGGACCTTTAAAGTGTTGATGAAACACAGAAATTGCCTCGGGATTGATTACAAGAGTCATCATGCGCATTTTCCTCCATTGGAGTAATGTCTCAAACAGTCTACGCTTTGATCGATCCCTGGAAGACCAGTAGTAGTTTCCGGTGCACATCTGGAGGCATTCTGTACTCTGTAAAGTATCTGAGTGTTGTTCAAACACAGAAATTGCATCGGGATTCAATACAACAGTCACCATGCGCACTTTCCTCCATGGGAGTAGTATCTCAAACAGTCTACGCTTTGATCGTTTCCTGGAAGACCAGTAGTAGTTTCCGATGCACATCTGGAGGCATTCTGTAATCTGTGGACCTTCAAAGAGTTGATGAAACACAGAAAATTCATCGGGAGTGAATACAACAGTAACCATGCGCACTTTCCTCCATGGGAGTAATGTCTCAAACAGTCTACGCTTTGATCGTTCCCTAGAAGACCAGTAGTAGTTTCCGATAAACATCTGGGTTCATTCTGTAATGTGCGGACTATCAGAGTGTTGTTGAAACACAGAAATTGCATCTGGATTAAATACAACAGTCACCATGCGCACTTTCCTCCATGGGACTAATGTCTCAAACAGTCTACGCTTTGATCGTTCCCTGGAAGACCAGTAGTAGATTCTGTTGCACATCTGGAGGCATTCTGTAATCTGTGGACCTTCAAAGAGTTGATGAAACGCAGAAATTTCATCGGGAGTGATTACAACAGGCACCATGCGCACTTTCCTCCATGGGAGTAATGTCTCAAACAGTCTACGATTTGATCGTTCCCTAGAATATCAGTAGTAGTTTCCGATGCACATCTGGGGGCATTCTGCAATGTGTGGACTATCAGAGTTATGATGAAACACAGAAATTTCATCAGGATTGAATACAACAGTCTCCATGCGCACTTTCCTCCATGGGAGTAATGTCTCAAGCAGTCTACGCTTTGATCATGCCCTAGAACACCAGTAGTAGTTTCCGATGCATATCTGGGGGCATTCTGTAATCTGTGGACTCTCAGAGTATTGATGAAACACAGAAATTGAATCGGGATTGAATACAACAGTCACCATGCGCACTTTCCTCCATGGGAGTAATGTCTCAAACAGTCTACGCTTTGATCGTACCCTGTAAGACCACTAGTAGTTTCCGATGCACATCTGGTGTCATTATGTAATCTGTGGACTATCAGAGTGTTGATGAAACACAGAAATTGCTTTGGGATTGAATACAACAGTCACCATGTGCCCTTTCCTCCATGGGAGTAGTGCCTCAATCAGTTTACGCTTTGATGGTTCCCTGGAAGACCAGTAGTTGTTTCCGATGAACATATGGGGGCATTCTGTAATGTGTGGTCTATCACAGTGTTGATGAAACAAGAAATTGCATCGGTATTGAATACAACAGTCACCATGCGCACTTTCCTCCATGGGAGTAATGTCTCAAACAGTTTACGCATTGATCGTTCCCCGGAAGACCAGTAGTAGTTTCCGATGCGCATCTGGGTGCATTCTGCAATGTGGACTATCAGAGTGTTGATGAAACACAGAAATTTCATCGGGATTGAGAACAACAGTCACCATGCTCACTTTCCTCCATGGGAGTAGTATCTCAAACAGTCTACGCTTTGATCGATTCCTGGAAGACCAGTAGTAGTTTCCCATGCACATCTGGAGGCATTCTGTTATCTGTGGACCTTCAAAGAGTTGATGAAACACAGAAATTTCATCTTGAGTGTATACAACAGTAACCATGCGCACTTTCCTCCATGGGAGTAATGTCTCAAACAGTCTACGCTTTGATCGTTCCCTAGAAGACCAGTAGTAGTTTCCGATGCACATCTGGGGGCATCCTAAAATGTGTTGACTATCAGAGTGTTGATGAAACACAGAAATTGCATCGGGATTGAATACAACAGTCACCATGCTCACTTTATTCCATGGGAGTAATGTCTCTAACAGTTTACGCTTTGATCTTCCCTGGAAGTCCAGTAGTAGTTTCCGATGTACATCTGGGTTTATTCTGCAATGTGTGGACTATCAGAGTGTTGTTGAAACAGAGAAATAGCATCGGGATTAAATACAACGGTCACCACGCGCAATTTCCCTAAATGGGAGTAATGTCTCAAACAGTCTACGCTTTGATCGTTCCCTAGGAGACCAGTAGTAGCTTCCGATGCACATCTGGAGGCATTCTGTAATCTGTGGACCCTCAAAGAGTTGATGAAACACAGAAATTTCAACGGGAGTTAATACAACAGTAACCATGTTCACTTTCCTCCATAGGAGTAATGTCTCAAGCAGTCTACGCTTTGATCGTGCCCTAGAAGACCAGTAGTAGTTTCCGATGCACATCTGGGGGCATTGTGTAATCTGTGAACTATCAGAGTGTTGATGAAACACAGAAATTGAATCGGGATTGAATACAACAGTCACCATGCGCACTTTCCTCCATGGGAGTAATGTCTCAAACAGTCTACGCTTTGATCGTTCCCTGGAAGACCAGTAGTAGTTTCCGATGCACATCTGGTATCATTCTGTAATCTGTGGACTATCAGAGTGTTGATGAAACACAGAAATTGCTTTGGGATTGAATACAACAGTCACCATGTGCACTTTCCTCCATGGGAGTAGTGCCTCAATCAGTTTACGCACTGATGGTTCCCTGGAAGACCAGTAGTTGTTTCCGATGAACATCTGGGGGCATTCTGTAATGTGTGGTCTATCACAGTGTTGATGAAACACAGAAATTGCATCGGGATTGAATACAACTGTCACCAAGCGCACTTTCCTCCATGTTAGTAATGTCTAAAACAGTTTACGCTTTGATCGTTCGCCGGAAGACCAGTAGTAGTTTCCGATGCACATCTGGGTGCATTCTGCAATGTGTGGACTATCAGAGTGTTGATGAAACACAGAAATTTCATCGGGATTGAATACAACAGTCACCATGCGCACTTTCCTCCAAGGGAGTAATGTCTCAAACAGTCTACGCTTTGATCGTTCTCTGTAAGACCAGTAGTAGTTTCCGATGCACATCTGGAGGCACTCTGTAATCTGTGGACCTTTAAAGTGTTATTGAAACACAGAAATTTCATCGGGATTGAATACAACAGTCACCATGTGCACTTTCCTCCATGGGAGTAATGTCTCAAACAGTCTACGCTTTGATATTTCCCTGTAAGACCAGTAGTAATTTCCGATGCACATCTATAGGCACTCTGTAATCTGTGGACCTTTAAAGTGTTGATGAAACACAGAAATTGCATCGGGATTGAGTACAACAGTCACCATGCGCACTTTCCTCCATGGGAGTAGTATCTCAAACAGTCTACGCTTTGATCGTTCCCTGTATGACCAGTAGTAGTTTCCGATGCACATCTGGAGGCATTCTGTAATCTGTGGACCTTCAAAGAGTTGATGAAACACAGAAATTTCATCGGGAGTGTATACAACAGTAACCATGCGCACTTTCCTCCATGGGAGTAATGTCTCAAGCAGTCTACGCTTTGATCGTGCCCTAGAACACCAGTAGTAGTTTCCGATGCTCATCTGGGGGCATTCTGTAACCTGTGGACTATCAGAGTGTTAATGAAACACAGAAATTGAATCGGGATTGAATACAACAGTCACCATGCGCACTTTCCTCCATGGGAGTAATGTCTCAAACAGTCTACGCTTTGATCGTTCCCTGTAAGACCAGTAGTAGTTTCCGATGCACATCTGGTGTCATTCTGTAATCTGTGGACCTTCAGAGTGTTGATGAAACACAGATATTGCTTTGGGATTGAATACAACAGTCTCCATGTGCACTTTCCTCCATGGGAGTAGTGCCTCAATCTGTTTACGCTTTGATGGTTCCCTGGAAGACCAGTAGTTGTTTCTGATGAACATCTGGGGGCATTCTGTAATCTGTGGACTATCAGAGTGTCGATGAAACACAGAAATTGAATCGGGATTGAATACAACAGTCACCATGTGCACTTTCCTCCATGGGAGTAGTTCCTCAATCGGTTTACGCTCTGATGGTTCCCTGGAAGACCAGTAGTTGTTTCCGATGAACATCTGGGGGCATTCTGTAATGTGTGGTCTATCACAGTGTTGATGAAACACAGAAATTGCATCGGGATTGAATACAACAGTCACCATGCGCACTTTCCTCCATGTTAGTAATGTCTCAAACAGTCTACGCTTTGATCGTTCCCTGTAAGACCAGTAGTAGTTTCCGATGCACATCTGGTGTCATTCTGTAATCTGTGGACCTTCAGAGTGTTGATGAAACACAGATATTGCTTTGGGATTGAATACAACAGTCACCATGCGCACTTTCCTCCATGGGACTAATGTCTCAAACAGTCTACGCTTTGATCGTTCCCTGGAAGACCAGTAGTAGTTTCCGATGCACATCTGGTGTCATTCTGTAATCTGTGGACTATCGGAGTGTTGATGAAGCACAGAAATTGCTTTGGGATTGAATACAACAGTCACCATGTGCACTTTCCTCCATGGGAGTAGTTCCTCAATCGGTTTACGCTCTGATGGTTCCCTGGAAGACCAGTAGTTGTTTCCGATGAACATCTGGGGGCATTCTGTAATGTGTGGTCTATCACAGTGTTGATGAAACACAGAAATTGCATCGGGATTGAATACAACAGTCACCATGCGCACTTTCCTCCATGTTAGTAATGTCTAAAACAGTTTACGCTTTGATCGTTCGCCGGAAGACCAATAGTAGTTTCCGACGCACATCTGGGTGCATTCTGCAATGTGTGGACTATCAGAGTGTTGATGAAACACAGAAATTTCATCGGGATTGAATACAACAGTCACCATGCGCACTTTTCTCCATGGGAGTAATGTCTCAAACAGTCTACGCTTTGATCGTTCCCTGTAAGACCAGTAGTAGTTTCCGATGCACATCTGGAGGCACTCTGTAATCTGTGGACCTTTAAAGTGTTGATGAAACACAGAAATTTCATCGGGAGTGAATAAAACAGTAACCATGCGCACTTTCCTCCATGGGAGTAATGTCTCAAGCAGTCTACGCTTTGATCGTTCCCTAGAAGACCAGTAGTAGTTTCCGATGCACATCTGGAGGCATTCTGTAATCTGTGGACCTTCAAAAAGTTCATGAAACACAGAAATTTCATCGGGAGTGAATACAACAGTAACCATGCGCACTTTCCTCCATGGGAGTAATGTCTCAAACAGTCTACGCTTTGATCGTTCCCTGGAAGACCAGTAGTAGTTTCCGATGAAGATCTGGGTTCATTCTGTAATGTGTGGACTATCAGAGTGTTGTTGAAACACAGAAATTGCATCGGGATTAAATACAACATTCCCATGCGCAATTTTCCTAAATGGGAGTAATGTCTCAAACAGTCTACGCTTTGATCGTTCCCTGGAAGACCAGTAGTAGCTTCCGATGCACATCTGGAGGCATTCTGTAATCTGTGGACTATCAGAGTGTTGTTGAAACACAGAAAATGTATCGGGACTGAATACAACAGTCACCATGCGCACTTTCCTCCATGGGACTAATGTCTCAAACAGTCTACGCTTAGATCGATCCCTGCAAGACCAGTAGTAGTTTCCGATGCACATCTGGGGGCATTCTGCTATGTGTGGACTATCAGAGTGTTGATGAAACACAGAAACTTCATCGGGATTGAATACAACAGTCACCATGCGCACTTTCCTCCATGGGAGTAATGTCTCAAACAGTCTACGCTTTGATCGTTCAATGTAAGACCAGTAGTAGTTTCCGATGCACATCTGGAGGCATTCTGTAATCTGTGGACCTTCAAAGAGTTGATGAAACATAGAAATTTCATCGGGAGTGAATACAATAGTAACCATGCGCACTTTCCTCCATGGGAGTAATGTCTCAAACAGTCTACGCTTTGATCGTCCCCTAGAAGATCAGTAGTAGTTTCCGATGCACATCTGGGGGCATTCTGCAATGCGTGGACTATCAGAGTTATGATGAAACACAAAAATTTCATCGGGATTGAATACAACCGTCACCATGCGCACATTCCTCCATGGGAGTAATGTCTCAAAGAGGCTACGCTTTGATCGTTCCCTGGAAGACCAGCAGTAGTTTCCGATGCACATCTAGAGGCATTCTGTAATCTGTGGACTATCAGAGTGTGCTTGAAACACCGAAAATGTATCGGGATTGAATACAACAGTCACCATGCGCACTTTCCTCCATGGGAGTAATGTCTCAAACAGTCTACTCTTTGATCGTTCCCTGTAAGACCAGTAGTAGTTTCCGATGCACATCTGGTGTCATTATGTAATCTGTGGACTATCAGAGTGTTGATGAAACACAGAAATTGCTTTGGGATTGAATACAACAGTCACCATGTGCACTTTCCTCCATGGGAGTAGTGCCTCAATCAGTATACGCTTTGATGGTTCCCTGGAAGACCAGTAGTTGTTTCCGATGAACATCTGGGGTATTCTGTAATGTGTGGTCTATCACAGTGTTGATGAAACAAGAAATTGCATCGGGATTGAATACAACAGTCACCATGCGCACTTTCCTCCATGGGAGTAATGTCTCAGACAGTTTACGCATTGATCGTTCCCCGGAAGACCAGTAGTAGTTTCCGATGCACATCTGGGTGCATTCTACAATGTGGACTATCAGAGTGTTGATGAAACACTGAAATTTCATCGGGATTGAATACAACAGTCACCATGCGCACTTTCCTCCATGGGAGTAATGTCACAAACAGTCTACGTTTTGATCGTTCCCTGTAAGCCCAGTAGTAGTTTCCGATGCACATCTGGAGGCACTCTGTAATCTGTGGACCTTTAAAGTGTTGATGAAACCCAGATATTTCATCGGGATTGAATACAACAGTCACCATGCGCTCTTTCCTCCATGGGAGTAATGTCTCAAACAGTCTACGCTTTGATCGTCCCCTGGAAGACCAGTAGTAGTTTCCGATGCACATCTGGTGTCATTCTGTAATCTGTGGACTATCAGAGTGTTGATGAAACACAGAAATAGCTTCGGGATTGAATATAACAGTCACCATGTGCACTTTCCTCCATGGGAGTAGTGCCTCAATCAGTTTACGCTTTGATCGTTCCCTGGAAGACCAGTAGTAGTTTCCGATGCACATCTGGTGTCATTCTGTAATCTGTGGACTATCAGAGTGTTGATGAAACACAGAAAATGAATCGGGATTGAATACAACAGTCACTATGCGCACTTTCCTCCATGGGACTAATGTCTCAAACAGTCTACGCTTTGATCGTTCCCTGTAAGACCAGTAGTAGTTTCCGATGCACATCTGGAGACATTCTGTAATCTGTGGACCTTCAAAGTGTTGATGAAACACAGAAATTGCATCGGGATTGAATACAACAGTCCGCATGCACACTTTCCTCCATGGGAGTAAAGTCTGTAACAGTCTACGATTTGATCGTTCCCAGGAAGTCCAGTAGTAGTATCCGATGCACATCTGGAGGCATTCTGTAATCTGTGGACCTTCAAAGGGTTGATGAAACACAGAAATTTCATCGGGAGTGAATACAACAGTAACCATGCGCACTTTCCTCCATGGGAGTAATGTCTCAAGCAGTCTACGCTTTGATCATTCCCTAGAACACCAGTAGTAGTTTCCGATGCACATCTGGGGACATTCTGTAATCTGTGGACTATCAGAGTATTGATGAAACACAGAAATTGAATCGGGATTGAATACAACAGTCACCATGCGCACTTTCCTCCATGGGAGTAATGTCTCAAACAGTCTACTCTTTGTTCGTTCCCTGTAAGACAAGTAGTAGTTTCCGATGCACATCTGGTGTCATTATGTAATCTGTGGACTATCAGAGTGTTGATGAAACACAGAAATTGCTTTGGGAGTGAATACAACAGTCACCATGTGCACTTTCCTCCATAGGAGTAGTGCCTCAGTCAGTATACGCTTTGATGGTTCCCTGGAAGACCAGTAGTTGTTTCCGATGAACATCTGGGGGCATTCTGTAATGTGTGGTCTATCACAGTGTTGATGAAACAAGAAATTGCATCGGGATTGAATACAACAGTCACCATGCGCACTTTCCTCCATGGGAGTAATGTCTCAAACAGTCTACGCTTTGATATTTCCCTGTAAGACCAGTAGTAATTTCCGATGCACATCTATAGGCACTCTGTAATCTGTGGACCTTTAAAGTGTTGATGAAACACAGAAATTGAATCGGGATTGAATACAACAGTCACCATGCGCACTTTCCTCCATGGGAGTAATGTCTCAAACAGTCTACGCTTTGATCGTTCCCTGTAAGACCAGTAGTAGTTTCCGATGCACATCTGGTGTCATTCTGTAATCTGTGGACCTTCAGAGTGTTGATGAAACACAGATATTGCTTTGGGATTGAATACAACAGTCTCCATGTGCACTTTCCTCCATGGGAGTAGTGCCTCAATCTGTTTACGCTTTGATGGTTCCCTGGAAGACCAGTAGTTGTTTCTGATGAACATCTGGGGGCATTCTGTAATCTGTGGACTATCAGAGTGTCGATGAAACACAGAAATTGAATCGGGATTGAATACAACAGTCACCATGCGCACTTTCCTCCATGGGACTAATGTCTCAAACAGTCTACGCTTTGATCGTTCCCTGGAAGACCAGTAGTAGTTTCCGATGCACATCTGGTGTCATTCTGTAATCTGTGGACTATCGGAGTGTTGATGAAGCACAGAAATTGCTTTGGGATTGAATACAACAGTCACCATGTGCACTTTCCTCCATGGGAGTAGTTCCTCAATCGGTTTACGCTCTGATGGTTCCCTGGAAGACCAGTAGTTGTTTCCGATGAACATCTGGGGGCATTCTGTAATGTGTGGTCTATCACAGTGTTGATGAAACACAGAAATTGCATCGGGATTGAATACAACAGTCACCATGCGCACTTTCCTCCATGTTAGTAATGTCTAAAACAGTTTACGCTTTGATCGTTCGCCGGAAGACCAATAGTAGTTTCCGACGCACATCTGGGTGCATTCTGCAATGTGTGGACTATCAGAGTGTTGATGAAACACGGAAATTTCATCGGGATTGAATACAACAGTCACCATGCGCACTTTTCTCCATGGGAGTAATGTCTCAAACAGTCTACGCTTTGATCGTTCTCTGTAAGACCAGTAGTAGTTTCCGATGCACATCTGGAGGCACTCTGTAATCTGTGGACCTTTAAAGTGTTGATGAAACACAGAAATTTCATCGGGAGTGAATAAAACAGTAACCATGCGCACTTTCCTCCATGGGAGTAATGTCTCAAGCAGTCTACGCTTTGATCGTTCCCTAGAAGACCAGTAGTAGTTTCCGATGCACATCTGGAGGCATTCTGTAATCTGTGGACCTTCAAAGAGTTCATGAAACACAGAAATTTCATCGGGAGTGAATACAACAGTAACCATGCGCACTTTCCTCCATGGGAGTAATGTCTCAAACAGTCTACGCTTTGATCGTTCCCTGGAAGACCAGTAGTAGTTTCCGATGAAGATCTGGGTTCATTCTGTAATGTGTGGACTATCAGAGTGTTGTTGAAACACAGAAATTGCATCGGGATTAAATACAACATTCCCATGCGCAATTTTCCTAAATGGGAGTAATGTCTCAAACAGTCTACGCTTTGATCGTTCCCTGGAAGACCAGTAGTAGCTTCCGATGCACATCTGGAGGCATTCTGTAATCTGTGGACTATCAGAGTGTTGTTGAAACACAGAAAATGTATCGGGACTGAATACAACAGTCACCATGCGCACTTTCCTCCATGGGACTAATGTCTCAAACAGTCTACGCTTAGATCGATCCCTGCAAGACCAGTAGTAGTTTCCGATGCACATCTGGGGGCATTCTGCTATGTGTGGACTATCAGAGTGTTGATGAAACACAGAAACTTCATCGGGATTGAATACAACAGTCACCATGCGCACTTTCCTCCATGGGAGTAATGTCTCAAACAGTCTACGCTTTGATCGTTCAATGTAAGACCAGTAGTAGTTTCCGATGCACATCTGGAGGCATTCTGTAATCTGTGGACCTTCAAAGAGTTGATGAAACATAGAAATTTCATCGGGAGTGAATACAATAGTAACCATGCGCACTTTCCTCCATGGGAGTAATGTCTCAAACAGTCTACGCTTTGATCGTCCCCTAGAAGATCAGTAGTAGTTTCCGATGCACATCTGGGGGCATTCTGCAATGCGTGGACTATCAGAGTTATGATGAAATACAAAAATTTCATCGGGATTGAATACAACCGTCACCATGCGCACATTCCTCCATGGGAGTAATGTCTCAAAGAGGCTACGCTTTGATCGTTCCCTGGAAGACCAGCAGTAGTTTCCGATGCACATCTAGAGGCATTCTGTAATCTGTGGACTATCAGAGTGTGCTTGAAACACCGAAAATGTATCGGGATTGAATACAACAGTCACCATGCGCACTTTCCTCCATGGGAGTAATGTCTCAAACAGTCTACTCTTTGATCGTTCCCTGTAAGACCAGTAGTAGTTTCCGATGCACATCTGGTGTCATTATGTAATCTGTGGACTATCAGAGTGTTGATGAAACACAGAAATTGCTTTGGGATTGAATACAACAGTCACCATGTGCACTTTCCTCCATGGGAGTAGTGCCTCAATCAGTATACGCTTTGATGGTTCCCTGGAAGACCAGTAGTTGTTTCCGATGAACATCTGGGGTATTCTGTAATGTGTGGTCTATCACAGTGTTGATGAAACAAGAAATTGCATCGGGATTGAATACAACAGTCACCATGCGCACTTTCCTCCATGGGAGTAATGTCTCAGACAGTTTACGCATTGATCGTTCCCCGGAAGACCAGTAGTAGTTTCCGATGCACATCTGGGTGCATTCTACAATGTGGACTATCAGAGTGTTGATGAAACACTGAAATTTCATCGGGATTGAATACAACAGTCACCATGCGCACTTTCCTCCATGGGAGTAATGTCACAAACAGTCTACGTTTTGATCGTTCCCTGTAAGACCAGTAGTAGTTTCCGATGCACATCTGGAGGCACTCTGTAATCTGTGGACCTTTAAAGTGTTGATGAAACCCAGATATTTCATCGGGATTGAATACAACAGTCACCATGCGCACTTTCCTCCATGGGAGTAATGTCTCAAACAGTCTACGCTTTGATCGTCCCCTGGAAGACCAGTAGTAGTTTCCGATGCACATCTGGTGTCATTCTGTAATCTGTGGACTATCAGAGTGTTGATGAAACACAGAAATAGCTTCGGGATTGAATATAACAGTCACCATGTGCACTTTCCTCCATGGGAGTAGTGCCTCAATCAGTTTACGCTTTGATCGTTCCCTGGAAGACCAGTAGTAGTTTCCGATGCACATCTGGTGTCATTCTGTAATCTGTGGACTATCAGAGTGTTGATGAAACACAGAAAATGAATCGGGATTGAATACAACAGTCACTATGCGCACTTTCCTCCATGGGACTAATGTCTCAAACAGTCTACGCTTTGATCGTTCCCTGTAAGACCAGTAGTAGTTTCCGATGCACATCTGGAGACATTCTGTAATCTGTGGACCTTCAAAGTGTTGATGAAACACAGAAATTGCATCGGGATTGAATACAACAGTCCGCATGCACACTTTCCTCCATGGGAGTAAAGTCTGTAACAGTCTACGATTTGATCGTTACCAGGAAGTCCAGTAGTAGTATCCGATGCACATCTGGAGGCATTCTGTAATCTGTGGACCTTCAAAGGGTTGATGAAACACAGAAATTTCATCGGGAGTGAATACAACAGTAACCATGCGCACTTTCCTCCATGGGAGTAATGTCTCAAGCAGTCTACGCTTTGATCATTCCCTAGAACACCAGTAGTAGTTTCCGACGCACATCTGGGGACATTCTGTAATCTGTGGACTATCAGAGTATTGATGAAACACAGAAATTGAATCGGGATTGAATACAACAGTCACCATGCGCACTTTCCTCCATGGGAGTAATGTCTCAAACAGTCTACTCTTTGTTCGTTCCCTGTAAGACAAGTAGTAGTTTCCGATGCACATCTGGTGTCATTATGTAATCTGTGGACTATCAGAGTGTTGATGAAACACAGAAATTGCTTTGGGAGTGAATACAACAGTCACCATGTGCACTTTCCTCCATGGGAGTAGTGCCTCAATCAGTATACGCTTTGATGGTTCCCTGGAAGACCAGTAGTTGTTTCCGATGAACATCTGGGGGCATTCTGTAATGTGTGGTCTATCACAGTGTTGATGAAACAAGAAATTGCATCGGGATTGAATACAACAGTCACCATGCGCACTTTCCTCCATGGGAGTAATGTCTCAAACAGTTTACGCATTGATCGTTCCCCGAAAGACCAGTAGTAGTTTCCGATGCACATCTGGGTGCATTCTACAATGTGGACTATCAGAGTGTTGATGAAACACAGAAATTTCATCGGGATTGAATACAACAGTCACCATGCGCACTTTCCTCCATGGGAGTAATGTCTCAAACAGTCTACGTTTTGATCGTTCCCTGTAAGACCAGTAGTAGTTTCCGTTGCACATCTGGAGGCACTCTGTAATCTGTGGACCTTTAAAGTGTTGATGAAACCCAGATATTTCATCGGTATAGAATACAACAGTCACCATGCGCACTTTCCTCCATGGGAGTAATGTCTCAAACAGTCTACGCTTTGATCGTTCCCTGTAAGACCAGTAGTAGTTTCCGATGAACATCTGGGGGCATTCTGTAATGTGTGGTCTATCACAGTGTTGATGAAACAAGAAATTGCATCGGGATTGAATACAACAGTCACCATGCTCACTTTCCTCCATGGGAGTAGTTTCTCAAACAGTCTACGATTTGATCGTTTCCTGGAAGACCAGTAGTAGTTTCCGATGCACATCTGGAGGCATTCTGTAATCTGTGGACCTTCAAAGAGTTGATGAAACACAGAAATTTCATCTTGAGTGTATACAACAGTAACCATGCGCACTTTCCTCCATGGGAGTAATGTCTCAAACAGTCTACGCTTTGATCGTTCCCTAGAAGACCAGTAGTAGTTTCCGATGCACATCTGGGGGCATCCTAAAATGTGTTGACTATCAGAGTGTTATTGAAACACAGAAATTACATCGGGATTGAATACAACAGTCACCATGCTCACTTTATTCCATGGGAGTAATGTCTCTAACAGTTTACGCTTTGATCTTCCCTGGAAGACGAGTAGTAGTTTCCGATGAACATCTGGGTTCATTCTGTAATGTGTGGACTATCAGAGTGTTGTTGAAACACAGAAATTGCATCGGGATTAAATACAACGGTCACCACGCGCAATTTTCCTAAATGGCAGTAATGTCTCAAACAGTCTACGCTTTGATCGTTCCCTAGGAGGCCAGTAGTAGTTTCCGATGCACATCTGGAGGCACTCTGTAATCTGTGGACCTTTAAAGTGTTGATGAAACCCAGATATTTCATCGGTATTGAATACAACAGTCACCATGCGCACTTTCCTCCATGGGAGTAATGTCTCAAACAGTCTACGCTTTGATCGTTCCCTGTAAGACCAGTAGTAGTTTCCGATGAACATCTGGGGGCATTCTGTAATGTGTGGTCTATCACAGTGTTGATGAAACAAGAAATTGCATCGGGATTGAATACAACAGTCACCATGCTCACTTTCCTCCATGGGAGTAGTTTCTCAAACAGTCTACGATTTGATCGTTTCCTGGAAGACCAGTAGTAGTTTCCGATGCACATCTGGAGGCATTCTGTAATCTGTGGACCTTCAAAGAGTTGATGAAACACAGAAATTTCATCTTGAGTGTATACAACAGTAACCATGCGCACTTTTCTCCATGGGAGTAATGTCTCAAGCAGTCTACGCTTTGATCGTGCCCTAGAAGACCAGTAGTAGTTTCCGATGCACATCTGATGTCATTCTGTAATCTGTGGACTATCAGAGTGTTGATGAAACACAGAAATTGCTTTGGGATTGAATACAACGGTCACCATGTGCACTTTCCTCCATGGGAGTAGTGCCTCAATCAGTTTACGCACTGATGGTTCCCTGGAAGACCAGTAGTTGTTTCCGATGAACATCTGGGGGCATTCTGTAATGTGTGGTCTATCACAGTGTTGATGAAACACAGAAATTGCATCGGGATTGAATACAACTGTCACCAAGCGCACTTTCCTCCATGTTAGTAATGTCTAAAACAGTTTACGCTTTGATCGTTCGCCGGAAGACCAGTAGTAGTTTCCGATGCACATCTGGAGGCACTCTGTAATCTGTGGACCTTTAAAGTGTTGATGAAACACAGAAATTTCATCGGGATTGAATACAACAGTCACCATGCGCACTTTCCTCCATGGGAGTAATGTCTCAAACAGTCTACGCTTTGATCGTTCCCTGTAAGACCAGTAGTAGTTTCCGATGCACATCTATAGGCACTCTGTAATCTGTGGACCTTGAAAGTGTTGATGTAACACAGAAATTGCATCGGGATTGAGTACAACAGTCACCATGCGCACTTTCCTCCATGGGAGTAGTATCTCAAACAGTCTACGCTTTGATCGTTCCCTGTATGTCCAGTAGTAGTTTCCGATGCACATCTGGAGGCATTCTGTAATCTGTGGACCTTCAAAGAGTTGATGAAACACAGAAATTTCATCGGGAGTGAATACAACAGTAACCATGCGCACTTTTCTCCATGGGAGTAATGTCTCAAGCAGTCTACGCTTTGATCGTGCCCTAGGACACCAGTAGTAGATTCCGATGCACATCTGGGGGCATTCTGTAATCTGTGGACTATCAGAGTGTTGATGAAACACAGAAAGTGCATCGGGATTGAGTACAACAGTCACCATGCTCACATTCCTCCATGGGAGTAGTATCTCAAACAGTCTACGCTTTGATCGTTTCCTGGAAGACCAGTAGTAGTTTCCGATGCACATCTGGAGGCATTTTGTAATCTGTGGACCTTCAAAGAGTTGATGAAACACAGAAATTTCATCGGGAGTGTATACAACAGTAACCATGCGCACTTTCCTCCATGGGAGTAATGTCTCAAGCAGTCTACGCTTTGATCGTGCCCTAGAAGACCAGTAGTAGTTTCCGATGCACATCTGGGGGCATTCTGTAATCTGTGGACTATCAGAGTGTTGATGAAACACAGAAATTGAATCGGGATTGAATACAACAGTCACCATGCGCACTTTCCTCCATGGGAGTAATGTCTCAAACAGTCTACGCTTTGATCGTTCCCTGGAAGACCAGTAGTAGTTTCCGATGCACATCTGGTGTCATTCTGTAATCTGTGGACTATCGGAGTGTTGATGAAACACAGAAATTGCTTTGGGATTGAATACAACAGTCACCACGTGCACTTTCCTCCATGGGAGTAGTGCCTCAATCGGTTTACGCTCTGATGGTTCCCTGGAAGACCAGTAGTTGTTTCCGATGAACATCTGGGGGCATTCTGTAATGTGTGGTCTATCACAGTGTTGATTAAACACAGAAATTGCATCGGGATTGAATACAACAGTCACCATGCGCACTTTCCTCCATGTTAGTAATGTCTAAAAAAGTTTACGCTTTGATCGTTCGCCGGAAGACCAGTAGTAGTTTCCGACGCACATCTGGGTGCATTCTGCAATGTGTGGACTATCAGAGTGTTGATGAAACACAGAAATTTCATCGGGATTGAATACAACAGTCACCATGCGCACTTTTCTCCATGGGAGTAATGTCTCAAACAGTCTACGCTTTGATCGTTCCCTGTAAGACCAGTAGTAGTTTCCGATGCACATCTGGAGGCACTCTGTAATCTGTGGACCTTTAAAGTGTTGATGAAACACAGAAATTTCATCGGGAGTGAATACAACAGTAACCATGCGCACTTTCCTCCATGGGAGTAATGTCTCAAGCAGTCTACGCTTTGATCGTTCCCTAGAAGACCAGTAGTAGTTTCCGATGTACATCTGGGGGCATCCTAAAATGTGTGGACTACCAGAGTGTTGATGAAACACAGATAGTGCATCGGGATTGAACACAAGAGTCACCATGCTCACTTTATTCCATGGGAGTAATGTCTCTAACAGTTTACGCTTTGATCGTTCCCTGGAAGACCAGTAGTAGTTTCCGATGAAGATCTGGGTTCATTCTGTAATGTGTGGACTATCAGAGTGTTGTTGAAACACAGAAATTGCATCGGGATTAAATACAACATTCCCATGCGCAATTTTCCTAAATGGTAGTAATGTCTCAAACAGTCTACGCTTTGATGGTTCCCTGGAAGACCAGTAGTAGCTTCCGATGCACATCTGGAGGCATTCTGTAATCTGTGGACTATCAGAGTGTTGTTGAAACACAGAAAATGTATCGGGATTGAATACAACAGTCACCATGCGCACTTTCCTCCATGGGACTAATGTCTCAAACAGTCTACGCTCTGATCGATCCCTGCAAGACCAGTAGTAGTTTCCGATGCACATCTGGGGGCATTCTGCTATGTGTGGACTATCAGAGTGTTGATGAAACACAGAAACTTCATCGGGATTGAATACAACAGTCATCATGCGCACTTTCCTCCATGGGAGTAATGTCTCAAACAGTCTACGCTTTGATCGTTCAATGTAAGACCAGTAGTAGTTTCCGATGCACATCTGGAGGCATTTTGTAATCTGTGGACTATCAGAGTGTTGATGAAACACAGAAAATGAATCGGGATTGAATACAGCAGTCAAAATGCGCACTTTCCTCCATGGGAGTAATGTCGCAAACAGTCTACGGTTAGATCGTTCCCTGCAAGGCCAGTAGTAGCTTCCGATGCACATCTGGAGGCATTCTGTAATCTGTGGACCTTCAAAGAGTTTATGAAACACAGAAATTTCATCGGGAGTGAATACAACAGTAACCATGCGCACTTTCCTGCATGGGAGTAATGTCTCAAACAGTCTACGCTCTGATCGTTCCCTAGAAGATCAGTAGTAGTTTCCGATGCACATCTAGGGGCATTCTGCAATGTCTGGACTATCAGAGTTATGATGAAACACAGAAATTTCATCTCGATTGAATACAACAGTCACCAAGCGCACTTTTCTCCATGGGAGTAGTATCTCAAACAGTCTACGTTTTGATCGTTTCCTGGAAGACCAGTAGTAGTTTCCGATGCACATCTGGAGGCAATCTGTAATCTGTGGACCTTCAAAGAGTTGATGAAACACAGAAATCTCATCGGGAGCGAATACAACAGTAACCATGCGCACTTTCCTCCATGGGAGTAATGTCTCAAACCGTCTACGCTTTCATTGTTCCCTGGAAGACCAGTAGTAGTTTCCGATGCACATCTGGAGGGCATTCTGTAATCTGTGGACTATCAGAGTGTATTTGAAACACAGAAAATGTATCGGGAGAGAATACAACAGTCACCATGCGCACTTTTCTCCATGGGACTAATGTCTCAAACAGTCTACGCTTTGATCGATCCCTGCAAGACCAGTAGTAGTTTCCGATGCACATCTGGGGGCGTTCTGCAATGTGTGGACTATCAGAGTGTTGATGAAACACAGAAATCTCATTGTGATTGAATACAACAGTCACCATGCGCACTTTCCTCCATGGGAGTAACGTCTCAAACAGTTTACGCTTTGATCGTTCACTGGAAGACCAGTAGTAGTTTCCGATGCACATCTGTGAGCATTCTGTAATGTGTGGACTATCAGAGTGTTGATGAAACACAGAAACTGCATCGGGATTGAATACAACAGACACCATGCGAACTTTCCTCCATGGTTGTAATGTATCAAACAGTCTACGCTTTGATCGTTCCCTGCAAGACCAGTAGTAGTTTCCGAGGCACATATGGAGGCATTCTGTAATCTGTGGAACTTCAAAGAGTTGATGAAACACAGAAATATCATTGGGATTGAATACAATAGTCACCATGCGCACTTTCCTCCATGGCAGTAATGTCTCAAACAGTCTACGCTTTGATCGTTACCCGGGAAGACCAGTAGTAGCTTCCGATGCACATCTGGAGGCATTCTGTAATCTGTGGACTATCAGGGTGTTGTTGAAACACAGAAAATGTATCGGGATTGAATACAACAGTCACCTGCGCACTTTCCTCCATGGGACTAATGTCTCAAAAAGTCTACGCTTAGATCGATCCCTGCAAGACCAGTTGTAGTTTCCGATGCACATCTGGAGGCAATCTGTAATCTGTGGACCTTCAAAGAGTTGATGAAACACAGAAATTTCATCGGGAGCGAATACAACAGTCACCATGCGCACTTTCCTCCATGGGAGTAATGTCTTAATCAGGCTACGCTTTGATCGTACAATGTAAGACCAGTAGTAGTTTCCGATGCACATCTGAGGGCATTCTGTAATCTGTGGACCTTCAAAGAGCTGATGAAACACAGAAATTTCATCGGGAGTTAATACAACAGTAACCATGCGCACTTTCCTCCATGGGAGTAATGTCTCAAACAGTCTACGCTTTGATCGTTCCCTAGAAGATCAGTAGTAGTGTCCGATGCACATCTGGGGGCATTCTGCAATGTGTGGACTATCAGAGTTATGATGAAACACAGAAATTTCATCGGGATTGAATACAACCGTCACCATGCGCACTTTCCTCCATGGGAGTAGTATCTCAAACAGTCTACGCTTTGATCGTTCCCTGGAAGGCCAGTGGTAGCTTCCGATGCACATCTGGAGGCATTCTGTAATCTGTGGACTATCAGAGTGTTGTTGAAACACAGAAAATGTATCGGGATTGAATACAACAGTCACCATGCGCACTTTCCTCCATGGGACTAATGTCTCAAACAGTCCACGCTTAGATCGATCCCTGCAAGACCAGTAGTAGTTTCCGATGCACATCTGGGGGCATTCTGCTATGTGTGGACTATCAGAGTGTTGATGAAACACAGAAACTTCATCGGGATTGAATACAACAGTCACCATGCGCACTTTCCTCCATGGGAGTAATGTCTCAAACAGTCTACGCTTTGATCGTTCAATGTAAGACCAGTAGTAGTTTCCGATGCACATCTGGAGGCATTCTGTAATCTGTGGACTTTCAAAGAGTTGATGAAACATAGAAATTTCATCGGGAGTGAATACAATAGTAGCCATGCGCACTTTCCTCCATGGGAGTAATGTCTCAAACAGTATAAGCTTTGATCGTCCCATAGAAGATCAGTAGTAGTTTCCGATGCACATCTGGGGGCATTCTGCAATGCGTGGACTATCAGTGTTATGATGAAACACAGAAATGTCATCGGGATTGAATACAACCGTCACCATGCGCACTTTCCTCCATGGGAGTAGTATCTCAAACAGTCTACGCTTTGATCGTTTCCTGGAAGACCAGTAGTAGTTTCCGATGCACATCTGGAGGCATTCTGTAATCTGTGGACCTTCAAAGAGTTCATGAAACACAGAAATTTCATCGGTAGTGAATACAACAGTAACCATGCGCACTTTCCTCCATGGGAGTAATGTCTCAAACAGTCTACGCTTTGATCGTACTCTAGGAGATCAGTAGTAGTTTCCGATTCACATCTGGGGGCATTCTGCAATGTGTGGACTATCAGAGTTATGATGAAACACAGAAATTTCATCGGGATTGAATACAACCGTCACCATGCGCACTTTCCTCCATGGGAGTAATGTCTCAAAGAGTCTACGCTTTGATCGTTCCCTGGAAGACCAGCAGTAGTTTCCGATGCACATCTAGAGGCATTCTGTAATCTGTGGACTATCAGAGTGTGCTTGAAACACAGAAAATGTATCGGGATTGAATACAACAGTCACCATGCGCACTTTGCTCCATGGGACTAGTGTCTCAAACAGTCTACGCTTTGATCGATCCCTGCAAGACCAGTGGTAGTTTCCGATGCACATCTGGGTGCATTCAGCAATGAGTGGACTATCAGAGTGTTGATGAAACACAGAAATAGCTTCGGGATTGAATATAACAGTCACCATGTGCACTTTCCTCCATGGGAGTAGTGCCTCAATCAGTTTACGCTTTGATCGTTCCCTGGAAGACCAGTAGTAGTTTCCGATGCACATCTGGTGTCATTCTGTAATCTGTGGACTATCAGAGTGTTGATGAAACACAGAAAATGAATCGGGATTGAATACAACAGTCACTATGCGCACTTTCCTCCATGGGACTAATGTCTCAAACAGTCTACGCTTTGATCGTTCCCTGTAAGACCAGTAGTAGTTTCCGATGCACATCTGGAGACATTCTGTAATCTGTGGACCTTCAAAGTGTTGATGAAACACAGAAATTGCATCGGGATTGAATACAACAGTCCGCATGCACACTTTCCTCCATGGGAGTAAAGTCTGTAACAGTCTACGATTTGATCGTTCCCAGGAAGTCCAGTAGTAGTATCCGATGCACATCTGGAGGCATTCTGTAATCTGTGGACCTTCAAAGGGTTGATGAAACACAGAAATTTCATCGGGAGTGAATACAACAGTAACCATGCGCACTTTCCTCCATGGGAGTAATGTCTCAAGCAGTCTACGCTTTGATCATTCCCTAGAACACCAGTAGTAGTTTCCGACGCACATCTGGGGACATTCTGTAATCTGTGGACTATCAGAGTATTGATGAAACACAGAAATTGAATCGGGATTGAATACAACAGTCACCATGCGCACTTTCCTCCATGGGAGTAATGTCTCAAACAGTCTACTCTTTGTTCGTTCCCTGTAAGACAAGTAGTAGTTTCCGATGCACATCTGGTGTCATTATGTAATCTGTGGACTATCAGAGTGTTGATGAAACACAGAAATTGCTTTGGGAGTGAATACAACAGTCACCATGTGCACTTTCCTCCATGGGAGTAGTGCCTCAATCAGTATACGCTTTGATGGTTCCCTGGAAGACCAGTAGTTGTTTCCGATGAACATCTGGGGGCATTCTGTAATGTGTGGTCTATCACAGTGTTGATGAAACAAGAAATTGCATCGGGATTGAATACAACAGTCACCATGCGCACTTTCCTCCATGGGAGTAATGTCTCAAACAGTTTACGCATTGATCGTTCCCCGAAAGACCAGTAGTAGTTTCCGATGCACATCTGGGTGCATTCTACAATGTGGACTATCAGAGTGTTGATGAAACACAGAAATTTCATCGGGATTGAATACAACAGTCACCATGCGCACTTTCCTCCATGGGAGTAATGTCTCAAACAGTCTACGTTTTGATCGTTCCCTGTAAGACCAGTAGTAGTTTCCGTTGCACATCTGGAGGCACTCTGTAATCTGTGGACCTTTAAAGTGTTGATGAAACCCAGATATTTCATCGGTATAGAATACAACAGTCACCATGCGCACTTTCCTCCATGGGAGTAATGTCTCAAACAGTCTACGCTTTGATCGTTCCCTGTAAGACCAGTAGTAGTTTCCGATGAACATCTGGGGGCATTCTGTAATGTGTGGTCTATCACAGTGTTGATGAAACAAGAAATTGCATCGGGATTGAATACAACAGTCACCATGCTCACTTTCCTCCATGGGAGTAGTTTCTCAAACAGTCTACGATTTGATCGTTTCCTGGAAGACCAGTAGTAGTTTCCGATGCACATCTGGAGGCATTCTGTAATCTGTGGACCTTCAAAGAGTTGATGAAACACAGAAATTTCATCTTGAGTGTATACAACAGTAACCATGCGCACTTTCCTCCATGGGAGTAATGTCTCAAACAGTCTACGCTTTGATCGTTCCCTAGAAGACCAGTAGTAGTTTCCGATGCACATCTGGGGGCATCCTAAAATGTGTTGACTATCAGAGTGTTATTGAAACACAGAAATTACATCGGGATTGAATACAACAGTCACCATGCTCACTTTATTCCATGGGAGTAATGTCTCTAACAGTTTACGCTTTGATCTTCCCTGGAAGACGAGTAGTAGTTTCCGATGAACATCTGGGTTCATTCTGTAATGTGTGGACTATCAGAGTGTTGTTGAAACACAGAAATTGCATCGGGATTAAATACAACGGTCACCACGCGCAATTTTCCTAAATGGCAGTAATGTCTCAAACAGTCTACGCTTTGATCGTTCCCTAGGAGGCCAGTAGTAGTTTCCGATGCACATCTGGAGGCACTCTGTAATCTGTGGACCTTTAAAGTGTTGATGAAACCCAGATATTTCATCGGTATTGAATACAACAGTCACCATGCGCACTTTCCTCCATGGGAGTAATGTCTCAAACAGTCTACGCTTTGATCGTTCCCTGTAAGACCAGTAGTAGTTTCCGATGAACATCTGGGGGCATTCTGTAATGTGTGGTCTATCACAGTGTTGATGAAACAAGAAATTGCATCGGGATTGAATACAACAGTCACCATGCTCACTTTCCTCCATGGGAGTAGTTTCTCAAACAGTCTACGATTTGATCGTTTCCTGGAAGACCAGTAGTAGTTTCCGATGCACATCTGGAGGCATTCTGTAATCTGTGGACCTTCAAAGAGTTGATGAAACACAGAAATTTCATCTTGAGTGTATACAACAGTAACCATGCGCACTTTTCTCCATGGGAGTAATGTCTCAAGCAGTCTACGCTTTGATCGTGCCCTAGAAGACCAGTAGTAGTTTCCGATGCACATCTGATGTCATTCTGTAATCTGTGGACTATCAGAGTGTTGATGAAACACAGAAATTGCTTTGGGATTGAATACAACGGTCACCATGTGCACTTTCCTCCATGGGAGTAGTGCCTCAATCAGTTTACGCACTGATGGTTCCCTGGAAGACCAGTAGTTGTTTCCGATGAACATCTGGGGGCATTCTGTAATGTGTGGTCTATCACAGTGTTGATGAAACACAGAAATTGCATCGGGATTGAATACAACTGTCACCAAGCGCACTTTCCTCCATGTTAGTAATGTCTAAAACAGTTTACGCTTTGATCGTTCGCCGGAAGACCAGTAGTAGTTTCCGATGCACATCTGGAGGCACTCTGTAATCTGTGGACCTTTAAAGTGTTGATGAAACACAGAAATTTCATCGGGATTGAATACAACAGTCACCATGCGCACTTTCCTCCATGGGAGTAATGTCTCAAACAGTCTACGCTTTGATCGTTCCCTGTAAGACCAGTAGTAGTTTCCGATGCACATCTATAGGCACTCTGTAATCTGTGGACCTTGAAAGTGTTGATGTAACACAGAAATTGCATCGGGATTGAGTACAACAGTCACCATGCGCACTTTCCTCCATGGGAGTAGTATCTCAAACAGTCTACGCTTTGATCGTTCCCTGTATGTCCAGTAGTAGTTTCCGATGCACATCTGGAGGCATTCTGTAATCTGTGGACCTTCAAAGAGTTGATGAAACACAGAAATTTCATCGGGAGTGAATACAACAGTAACCATGCGCACTTTTCTCCATGGGAGTAATGTCTCAAGCAGTCTACGCTTTGATCGTGCCCTAGGACACCAGTAGTAGATTCCGATGCACATCTGGGGGCATTCTGTAATCTGTGGACTATCAGAGTGTTGATGAAACACAGAAAGTGCATCGGGATTGAGTACAACAGTCACCATGCTCACATTCCTCCATGGGAGTAGTATCTCAAACAGTCTACGCTTTGATCGTTTCCTGGAAGACCAGTAGTAGTTTCCGATGCACATCTGGAGGCATTTTGTAATCTGTGGACCTTCAAAGAGTTGATGAAACACAGAAATTTCATCGGGAGTGTATACAACAGTAACCATGCGCACTTTCCTCCATGGGAGTAATGTCTCAAGCAGTCTACGCTTTGATCGTGCCCTAGAAGACCAGTAGTAGTTTCCGATGCACATCTGGGGGCATTCTGTAATCTGTGGACTATCAGAGTGTTGATGAAACACAGAAATTGAATCGGGATTGAATACAACAGTCACCATGCGCACTTTCCTCCATGGGAGTAATGTCTCAAACAGTCTACGCTTTGATCGTTCCCTGGAAGACCAGTAGTAGTTTCCGATGCACATCTGGTGTCATTCTGTAATCTGTGGACTATCGGAGTGTTGATGAAACACAGAAATTGCTTTGGGATTGAATACAACAGTCACCACGTGCACTTTCCTCCATGGGAGTAGTGCCTCAATCGGTTTACGCTCTGATGGTTCCCTGGAAGACCAGTAGTTGTTTCCGATGAACATCTGGGGGCATTCTGTAATGTGTGGTCTATCACAGTGTTGATTAAACACAGAAATTGCATCGGGATTGAATACAACAGTCACCATGCGCACTTTCCTCCATGTTAGTAATGTCTAAAAAAGTTTACGCTTTGATCGTTCGCCGGAAGACCAGTAGTAGTTTCCGACGCACATCTGGGTGCATTCTGCAATGTGTGGACTATCAGAGTGTTGATGAAACACAGAAATTTCATCGGGATTGAATACAACAGTCACCATGCGCACTTTTCTCCATGGGAGTAATGTCTCAAACAGTCTACGCTTTGATCGTTCCCTGTAAGACCAGTAGTAGTTTCCGATGCACATCTGGAGGCACTCTGTAATCTGTGGACCTTTAAAGTGTTGATGAAACACAGAAATTTCATCGGGAGTGAATACAACAGTAACCATGCGCACTTTCCTCCATGGGAGTAATGTCTCAAGCAGTCTACGCTTTGATCGTTCCCTAGAAGACCAGTAGTAGTTTCCGATGTACATCTGGGGGCATCCTAAAATGTGTGGACTACCAGAGTGTTGATGAAACACAGATAGTGCATCGGGATTGAACACAAGAGTCACCATGCTCACTTTATTCCATGGGAGTAATGTCTCTAACAGTTTACGCTTTGATCGTTCCCTGGAAGACCAGTAGTAGTTTCCGATGAAGATCTGGGTTCATTCTGTAATGTGTGGACTATCAGAGTGTTGTTGAAACACAGAAATTGCATCGGGATTAAATACAACATTCCCATGCGCAATTTTCCTAAATGGTAGTAATGTCTCAAACAGTCTACGCTTTGATGGTTCCCTGGAAGACCAGTAGTAGCTTCCGATGCACATCTGGAGGCATTCTGTAATCTGTGGACTATCAGAGTGTTGTTGAAACACAGAAAATGTATCGGGATTGAATACAACAGTCACCATGCGCACTTTCCTCCATGGGACTAATGTCTCAAACAGTCTACGCTCTGATCGATCCCTGCAAGACCAGTAGTAGTTTCCGATGCACATCTGGGGGCATTCTGCTATGTGTGGACTATCAGAGTGTTGATGAAACACAGAAACTTCATCGGGATTGAATACAACAGTCATCATGCGCACTTTCCTCCATGGGAGTAATGTCTCAAACAGTCTACGCTTTGATCGTTCAATGTAAGACCAGTAGTAGTTTCCGATGCACATCTGGAGGCATTTTGTAATCTGTGGACTATCAGAGTGTTGATGAAACACAGAAAATGAATCGGGATTGAATACAGCAGTCAAAATGCGCACTTTCCTCCATGGGAGTAATGTCGCAAACAGTCTACGGTTAGATCGTTCCCTGCAAGGCCAGTAGTAGCTTCCGATGCACATCTGGAGGCATTCTGTAATCTGTGGACCTTCAAAGAGTTTATGAAACACAGAAATTTCATCGGGAGTGAATACAACAGTAACCATGCGCACTTTCCTGCATGGGAGTAATGTCTCAAACAGTCTACGCTCTGATCGTTCCCTAGAAGATCAGTAGTAGTTTCCGATGCACATCTAGGGGCATTCTGCAATGTCTGGACTATCAGAGTTATGATGAAACACAGAAATTTCATCTCGATTGAATACAACAGTCACCAAGCGCACTTTTCTCCATGGGAGTAGTATCTCAAACAGTCTACGTTTTGATCGTTTCCTGGAAGACCAGTAGTAGTTTCCGATGCACATCTGGAGGCAATCTGTAATCTGTGGACCTTCAAAGAGTTGATGAAACACAGAAATCTCATCGGGAGCGAATACAACAGTAACCATGCGCACTTTCCTCCATGGGAGTAATGTCTCAAACCGTCTACGCTTTCATTGTTCCCTGGAAGACCAGTAGTAGTTTCCGATGCACATCTGGAGGGCATTCTGTAATCTGTGGACTATCAGAGTGTATTTGAAACACAGAAAATGTATCGGGAGAGAATACAACAGTCACCATGCGCACTTTTCTCCATGGGACTAATGTCTCAAACAGTCTACGCTTTGATCGATCCCTGCAAGACCAGTAGTAGTTTCCGATGCACATCTGGGGGCGTTCTGCAATGTGTGGACTATCAGAGTGTTGATGAAACACAGAAATCTCATTGTGATTGAATACAACAGTCACCATGCGCACTTTCCTCCATGGGAGTAACGTCTCAAACAGTTTACGCTTTGATCGTTCACTGGAAGACCAGTAGTAGTTTCCGATGCACATCTGTGAGCATTCTGTAATGTGTGGACTATCAGAGTGTTGATGAAACACAGAAACTGCATCGGGATTGAATACAACAGACACCATGCGAACTTTCCTCCATGGTTGTAATGTATCAAACAGTCTACGCTTTGATCGTTCCCTGCAAGACCAGTAGTAGTTTCCGAGGCACATATGGAGGCATTCTGTAATCTGTGGAACTTCAAAGAGTTGATGAAACACAGAAATATCATTGGGATTGAATACAATAGTCACCATGCGCACTTTCCTCCATGGCAGTAATGTCTCAAACAGTCTACGCTTTGATCGTTACCCGGGAAGACCAGTAGTAGCTTCCGATGCACATCTGGAGGCATTCTGTAATCTGTGGACTATCAGGGTGTTGTTGAAACACAGAAAATGTATCGGGATTGAATACAACAGTCACCTGCGCACTTTCCTCCATGGGACTAATGTCTCAAAAAGTCTACGCTTAGATCGATCCCTGCAAGACCAGTTGTAGTTTCCGATGCACATCTGGAGGCAATCTGTAATCTGTGGACCTTCAAAGAGTTGATGAAACACAGAAATTTCATCGGGAGCGAATACAACAGTCACCATGCGCACTTTCCTCCATGGGAGTAATGTCTTAATCAGGCTACGCTTTGATCGTACAATGTAAGACCAGTAGTAGTTTCCGATGCACATCTGAGGGCATTCTGTAATCTGTGGACCTTCAAAGAGCTGATGAAACACAGAAATTTCATCGGGAGTTAATACAACAGTAACCATGCGCACTTTCCTCCATGGGAGTAATGTCTCAAACAGTCTACGCTTTGATCGTTCCCTAGAAGATCAGTAGTAGTGTCCGATGCACATCTGGGGGCATTCTGCAATGTGTGGACTATCAGAGTTATGATGAAACACAGAAATTTCATCGGGATTGAATACAACCGTCACCATGCGCACTTTCCTCCATGGGAGTAGTATCTCAAACAGTCTACGCTTTGATCGTTCCCTGGAAGGCCAGTGGTAGCTTCCGATGCACATCTGGAGGCATTCTGTAATCTGTGGACTATCAGAGTGTTGTTGAAACACAGAAAATGTATCGGGATTGAATACAACAGTCACCATGCGCACTTTCCTCCATGGGACTAATGTCTCAAACAGTCCACGCTTAGATCGATCCCTGCAAGACCAGTAGTAGTTTCCGATGCACATCTGGGGGCATTCTGCTATGTGTGGACTATCAGAGTGTTGATGAAACACAGAAACTTCATCGGGATTGAATACAACAGTCACCATGCGCACTTTCCTCCATGGGAGTAATGTCTCAAACAGTCTACGCTTTGATCGTTCAATGTAAGACCAGTAGTAGTTTCCGATGCACATCTGGAGGCATTCTGTAATCTGTGGACTTTCAAAGAGTTGATGAAACATAGAAATTTCATCGGGAGTGAATACAATAGTAGCCATGCGCACTTTCCTCCATGGGAGTAATGTCTCAAACAGTATAAGCTTTGATCGTCCCATAGAAGATCAGTAGTAGTTTCCGATGCACATCTGGGGGCATTCTGCAATGCGTGGACTATCAGTGTTATGATGAAACACAGAAATGTCATCGGGATTGAATACAACCGTCACCATGCGCACTTTCCTCCATGGGAGTAGTATCTCAAACAGTCTACGCTTTGATCGTTTCCTGGAAGACCAGTAGTAGTTTCCGATGCACATCTGGAGGCATTCTGTAATCTGTGGACCTTCAAAGAGTTCATGAAACACAGAAATTTCATCGGTAGTGAATACAACAGTAACCATGCGCACTTTCCTCCATGGGAGTAATGTCTCAAACAGTCTACGCTTTGATCGTACTCTAGGAGATCAGTAGTAGTTTCCGATTCACATCTGGGGGCATTCTGCAATGTGTGGACTATCAGAGTTATGATGAAACACAGAAATTTCATCGGGATTGAATACAACCGTCACCATGCGCACTTTCCTCCATGGGAGTAATGTCTCAAAGAGTCTACGCTTTGATCGTTCCCTGGAAGACCAGCAGTAGTTTCCGATGCACATCTAGAGGCATTCTGTAATCTGTGGACTATCAGAGTGTGCTTGAAACACAGAAAATGTATCGGGATTGAATACAACAGTCACCATGCGCACTTTGCTCCATGGGACTAGTGTCTCAAACAGTCTACGCTTTGATCGATCCCTGCAAGACCAGTGGTAGTTTCCGATGCACATCTGGGTGCATTCAGCAATGAGTGGACTATCAGAGTGTTGATGAAACACAGAAATTTCATTGGGATTGAATACAACAGTCACCATGCGCACTTTCCTCCATGTGAGTAAAGTCTCAAACAGTCTACGCTTTGATCGTTCCCTGTAAGACCAGTAGTAGTTTCCGATGCACATCTGGAGGCATTCTGTAATCTGTGGACTATCGGAGTGTTGATGAAACACAGAAAATGAATCGGGATTGAATACAGCAGTCAAAATGCGCACTTTCCTCCATGGGAGTAATGTCGCAAATAGTCTACGATTAGATCGTTCAATGCAAGGCCAGTAGTAGCTTCCGATGCACATCTGGAGGCATTCTGTAATCTGTGGACCTTCAAAGAGTTGATGAAACACAGAAATTTCATCGGGAGTGAATACAACAGTAACCATGTGCACTTTCCTCCATGGGAGTAATGTCTCAAACAGTCTACGCTCTGATCGTTCCCTAGAAGATCAGTAATAGTTTCCGATGCACATCTAGGGGCATTCTGCAATGTCTGGACTATCAGAGTTATGATGAAACACAGAAATTTCATCGGGATTGAATACAACAGTCACCATGCGCACTTTTCTCCATGGGAGTAGTATCTCAAACAGTCTACGTTTTGATCGTTTCCTGGAAGACCAGTAGTAGTTTCCGATGCACATCTGGAGGCAATCTGTAATCTGTGGACCTTCAAAGAGTTGATGAAACACAGAAATTTCATCGGGAGCGAATACAACAGTAACCATGCGCACTTTCCTCCATGGGAGTAATGTCTCAAACCGTCTACGCTTTCATTGTTCCCTGGAAGACCAGTAGTAGTTTCCGATGCACATCTGGAGGCATTCTGTAATCTGTGGACTATCAGAGTGTATATGAAACACAGAAAATGTATCGGGATAGAATACAACAGTCACCATGCGCACTTTTCTCCATGGGACTAATGTCTCAAACAGTCTACGCTTTGATCGATCCCTGCAAGACCAGTAGTAGTTTCCGATGCACATCTGGGGGCATTCTGCAATGTGTGGACTATCAGAGTGTTGATGAAACACAGAAATATCATTGGGATTGAATACAACAGTCACCATGCGCACTTTCCTCCATGGGAGTAATGTCTCAAACAATCTACGCTTTGATCGTTCCCTGTAAGACCAGTAGTAGTTTCCGATGCACGTATGGAGGCATTCTGTAATCTGTGGAACTTCAAAGAGTTGATGAAACACAGAAATATCATTGGGATTGAATACAACAGTCACCATGCGCACTTTCCTCCATGGCAGTAATGTCTCAAACAGTCTACGCTTTGATCGTTACCCGGGAAGACCAGTAGTATCTTCCGATGCACATCTGGAGGCATTCTGTAATCTGTGGACTATCAGAGTGTTGTTGAAACACAGAAAATGTATCGGGATTGAATACAACAGTCACCTGCGCACTTTCCTCCATGGGACTAATGTCTCAAAGAGTCTACGCTTAGATCGATCCCTGCAAGACCAGTAGTAGTTTCCGATGCACATCTGGAGGCATTCTGTAATCTGTGGACTATCAGAGTGTATTTGAAACACAGAAAATGTATCGGGATAGAATACAACAGTCACCATGCGCACTTTCCTCCATGGGAGTAATGTCTCAAACAGTCTACGCTTTGATCGTTCTCTGTAAGACCAGTGGTAGTTTCCGATGCACATATGGAGGCATTCTGTAATCTGTGGAACTTCAAAGAGTTGATGAAACACAGATAATTCATCGGGAGTGAATACAACAGTAACCATGCGCACTTTCCTCCATGGGAGTAATGTTTCAAACAGTCTACGCTTTGATCGTGCCCTAGAAGACCAGTAGTTGTTTCCGATGCACATCTGGGGGCATTCTGTAGTCTGTGGACTATCAGAGTGTTGATGAATCACAGAAATTTAATCGGGATTATATACAACAGTCACCATGCGCCTTTGCCTCCATGGCAGTAATGTCTCAAACAGTCTACGCTTTGATCGTTCCCTGGAAGACCAGTAGTGGCTTCCGATGCACATCTGGAGGCATTCTGTAATCTGTGGACTATCAGAGTGTTGTTGAAACACAGAAAATGTATCGGGATTGAATACAACAGTCACCTGCGCACTTTCCTCCATGGGACTAATGTCTCAAAGAGTCTACGCTTAGATCGATCCCTGCAAGACCAGTAGTAGTTTCCGATGCACATCTGGGGGCATTCTGCTATGTGTGGACTATCAGAGTGTTGATGAAACACAGAAATTTCATCGGGATTGAATACAACAGTCACCATGCGCACTTTCCTCCATGTGAGTAAAGTCTCAAACAGTCTACGCTTTGATCGTTCCCTGTAAGACCAGTAGTAGTTTCCGATGCACATCTGGAGGCATTCTGTAATCTGTGGACTATCGGAGTGTTGATGAAACACAGAAAATGAATCGGGATTGAATACAGCAGTCAAAATGCGCACTTTCCTCCATGGGAGTAATGTCGCAAATAGTCTACGATTAGATCGTTCAATGCAAGGCCAGTAGTAGCTTCCGATGCACATCTGGAGGCATTCTGTAATCTGTGGACCTTCAAAGAGTTGATGAAACACAGAAATTTCATCGGGAGTGAATACAACAGTAACCATGCGCACTTTCCTCCATGGGAGTAATGTCTCAAACAGTGTACGCTCTGATCGTTCCCTAGAAGATCAGTAATAGTTTCCGATGCACATCTAGGGGCATTCTGCAATGTCTGGACTATCAGAGTTATGATGAAACACAGAAATTTCATCGGGATTGAATACAACAGTCACCATGCGCACTTTTCTCCATGGGAGTAGTATCTCAAACAGTCTACGTTTTGATCGTTTCCTGGAAGACCAGTAGTAGTTTCCGATGCACATCTGGAGGCAATCTGTAACCTGTGGACCTTCAAAGAGTTGATGAAACACAGAAATTTCATCGGGAGCGAATACAACAGTAACCATGCGCACTTTCCTCCATGGGAGTAATGTCTCAAACCGTCTACGCTTTCATTGTTCCCTGGAAGACCAGTAGTAGTTTCCGATGCACATCTGGAGGCATTCTGTAATCTGTGGACTATCAGAGTGTATATGAAACACAGAAAATGTATCGGGATAGAATACAACAGTCACCATGCGCACTTTTCTCCATGGGACTAATGTCTCAAACAGTCTACGCTTTGATCGATCCCTGCAAGACCAGTAGTAGTTTCCGATGCACATCTGGGGGCATTCTGCAATGTGTGGACTATCAGAGTGTTGATGAAACACAGAAATATCATTGGGATTGAATACAACAGTCACCATGCGCACTTTCCTCCATGGGAGTAATGTCTCAAACAATCTACGCTTTGATCGTTCCCTGTAAGACCAGTAGTAGTTTCCGATGCACGTATGGAGGCATTCTGTAATCTGTGGAACTTCAAAGAGTTGATGAAACACAGAAATATCATTGGGATTGAATACAACAGCCACCATGCGCACTTTCCTCCATGGCAGTAATGTCTCAAACAGTCTATGCTTTGATCGTTACCCGGGAAGACCAGTAGTAGCTTCCGATGCACATCTGGAGGCATTCTGTAATCTGTGGACTATCAGAGTGTTGTTGAAACACAGAAAATGTATCGGGATTGAATACAACAGTCACGTGCGCACTTTCCTCCATGGGACTAATGTCTCAAAGAGTCTACGCTTACATCGATCCCTGCAAGACCAGTAGTAGTTTCCGATGCACATCTGGAGGCATTCTGTAATCTGTGGACTATCAGAGTGTATTTGAAACACAGAAAATGTATCGGGATAGAATACAACAGTCACCTTGCGCACTTTCCTCCATGGGAGTAATGTCTCAAACAGTCTACGCTTTGATCGTTCTCTGTAAGACCAGTGGTAGTTTCCGATGCACATATGGAGGCATTCTGTAATCTGTGGAACTTCAAAGAGTTGATGAAACACAGATAATTCATCGGGAGTGAATACAACAGTAACCATGCGCACTTTCCTCCATGGGAGTAATGTTTCAAACAGTCTACGCTTTGATCGTGCCCTAGAAGACCAGTAGTTGTTTCCGATGCACATCTGGGGGCATTCTGTAGTCTGTGGACTATCAGAGTGTTGATGAATCACAGAAATTTAATCGGGATTATATACAACAGTCACCATGCGCACTTGCCTCCATGGCAGTAATGTCTCAAACAGTCTACGCTTTGATCGTTCCCTGGAAGACCAGTAGTGGCTTCCGATGCACATCTGGAGGCATTCTGTAATCTGTGGACTATCAGAGTGTTGTTGAAACACAGAAAATGTATCGGGATTGAATACAACAGTCACCTGCGCACTTTCCTCCATGGGACTAATGTCTCAAAGAGTCTACGCTTAGATCGATCCCTGCAAGACCAGTAGTAGTTTCCGATGCACATCTGGGGGCATTCTGCTATGTGTGGACTATCAGAGTGTTGATGAAACACAGAAATTTCATCGGGATTGAATACAACAGTCACCATGCGCACTTTCCTCCATGTGAGTAAAGTCTCAAACAGTCTACGCTTTGATCGTTCCCTGTAAGACCAGTAGTAGTTTCCGATGCACATCTGGAGGCATTCTGTAATCTGTGGACTATCGGAGTGTTGATGAAACACAGAAAATGAATCGGGATTGAATACAGCAGTCAAAATGCGCACTTTCCTCCAAGGGAGTAATGTCGCAAATAGTCTACGATTAGATCGTTCAATGCAGGGCCAGTAGTAGCTTCCGATGCACATCTGGAGGCATTCTGTAATCTGTGGACCTTCAAAGAGTTGATGAAACACAGAAATTTCATCGGGAGTGAATACAACAGTAACCATGCGCACTTTCCTCCATGGGAGTAATGTCTCAAACAGTCTACGCTCTGATCGTTCCCTAGAAGATCAGTAATAGTTTCCGATGCACATCTAGGGGCATTCTGCAATGTCTGGACTATCAGAGTTATGATGAAACACAGAAATTTCATCGGGATTGAATACAACAGTCACCATGCGCACTTTTCTCCATGGGAGTAGTATCTCAAACAGTCTACGTTTTGATCGTTTCCTGGAAGACCAGTAGTAGTTTCCGATGCACATCTGGAGGCAATCTGTAATCTGTGGACCTTCAAAGAGTTGATGAAACACAGAAATTTCATCGGGAGCGAATACAACAGTAACCATGCGCACTTTCCTCCATGGGAGTAATGTCTCAAACCGTCTACGCTTTCATTGTTCCCTGGAAGACCAGTAGTAGTTTCCGATGCACATCTGGAGGCATTCTGTAATCTGTGGACTATCAGAGTGTATATGAAACACAGAAAATGTATCGGGATAGAATACAACAGTCACCATGCGCACTTTTCTCCATGGGACTAATGTCTCAAACAGTCTACGCTTTGATCGATCCCTGCAAGACCAGTAGTAGTTTCCGATGCACATCTGGGGGCATTCTGCAATGTGTGGACTATCAGAGTGTTGATGAAACACAGAAATATCATTGGGATTGAATACAACAGTCACCATGCGCACTTTCCTCCATGGGAGTAATGTCTCAAACAATCTACGCTTTGATCGTTCCCCGTAAGACCAGTAGTAGTTTCCGATGCACGTATGGAGGCATTCTGTAATCTGCGGAACTTCAAAGAGTTGATGAAACACAGAAATATCATTGGGATTGAATACAACAGTCACCATGCGCACTTACCTCCATGGCAGTAATGTCTCAAACAGTCTATGCTTTGATCGTTACCCGGGAAGACCAGTAGTAGCTTCCGATGCACATCTGGAGGCATTCTGTAATCTGTGGACTATCAGAGTGTTGTTGAAACACAGAAAATGTATCGGGATTGAATACAACAGTCACCTGCGCACTTTCCTCCATGGGACTAATGTCTCAAAGAGTCTACGCTTACATCGATCCCTGCAAGACCAGTAGTAGTTTCCGATGCACATCTGGAGGCATTCTGTAATCTGTGGACTATCAGAGTGTATTTGAAACACAGAAAATGTATCGGGATAGAATACAACAGTCACCATGCGCACTTTCCTCCATGGGAGTAATGTCTCAAACAGTCTACGCTTTGATCGTTCTCTGTAAGACCAGTGGTAGTTTCCGATGCACATATGGAGGCATTCTGTAATCTGTGGAACTTCAAAGAGTTGATGAAACACAGATAATTCATCGGGAGTGAATACAACAGTAACCATGCGCACTTTCCTCCATGGGAGTAATGTTTCAAACAGTCTACGCTTTGATCGTGCCCTAGAAGACCAGTAGTTGTTTCCGATGCACATCTGGGGGCATTCTGTAGTCTGTGGACTATCAGAGTGTTGATGAATCACAGAAATTTAATTGGGATTATATACAACAGTCACCATGCGCACTTGCCTCCATGGCAGTAATGTCTCAAACAGTCTACGCTTTGATCGTTCCCTGGAAGACCAGTAGTGGGTTCCGATGCACATCTGGAGGCATTCTGTAATCTGTGGACTATCAGAGTGTTGTTGAAACACAGAAAATGTATCGGGATTGAATACAACAGTCACCTGCGCACTTTCCTCCATGGGACTAATGTCTCAAAGAGTCTACGCTTAGATCGATCCCTGCAAGACCAGTAGTAGTTTCCGATGCACATCTGGGGGCATTCTGCTATGTGTGGACTATCAGAGTGTTGATGAAACACAGAAATTTCATCGGGATTGAATACAACCGTCACCATGCGCACTTTCCTCCATGGGAGTAGTATCTCAAACAGTCTACGCTTCGATCGTTTCCTGGAAGACCAGTAGTAGTTTCCGATAAACATCTGGAGGCATTCTGTAATCTGTGGACCTTCAAAGAGTTGATGAAACACAGAAATTTCATCGGGAGTGAATACAAAAGTAACCATGCGCACTTTCCTCCATGGGAGTAATGTCTCATACAGTCTACGCTTTGATCGTTCCCTAGAAGATCAGTAGTAGTTTCCGATGCACATCTGGGGGCATTCTGCAATGTGTGGATTATCAGAGTTATTATGAAACACTGAAATTTCATCGGGATTGAATACAACAGTCACCATGCGCACTTTCCTCCATGGGACTAGTGTCTCAAACAGTCTACGCTTTGATCGATCCCTGCAAGACCAGTAGTAGTTTCCGATGCACATCTGGGTGGATTCTGCAATGTGTGGACTATCAGAGTGTTGATGAAACACAGTAATTTCTTTGGGATTGAATACAACAGTCACCATGCGCACTTTCCTTCATGGGAGTAAAGTCTCAAACAGTCTACGCTTTGATCGTTCCCTGTAAGACCAGTAGTAGTTTCCGATGCACATCTGGAGGCATTCTGAAATCTGTGGACCTTCAAAGAGTTGATGAAACACAGAAATTTCATCGGGAGTGAATACAACAGTAACCATGCGCACTTTCCTCCATGGGAGTAATGTTTCAAACAGTCTACGCTTTGATCGTGCCCTAGAAGACCAGTAGTAGTTTCCGATGCACATCTGGGGGCATTCTGTAGTCTGTGGACTATCAGAGTGTTGATGAATCACAGAAATTTAATCGGGATTATATACAACAGTCACCATGCGCACTTGCCTCCATGGCAGTAATGTCTCAAACAGTCTACGTTTTGATCGTTCCCTGGAAGACCAGTAGTGGCTTCCGATGCACATCTGGAGGCATTCTGTAATCTGTGGACTATCAGAGTGTTGTTGAAACACAGAAAATGTATCGGGATTGAATACAACAGTCACCTGCGCACTTTCCTCCATGGGACTAATGTCTCAAAGAGTCTACGCTTAGATCGATCCCTGCAAGACCAGTAGTAGTTTCCGATGCACATCTGGGGGCATTCTGCTATGTGTGGACTATCAGAGTGTTGATGAAACACAGAAATTTCATCGGGATTGAATACAACCGTCACCATGCGCACTTTCCTCCATGGGAGTAGTATCTCAAACCGTCTACGCTTTGATCGTTTCCTGGAAGACCAGTAGTAGTTTCCGATAAACATCTGGAGGCATTCTGTAATCTGTGGACCTTCAAAGAGTTGATGAAACACAGAAATTTCATCGGGAGTGAATACAAAAGTAACCATGCGCACTTTCCTCCATGGGAGTAATGTCTCATACAGTCTACGCTTTGATCGTTCCCTAGAAGATCAGTAGTAGTTTCCGATGCACATCTGGGGGCATTCTGCAATGTGTGGACTATCAGAGTTATTATGAAACACAGAAATTTCATCGGGATTGAATACAATCGTCACCATGCGCACTTTCCTCCATGGGAGTAATGTCTCAAACAGTCTACGCTTTGATCGTTCCCTGGAAGACCAGTAGTAGTTTCCGATGCACATCTAGAGGCATTCTGTGATCTGTGGACTATCAGAGTGTGCTTGAAACACAGGAAATGTATCGGGATTGAATACAACAGTCACCATGCGCACTTTCCTCCATGGGACTAGAGTCTCAAACAGTCTACGCTTTGATCGATCCCTGCAAGACCAGTAGTAGTTTCCGATGCACATCTGGGTGGATTCTGCAATGTGTGGACTATCAGAGTGTTGATGAAACACAGTAATTTCTTTGGGATTGAATACAACAGTCACCATGCGCACTTTCCTCCATGGGAGTAATGTCTCAAACAGTCTACGCTTTGATCGTTCCCTGGAAGACCAGTAGTAGTTTCCGATGCACATCTGGTGTCATTCTGTAATCTGTGGACTATCAGAGTGTTGATGAAACACAGAAATTGCTTCGGGATTGAATACAACAGTCACCATGTGCACTTTCCTCAATGGGAGTAATGACTCAAACAGTCTACGCTCTGATCGTTCCCTAGAAGATCAGTAGTAGTTTCCGATGCACATCTGCGGGCATTCTGCAATGTCTGGACTATCAGAGTTATGATGAAACACAGAAATTTCATCGGGATTGAATACAACAGTCACCATGCGCACTTTCCTCCATGGGAGTAATGTCTCAAACCGTCTACGCTTTCATCGTTCCCTGGAAGACCAGTAGTAGTTTCCGATGCACATCTGGAGGCATTCTGTAATCTGTGGACTATCAGAGTGTATTTGAAACACAGAAAATGTATCGGGATTGAATACAACAGTCACCATGCGCACTTTCCTCCATGGGACTAATGTCTCAAACAGTCTACGCTTTGATCGATCCCTGCAAGACCAGTACTAGTTTCCGATGCACATCTGGGGCATTCTGCAATGTGTGGACTATCAGAGTGTTGATGAAACACAGAAATATCATTGGAATTGAATACAACAGTCACCATGCGCACTTTCCTCCATGGGAGTAATGTCTCAAACAGTCTACGCTTTGATCGTTCCCTGTAAGACCAGTAGTAGTTTCCGATGCACATCTGGAGGCATTCTGTAATCTGTGGAACTTCAAAGAGTTGATGAAACACAGAAATTTCATCGGGAGTGAATACAACAGTAACCATGCGCACTTTCCTCCATGGGAGTAATGTCTCAAACAGTCTACGCTCTGATCGTTCCCTAGAAGATCAGTAGTAGTTTCCGATGCACATCTGCGGGCATTCTGCAATGTCTGGACTATCAGAGTTATGATGAAACACAGAAATTTCATCGGGATTGAATACAACAGTCACCATGCGCACTTTCCTCCATGGGAGTGGTATCTCAAACAGTCTACGTTTTGATCGTTTCCTGGAAGACCAGTAGTAGTTTCCGATGCACATCTGGCTGCATTCTGCAATGTGTGGACTATCAGAGTATTGATGAAACACAGAAATTTCATCGGCATTGAATACAACAGTCACCATGCGCACTTTCCTCCATGGGAGTAATGTCTCAAACAGTCAACTCTTTGATCGTTCCCTGTAAGACCTGTAGTAATTTCCGATGCACATCTGGAGGCACTCTGTAATCTGTGGACCTTTAAAGTGTTGATGAAACACAGAAATTGCCTCGGGATTGAATACAAGAGTCATCATGCGCATTTTCCTCCATGGGAGTAATGTCTCAAACAGTCTACGCTTTGATCGATCACTGGAGGACCAGTAGTAGTTTCCCATGCACATCTGGGGGCATTCTGCAATGTGTGGACTATCAGAGTGTTGATGAAACACAGAAATATCATTGGGATTGAATACAACAGTCACCATGTGCACTTTCCTCCATGGGAGTAGTGCCTCAATCAGTTTACGCTTTGATGGTTCCCTGGAAGACCCGTAGTTGTTTCCGATGAACATCTGGGGGCATTCTGTAATGTGTGGTCTATCACAGTGTTGATGAAACACAGAAATTGCATCGGGATTGAATACAACAGTCACCATGCGCACTTTCCTCCGTGGGAGTAATGTCTCAAACAGTTTACCCTTTGATCGTTCCCTGGAAGACCAGTAGTAGTTTCCGATGCACATCTGGAAGCATTCTGTAATCTGTGGACCTTCAAAGAGTTGATGAAACACAGAAATTTCATCGGGAGTGAATACAACAGTAACCATGCGCACTTTCCTCCATGGGAGTAATGTCTCAAACAGTCTACGCTCTGATCGTTCCCTAGAAGATCAGTAGTAGTTTCCGATCCACATCTGGGCTCATTCTGCAATGTCTGGACTATCAGAGTTATGATGAAACACAGAAATTTCATTGGGATTGAATACAACAGTCACCATGCGCACTTCCCTCCATGGGAGTAGTATCTCAAACAGTCTACGTTTTGATCGTTTCCTGGAAGACCAGTAGTAGTTTCCGATGCACATCTAGGGGCATTCCGTAATGTGTGGACTACCAGAGTGCTGATGAAACACTGAAATTGCATCGTGATTGAATATAACAGTCACCATGCGCTCTTTCCTCCATTGGAGTAATGTCTCAAATAGTTTACGCTTTGATCGTTCCCTGCAAGACCAGTAGTAGTTTCCGATACACATCTGGGGGCATTCTGCAATGTCTGGACTATCAGAGTGTTGATGAAACACAGAAATTTCATTGGGATTGAATACAACAGTCACCATGCGCACTTTCCTCCATGGGAGTAGTATCTCAAACAGTCTACGCTTTGATCGTTCCCTAGAAGATCAGTAGTAGTTTCCGATGCACATCTGGGGGCATTCTGCAATGTCTGGACTATCAGAGTTATGATGAAACACAGAAATTTCATCGGGATTGAATACAACAGTCACCATGCGCACTTTCCTCCATGGGAGTAGTATCTCAAACAGTCTACGTTTTGATCGTTTCCTGGAAGACCAGTAGTAGGTTCCGATGCACATCTAGAGGCAATCTGTAATCTGTGGACCTTCAAAGAGTTGATGAAACACAGAAATTTCATCGGGAGTGAATACAACAGTAACCATGCGCACTTTCCTCCATGGGAGTAGTGTCTCAAACCGTCTACGCTTTCATCGTTCCCTGGAAGACCAGTAGTAGTTTCCGATGCACATCTGGATGCATTCTGTAATCTGTGGACTATCAGAGTGTATTTGAAACACAGAAAATGTATCGGGATTGAATACAACAGTCACCATGCGCACTTTCCTCCATGGGACTAATGTCTCAAACAGTCTACGCTTAGATCGATCCCTGCAAGACCAGTAGTAGTTTCCGATGCACATCTGGGGGCATTCTGCAATGTGTGGAATATCAGAGTGTTGATGAAACACAGAAATATCTTTGGGATTGAATACAACAGTCACCATGCGCACTTTCCTCCATGGGAGTAATGTCTCAAACAGTCTACGCTTTGATCGTTCCCTGTAAGATCAGTAGTAGTTTCCGATGCACATCTGGAGGCATTCTGTAATCTGTGGAACTTCAAAGAGTTGATGAAACACAGAAATTTCATCGGGAGTGAATACAACAGTAACCATGCGCACTCTCCTCCATGGGAGTAATGTCTCAAACAGTCTACGATCTGATCGTTCCCTAGAAGATCAGTAGTAGTTTCCGATGCACATCTCGGGGCATTATGCTATGTCTGGACTATCAGAGTTATGATGAAACACAGAAATTTCTTTGGGATGGAATACAACAGTCACCATGCGCACTTCCCTCCATGGGAGTAGTATCTCAAACAGTCTACGTTTTGATCGTTTCCTGGAAGACCAGTAGTAGTTTCCGATGCACATCTAGGGGCATTCTGTAATGTGTGGACTATCAGAGTGCTGATGAAACACTGAAATTGTATCGTGATTGAATATAACAGTCACCATGCGCTCTTTCCTCCATTGGAGTAATGTCTCAAATAGTTTACGATTTGATCGTTCCCTGGAAGACCAGTAGTAGTTTCCGATGCACATCTGGGTGCATTCTGCAATGTGTGGACTATCAGAGTATTGATGAAACACAGAAATTTCATCGGCATTGAATACAACAGTCACAATGCGCACTTTCCTCCATGGGAGTAATGTCTCAAACAGTCTACGCTTTAATCGTTCCCTGTAAGACCTGTAGTAGTTTCCGATGCACATCTGGAGGCACTCTGTAATCTGTGGACCTTTAAAGTGTTGATGAAACACAGAAATTGACTCGGGATTGAATACAAGATTCATCTTGCGCATTTTCCTCAATGGGAGTAATGTCTCAAACAGTCTACGCTTTGATCGATCCCTGGAAGACCAGTAGTAGTTTCCGATGCACATCTGGAGGCATTCTGTACTCTGTAAAGTATCAGAGTGTTGTTCAAACACAGAAATCGCATCGGGATTCAATACAACAGTCACCATGTGCACTTTCCTCTATGGGCGTAATGTCTCAAACAGTTTACGCTTTGATCGTTCCCTGGAAGACCAGTGGTAGTTTCCGATGCACATCTAGGGGCATTCTGTAATGTGTGGACTATCAGAGTGCTGATGAAACACTGAAATTGCATCGTGATTGAATACAACAGTCACCATGCGCTCTTTCCTCCATTGGAGTAATGTCTCACAGAGTTTACGCTTTGATCGTTCCCTGCAAGACCAGTAGTGATTTCCGATGCACATCTGGGGGCATTCTGCAATGTGTGGACTATCAGAGTGTTGATGAAACACAGAAATTGCATCGGCATTGAGTACAACAGTCACCAAGCGCACTTTCCTCCATGGGAGTAGTATCTCAAACAGTCTACGCTTTGATCGTTTCCTGGAAGACCAGTAGTAGTTTCCGATGCACATCTGGAGGCATTCTGTAATCTGTGGACCTTCAAAGAGTTGATGAAACGCAGAAATTTCATCGGGATTGAATACAACAGTAACCATGCGCACTTTCCTCCATGGGAGTAATGTCTCAAACAGTCTACGCTTTGGTCGTTCCCTAGAAGACCAGTAGTAGTTTCCGATGCACATCTGGGGGCATTCTAAAATGTGTGGACTATCAGAGTGTTGATGAAACACAGAAATTGCATCGGGATTGAATACAACAGTCACCTTGCGCACTTTATAACATGGGAGTAATGTCTCAAACAGTTTACGCTTTGGTCGTTCCCTAGAAGACCAGTAGTAGTTTCCGATGCACATCTGCGGGCATTCTGCAATGTGTGGACTATCAGAATGTTGATGAAACACAGAAATTTCATTGGGATTGAATACAACAGTCACCATGCGCACATTCCTCCATGGGAGTAATGTCGCAAACAGTCTACGATTTGATCGTTCACTGCAAGGCTAGTAGTAGCTTCCGATGCACATCTCGAGGCATTCTGTAATCTGTGGACCTTCCAAGTCTTGATGAAACACTGAAATTGCTTCGGAATTGAATACAACAGTCATCATGCACATTTTCCTCCACGGGAGTAATGACTCAAACAGTCTTCGCTTTGATCGATCCCTGGAAGACCAGTAGTAGTTTCCGATGCACATATGGAAGCATTCTGTAATCTGTAAACTATCAGAGTGTTTTTCAAACACAGAAACTTCATCGGGATTGAATACAACAGTCACCATGCGCACTTTCCTCCATGGGAGTAATGTCTCAAACAGTCTACGCTCTGATCGTTCCCTAGAAGATCTGTAGTAGTTTCCGATTGACATCTGGAGGCATTCTGCAATGTCTGGACTATCAGAGTGTTGATGAAACACAGACATTTCATCGGGATTGAATACAACAGTCACCATGCGCACTTTCCTCCATGGGAGTAGTATCTCAAACAGTCTACGCTTTGATCGTTTCCTCGAAGACCAGTAGTGGTTTCCGATGCACATCTGGAGGCATTCTGTACTCTGTGGACCTTCAAAGAGATGATGAAACACAGAAATTTCATCGGGAGTGAATACAACAGTAACCATGCGCACTTTCCTCCATGGGAGTAATGTCTCAAATAGCCTACGCTTTGATCATTTCCTGGAAGACCAGTAGTAGTTTCCGATGCACATCTGGAGGCATTCTGTAATCTGTGGACTATCAGAGTGTATTTGAAACACAGAAAATGTATCGGGATTGAATACAACTGTCACCATACGCATTTTCCTCCATGGGACTAATGTCTCGAACAGTCTACGATTTGATCGATCCCTGCAAGACCAGTAGTAGTTTCCGATGCACATCTGGGGGCATTCTGCAATGTGTGGACTATCAGAGTGTTGATGAAACAGAGAAATATCATCGCGAGTGAATACCAAAGTAACCATGCGCACTTTCCTCCATGGGAGTAATGTCTCAAACAGTCTACGCTTTGATCGTGCCCTAGAAGACCAGTAGTAGTTTCCGATGCACATCTGGGGGCATTCTGTAATCTGTGGACTATCAGAGAGTTGATGAAACACAGAAATTGAATCGGGATTGAATACAACAGTCACCAAGCGCTCTTTCCTCCATGGGAGTAATGTCTCAAACAGTCTACGCTTTTATCGTTTCCTGGAAGACCAGTAGTAGTTTCCGATGCACATCTGGAGGCACTCTGTAACCTGTGGACCTTTAAAGTGTTGATGAAACACAGAAATTGCCGCGGGATTGAATACAACAGTCACCATGCGCACATTATTCCATGGGAGTAATGCTTCAAACAGTTTACGCTTTGATCGATCCCTGGAAGACCAGTAGTAGTTTCCGATGCGCATCTGGGTGCATTCTGCAATGTGTGGACTTTCAGAGTATTGATGAAACACAGAAATTTCATCGGCATTGAATACAACAGTCACCATGCGCACTTTCCTCCATGGGAGTAATGTCTCAAACAGTCAACGCTTTGATCGTTCCCTGTAACACCTGTAGTAGTTTCCGATGCACATCTGGAGTCACTCTGTAATCTGTGGACCTTTAATGTGTTGATGAAACACAGAAATTGAATCGGGATTGAATACAAGAGTCATCATGCGCATTTTCCTCAATGGGAGTAATGTCTCAAACAGTCTACGATTTGATCGATCCCTGGAAGACCAGTAGTAGTTTCCGATGCACATCTGGAGGCATTCTGTACTCTGTAAAGTATCAGAGTGTTGTTCAAACACAGAAATTGCATCGGGATTCAATACAACAGTCACCATGCGCACTTTCCTCCATGGGAGTAGTATCTCAAACAGTCTACGCTCTGATCGATCCCAGCAAGACATTTAGTAGTAGTTTCCGATGCACATCTGGGGGCATTCTGCAATGTGTGGACTATCAGAATGTTGATGAAACACAGAAACTTCATCGGGATTGAATACAACAGTCACCATGCGCACTTTCCTCCATGGGAGTAATGTCTCAAACAGTCTACGCTTTGATCGTTCCCTGGAAGACCAGTAGTAGTTTCCAATGCACATCTGGAGGCATTCTGTAATCTGTGGACTATCAAAGTGTATTTGAAACACAGAAAATGTATCGGGATTGAATACAACAGTCACCATGCGCACTTTCCTCCATGGGACTAATGTCTCAAACAGTCTACGCTTTGATCGATCCCTGCAAGACCAGTAGTAGTTTCCGATGCACATCTGGGGGCATTCTGCAATGTGTGGACTATCAGAGTGTTGATGAAACACAGAAATATCATTGGGATTGAATACAACAATCACTATGCGCACTTTCCTCCATGGGAGTAATGTCTTAAACAGTCTACGCTCTGATCGTTCCCTGTAAGACCAGTAGCAGTTTCCGATGCACATCTGGAGGCATTCTGTAAACTGTGGACGTTCAAAGAGTTGATGAAACACAGAAATTTCATCGGGAGTGAATACAACAGTAACCATGCGCACTTTCCTCCATGGGAGTAATGTCTCAAACAGTCTACGCTTTGATCGTGCCCTAGAAGACCAGTAGTAGTTTCAGATGCACATCTGGGGACATTCTGTAATCTGTGGACTATCAGAGTGTTGATGAAACACAGAAATTTCATCGGGAGTGAATACAACAGTAACCATGCGCACTTTCCTCCATGGGAGTAATGTCTCAAACAGTCTACGCTTTGATCGTTCCCTGGAAGACCAGTAGTAGTTTCCGATGAACATCTGGTGTCATTCTGTAATCTGTGGACTATCAGTGTGTTGATGAAACACAGAAATTGCTTTGGGATTGAATACAACAGTCACCATGTGCACTTTCCTCCATGGGAGTAGTGCCTCAATCAGTTTACGCTGTGATGGTTCCCTGGAAGACCAGTAGTTGTTTCCGATGAACATCTGGGGCATTCTGTAATGTGTGGTCTATCACAGTGTTGATGAAACACAGAAATTGCATCGGGATTGAATACAACAGTCACCATGCGCACTTTCCTCCATGGGAGTAATGTCTCAAACAGTTTACGCTTTGATCGTTCCCTGGAAGACCAGTAGTAGTTTCCGATGCACATCTGGCTGCATTCTGCAATGTGTGGACTATCAGAGTATCGATGAAACACAGAAATTTCATCGGCATTGAATACAACAGTCACCATGCGCACTTTCCTCCATGGGAGTAATGTCTCAAACAGTCAACTCTTTGATCGTTCCCTATAAGACCTGTAGTAATTTCCGATGCACATCTGGAGGCACTCTGTAATCTGTGGACCTTTAAAGTGTTGATGAAACACAGAAATTGCCTCGGGATTGAATACAAGAGTCATCATGCGCATTTTCCTCCATGGGAGTAATGTCTCAAATAGCCTACGCTTTGATCATTTCCTGGAAGACCAGTAGTAGTTTCCGATGCACATCTGGAGGCATTCTGTAATCTGTGGACTATCAGAGTGTATTTGAAACACAGAAAATGTATCGGGATTGAATACAACTGTCACCATACGCATTTTCCTCCATGGGACTAATGTCTCGAACAGTCTACGATTTGATCGATCCCTGCAAGACCAGTAGTAGTTTCCGATGCACATCTGGGGGCATTCTGCAATGTGTGGACTATCAGAGTGTTGATGAAACAGAGAAATATCATCGCGAGTGAATACCAAAGTAACCATGCGCACTTTCCTCCATGGGAGTAATGTCTCAAACAGTCTACGCTTTGATCGTGCCCTAGAAGACCAGTAGTAGTTTCCGATGCACATCTGGGGGCATTCTGTAATCTGTGGACTATCAGAGAGTTGATGAAACACAGAAATTGAATCGGGATTGAATACAACAGTCACCAAGCGCTCTTTCCTCCATGGGAGTAATGTCTCAAACAGTCTACGCTTTTATCGTTTCCTGGAAGACCAGTAGTAGTTTCCGATGCACATCTGGAGGCACTCTGTAACCTGTGGACCTTTAAAGTGTTGATGAAACACAGAAATTGCCGCGGGATTGAATACAACAGTCACCATGCGCACATTATTCCATGGGAGTAATGCTTCAAACAGTTTACGCTTTGATCGATCCCTGGAAGACCAGTAGTAGTTTCCGATGCGCATCTGGGTGCATTCTGCAATGTGTGGACTTTCAGAGTATTGATGAAACACAGAAATTTCATCGGCATTGAATACAACAGTCACCATGCGCACTTTCCTCCATGGGAGTAATGTCTCAAACAGTCAACGCTTTGATCGTTCCCTGTAACACCTGTAGTAGTTTCCGATGCACATCTGGAGTCACTCTGTAATCTGTGGACCTTTAATGTGTTGATGAAACACAGAAATTGAATCGGGATTGAATACAAGAGTCATCATGCGCATTTTCCTCAATGGGAGTAATGTCTCAAACAGTCTACGATTTGATCGATCCCTGGAAGACCAGTAGTAGTTTCCGATGCACATCTGGAGGCATTCTGTACTCTGTAAAGTATCAGAGTGTTGTTCAAACACAGAAATTGCATCGGGATTCAATACAACAGTCACCATGCGCACTTTCCTCCATGGGAGTAGTATCTCAAACAGTCTACGCTCTGATCGATCCCAGCAAGACATTTAGTAGTAGTTTCCGATGCACATCTGGGGGCATTCTGCAATGTGTGGACTATCAGAATGTTGATGAAACACAGAAACTTCATCGGGATTGAATACAACAGTCACCATGCGCACTTTCCTCCATGGGAGTAATGTCTCAAACAGTCTACGCTTTGATCGTTCCCTGGAAGACCAGTAGTAGTTTCCAATGCACATCTGGAGGCATTCTGTAATCTGTGGACTATCAAAGTGTATTTGAAACACAGAAAATGTATCGGGATTGAATACAACAGTCACCATGCGCACTTTCCTCCATGGGACTAATGTCTCAAACAGTCTACGCTTTGATCGATCCCTGCAAGACCAGTAGTAGTTTCCGATGCACATCTGGGGGCATTCTGCAATGTGTGGACTATCAGAGTGTTGATGAAACACAGAAATATCATTGGGATTGAATACAACAATCACTATGCGCACTTTCCTCCATGGGAGTAATGTCTTAAACAGTCTACGCTCTGATCGTTCCCTGTAAGACCAGTAGCAGTTTCCGATGCACATCTGGAGGCATTCTGTAAACTGTGGACGTTCAAAGAGTTGATGAAACACAGAAATTTCATCGGGAGTGAATACAACAGTAACCATGCGCACTTTCCTCCATGGGAGTAATGTCTCAAACAGTCTACGCTTTGATCGTGCCCTAGAAGACCAGTAGTAGTTTCAGATGCACATCTGGGGACATTCTGTAATCTGTGGACTATCAGAGTGTTGATGAAACACAGAAATTTCATCGGGAGTGAATACAACAGTAACCATGCGCACTTTCCTCCATGGGAGTAATGTCTCAAACAGTCTACGCTTTGATCGTTCCCTGGAAGACCAGTAGTAGTTTCCGATGAACATCTGGTGTCATTCTGTAATCTGTGGACTATCAGTGTGTTGATGAAACACAGAAATTGCTTTGGGATTGAATACAACAGTCACCATGTGCACTTTCCTCCATGGGAGTAGTGCCTCAATCAGTTTACGCTGTGATGGTTCCCTGGAAGACCAGTAGTTGTTTCCGATGAACATCTGGGGCATTCTGTAATGTGTGGTCTATCACAGTGTTGATGAAACACAGAAATTGCATCGGGATTGAATACAACAGTCACCATGCGCACTTTCCTCCATGGGAGTAATGTCTCAAACAGTTTACGCTTTGATCGTTCCCTGGAAGACCAGTAGTAGTTTCCGATGCACATCTGGCTGCATTCTGCAATGTGTGGACTATCAGAGTATCGATGAAACACAGAAATTTCATCGGCATTGAATACAACAGTCACCATGCGCACTTTCCTCCATGGGAGTAATGTCTCAAACAGTCAACTCTTTGATCGTTCCCTATAAGACCTGTAGTAATTTCCGATGCACATCTGGAGGCACTCTGTAATCTGTGGACCTTTAAAGTGTTGATGAAACACAGAAATTGCCTCGGGATTGAATACAAGAGTCATCATGCGCATTTTCCTCCATGGGAGTAATGTCTCAAACAGTCTACGCTTTGATCGATCACTGGAGGACCAGTAGTAGTTTCCGATGCACATCTGGAGGCATTCTGTACTCTGTAAAGTATCAGAGTGTTGTTCAAACACAGAAATTGCATCGGGATTCAATACAACAGTCACCATGCGCACTTTCCTCCATGGGAGTAATGTCTCAAACAGTTTACGCTTTGATCATTCCCTGGAAGACCAGTGGTAGTTTCCGATGCACATCTGGGGGCATTTTGTAATGTGTGGACTATCAGAGTGCTGATGAAACACTGAATTTGCATCGTGATTGAATACAACAGTCACCATGCGCAATTTCCTCCATGGGAGTAATGTCTCAAACAGTCTACGCTTTGATCGTTCCCTGTAAGACCAGTAGTAGTTTCCGATGCACATCTGGAGGCACTCTGTAATCTGTGGACCTTTAAAGTGTTGATGAAACACAGAAATTGCATCGGGATTGAGTACAACAGTCACCATGCGCACTTTCCTCCATGGGAGTAGTATCTCAAACAGCCTACGCTTTGATCGTTTCCTGGAAGAGCAGTAGTAGTTTCCGATGCACATGTGGAGGCATTCTGTAATCTGTGGACCTTCAAAGTGTTGATGAAACACAGAAATTGCCGCGGGATTGAATACAACAGTCACCATGCGCACATTATTCCATGGGAGTAATGTCTCAAACAGTTTACGCTTTGATCGTTCCCTGGAAGACCAGTAGTAGTTTCCGATGAACATCTGGGTTCATTCTGTAATGTGTGGACTATCAGAGTGCTGTTGAAACACAGAAATTGCACCGGAATTAAATACAACAGTCACCATGAGCAATTTTCCTAAATGGGAGTAATGTCTCAAACAGTCTACGCTTTGATCGTTCCCTGGAAGACCAGTAGTAGTTTCCGATGCACATCTGGAGGCATTCTGTAATCTGTGGACTATCAGAGTGTTGTTGAAACACAGAAAATGTATCGGGATTGAATACAACAGTCACCATGCGCCTTTTCCTCCAAGGGACTAATGTCTCAAACAGTATACGCTTAGATCGACCCCTGCAAGACCAGTAGTAGTTTCCGATGCACATCTCGGGGCATTCTGCAATGTGTGGACTATCAGAGTGTTGATGAAACACAGAAACATCATCGGGATTGAATACAACAGTCACCATGCGCACTTTCTTCCATGGGAGTAATGTCTCAAACAGTCTACGCTTTGATCGTTCCCTGTAAGACCAGTAGTAGTTTCCGATGCACATCTGGAGGCATTCTGTAATCTGTGGACCTTCAAAGACTTGATGAAACACAGAAATTTCATCGGGAGTGAATACAAGAGTAACCATGCGCACTTTCCTCCATGGGAGTAATGTCTCAATAAGTCTACGCTTTGATCGTTCCTTAGGAGATCAGCAGTAGTTTCCGATGCACATCTGGGGGCATTCTGCAATGTGTGGACTATCAGAGTTATGATGAAACACAGAAATTTCATCGGGATTGAATACAACAGTCACCATGCGCACGTTCCTCCATGGGAGTAGTATCTCAAACAGTCTACGCTTTGATCGTTTCCTGGAAGACCAGTAGTAGTTTCCGATGCACATCTGGAGGCATTCTGTAATGTGTGGACCTTCAAAGAGTTGATGAAACACAGAAATTTCATCGGGAGTGAGTACAACAGTAACCATGCGCACTTTCCTCCATGGGAGTAATGTGTCAAACAGTCTACGCTTTGATCATTCCCTGGAAGACCAGTAGTAGTTTCCGATGCATATCTGGAGGCATTCTGTAATCTGTGGACTATCAGAGTGTATTTGAAACACAGAAAATGTATCGGAATTGAATACAACAGTCACCATGTGCACTTTCCTCCATGGGACTAATGTCTCAATCAGTCTACGCTTTGATCGATCCCTGCAAGACCAGTAGTAGTTTCCGATGCACATCTGGGGGCATTCTGCAATGTGTGGACTATCAGAGTGTTGATGAAACACAGAAATTTCATTGGGATTGAATACAACAGTCACCATTCGCACTTTCCTCCATGGGAGTAATGTCTCAAACAGTCTACGCTTTGATCGTTCCCTGTAAGAGCAGTAGTAGTTTGCGATGCACATCTGGAGGCATTCTGTAATCTGTGGACATTCAAAGAGTTAATGAAACACAGAAATTTCATCGGGAGTGAATACAACAGTAACCATGCGCACTTTCCTCCATGGGAGTAATGTCTCAAACCGTCTACGCTTTGATCGTGCACTAGAAGACCAGTAGTAGTTTCAGAACCACATCTGGGGACACTCTGTAATCTGTGGACTATCAGTGTGTTGATGAAACACAGAAATTGCTTTGGGATTGAACTCAACAGTCACCATGTGCACTTTCCTCCATGGGAGTAGTGCCTCAATCAGTTTACGCTGTGATGGTTCCCTGGAAGACCAGTAGTTGTTTCCGATGAACATCTGGGGCATTCTGTAATGTGTGGTCTATCACAGTGTTGATGAAACACAGAAATTGCATAGGGATTGAATACAACAGTCACCATGCGCACTTTCCTCCATGGGAGTAATGTCTCAAACAGTTTACGCTTTGATCGTTCCCTGGAAGACCAGTAGTAGTTTCCGATGCACATCTGGCTGCATTCTGCAATGTGTGGACTATCAGAGTATTGATGAAACACAGAAATTTCATCGGCATTGAATACAACAGTCACCATGCGCACTTTCCTCCATGGGAGTAATGTCTCAAACAGTCAACTCTTTGATCGTTCCCTGTAAGACCTGTAGTAATTTCCGATGCACATCTGGAGGCACTCTGTAATCTGTGGACCTTTAAAGTGTTGATGAAACACAGAAATTGCCTCGGGATTGAATACAAGAGTCATCATGCGCATTTTCCTCCATGGGAGTAATGTCTCAAACAGTCTACGCTTTGATAGATCACTGGAGGACCAGTAGTAGTTTCCGATGCACATCTGGAGGCATTCTGTACTCTGTAAAGTATCAGAGTGTTGTTCAAACACAGAAATTGCATCGGGATTCAATACAACAGTCACCATGCGCACTTTCCTCCTTGGGAGTAATGTCTCAAACAGTTTACGCTTTGATCATTCCCTGGAAGACCACTGGTAGTTTCCGATGCACATCTGGGGGCATTCTGTAATGTGTGGACTATCACAGTGCTGATGAAACACTGAATTTGCAACGTGATTGAATACAACAGTCACCATGCGCAATATCCTCCATGGGAGTAATGTCTCAAACAGTCTACGCTTTGATCGTTCCCTGTAAGACCAGTAGTAGTTTCCGATGCACATCTGGAGGCACTCTGTAATCTGTGGACTTTTAAAGTGTTGATAAAACACTGAAATTGCATCGGGATTGAATACAACAGTCACCATGCGCACTTTCCTCCATGGGAGTAGTATCTCAAACAGTCTACGCTTTGATCGTTTCCTGGAAGACCAGTAGTAGTTTCCGATGCACATCTGGAGGCATTCTGTAATCTGTGGACCTTCAAAGTGTTGATGAAACACAGAAATTGCCGCGGGATTGAATACAACAGTCACCATGCGCACATTATTCCATGGGAGTAATGTCTCAAACAGTTTACGCTTTGATCGTTCCCTGGAAGACCAGTAGTAGTTTCCGACGAACATCTGGGTTCATTCTGTAATGTGTGGACTATCAGAGTGTTGTTGAAACACAGAAATTGCACCGGGATTAAATACAACAGTCACCATGAGCAATTTTCCTAAATGGGAGTAATGTCTCAAACAGTCTACGCTTTGATCGTTCCCTGGAAGACCAGTAGTAGTTTCCGATGCACATCTGGAGGCATTCTGTAATCTGAGGACTATCAGAGTGTTGTTGAAACACAGAAAATGTATCGGGATTGAATACAACAGTCACCATGCGCACTTTCCTCCATGGGAGTAATGTCTCAAACAGTCTACGCTTTGATCCTGCCCTAGAAGACCAGTAGTAGTTTCAGATGCACATCTGGGGGCATTCTGTAATCTGTGGACTATCAGAGTGTAGATGAAACACAGAAATTTCATCGAGAGTGAATACAACAGTAACCATGCGCACTTTCCTCCATGGGAGTAATGTCTCAAACAGTCTACGCTTTGATCGTTCCCTGGAAGACCAGTAGTAGTTTCCGATGAACATCTGGTGTCATTCTGTAATCTGTGGACTATCAGTGTGTTGATGAAACACAGAAATTGCTTTGGGATTGAATACAACAGTCACCATGTGTACTTTCCTCCATGGGAGTAGTGCCTCAATCAGTTTACGCTGTGATGGTTCCCTGGAAGACCAGTAGTTGTTTCCGATGAACATCTGGGGCATTCTGTAATGTGTGGTCTATCACAGTGTTGATGAAACACAGAAATTGCATCGGGATTGAATACAACAGTCACCATGCGCACTTTCCTCCATGGGAGTAATGTCTCAAACAGTCTACGCTTTGATAGATCACTGGAGGACCAGTAGTAGTTTCCGATGCACATCTGGAGGCATTCTGTACTCTGTAAAGTATCACAGTGTTGTTCAAACACAGAAATTGCATCGGGATTCAATACAACAGTCACCATGCGCACTTTCCTGCATGGGAGTAATGTCTCAAACAGTTTACGCTTTGATCATTCCCTGGAAGACCACTGGTAGATTCCGATGCACATCTGGGGGCATTCTGTAATGTGTGGTCTATCACAGTGTTGATGAAACACAGAAATTGCATCGGGATTGAATACAACAGTCACCATGCGCACTTTCCTCCATGGGAGTAATGTCTCAAACAGTTTACGCTTTGATCGTTCCCTGGAAGACCAGTAGTAGTTTCCGATGCACATCTGGCTGCTTTCTGCAATGTGTGGACTATCAGAGTATTGATGAAACACAGAAATTTCATCGGCATTGAATACAACAGTCACCATGCGCACTTTCCTCCATGGGAGTAATGTCTCAAACAGTCAACTCTTTGATCGTTCCCTGTAAGACCTGTAGTAATTTCCGATGCACATCTGGAGGCACTCTGTAATCTGTGGACCTTTAAAGTGTTGATGAAACACAGAAATTGCATCGGGATTGAGTACAACAGTCACCATGCGCATTTTCCTCCATGGGAGTAATGTCTCAAACAGTCTACGCTTTGATCGATCACTGGAGGACCAGTAGTAGTTTCCGATGCACATCTGGAGGCATTCTGAACTTTGTAAAGTATCAGAGTGTTGTTCAAACACAGAAATTGCATCGGGATTCAATACAACAGTCACCATGCGCACTTTCCTCCATGGGAGTAATGTCTCAAACAGTTTACGCTTTGATCATTCCCTGGAAGACCAGTGGTAGTTTCCGATGCACATCTGGGGGCATTCTGTAATGTGTGGACTATCAGAGTGCTGATGAAACACTGAATTTGCATCGTGATTGAATACAACAGTCACCATGCGCAATTTCCTCCATGGGAGTAATGTCTCAAACAGTCTACGCTTTGATCGTTCCCTGTAAGACCAGTAGTAGTTTCCGATGCACATCTGGAGGCACTCTGTAATCTGTGGACCTTTAAAGTGTTGATGAAACACAGAAATTGCATCGGGATTGAGTACAACAGTCACCATGCGCACTTTCCTCCATGGGAGTAGTATCTCAAACAGTCTACGCTTTGATCGTTTCCTGGAAGACCAGTAGTAGTTTCCGATGCACATCTGGAGGCATTCTGTAATCTGTGGACCTTCAAAGTGTTGATGAAACACAGAAATTGCCGCGGGATTGAATACAACAGTCACCATGCGCACATTATTCCATGGGAGTAATGTCTCAAACAGTTTACGCTTTGATCGTTCCCTGGAAGACCAGTAGTAGTTTCCGATGAACATCTGGGTTCATTCTGTAATGTGTGGACTATCAGAGTGTTGTTGAAACACAGAAATTGCACCGGGATTAAATACAACAGTCACCATGAGCAATTTTCCTAAATGGGAGTAATGTCTCAAACAGTCTACGCTTTGATCGTTCCCTGGAAGACCAGTAGTAGTTTCCGATGCACATTTGGAGGCATTCTGTAATCTGTGGACTATCAGAGTGTTGTTGAAACACAGAAAATGTATCGGGATTGAATACAACAGTCACCATGCGCCCTTTCCTCCAAGGGACTAATGTCTCAAACAGTATACGCTTAGATCGACCCCTGCAAGACCAGTAGTAGTTTCCGATGCACATCTGGAGGCATTCTGTAATCTGCGGACCTTCAAAGACTTGATAAAACACAGAAATTTCATCGGGATTGAATTCAACAGTCACCATGCGCACGTTCCTCCATGGGAGTAGTATCTCAAACAGTCTACGCTTTGATCGTTTCCTGGAAGACCAGTAGTAGTTTCCGATGCACATCTGGAGGCATTCTGTAATCTGTGGACTATCAGAGTGTTGATGAAACACAGATATTGAATCGGGATTGAATACAACAGTCACCATGCGCACTTTCCTCCATGGGACTAATGTCTCAAACAGTCTACGCTTAGATCGATCCCTGCAAGACCAGTAGTAGTTTCCGATGCACATCTGGTGTCAATCTGTAATCTCTGGACTATCAGAGTGTTGATGAAACACAGAAATTGCTTCGGGATTGAATACAACAGTCACCATGTGCACTTTCCTCCATGGGAGTAGTGCCTCAATCAGTTTACGCTTTCATGGTTCCCTGGAAGACCAGTAGTTGTTTCCGATGAACATCTGGCGGCATTCTGTAATGTGTGGTCTATCAGAGTGTTGATGAAACACAGAAATTGAATCGGGATTGAATACAACAGTCACCATGCGTAATTTCCTCCATGGGAGTAATGTCTCAAACAGTCTACGCTTTGATCGTTCCCTGTAAGACCAGTAGTAGTTTCCGATGCACATATGGAATCATTCTGTAATCTGTAAACTATCAGAGTGTTGTTCAAACACAGAAATTGCATTGGCATTGAATACAACAGTCACAATGCGCTCTATCCTCCATGGGAGTAAAGTCTCAAAGAGTTTACGCTTTGATTGTTCCCTGGAAACCAGTAGTAGTTTCCTATGCACATCTGGGTGCTTTCTGCAATGTGTGGACTATCAGAGTTTTGATGAAACACAGAAATTTCATCGGCATTGAATACAACAGTCACCATGCGCACTTTCCTCCATGGGAGTAATGTCTCAAACAGTCAACGCTTTAATCGTTCCCTGTAAGACCAGTAGTAGTTTCCGATGCACATCTGGAGGCACTCTGTAATCTGTGGACCTCTAAAGTGTTGATGAAACACAGAAATTGCCTCGGGATTGAATACAAGAGTCATCATGCGCATTTTCCTCCATGCTAGTAATGTCTCAAAGAGTCTACGCTTTGATCGATCCCTGGAAGACCAGTAGTAGTTTCCGATGCACATCTGGGGGCATTCTGTACTCTGTAAAGTATCAGAGTGTTGTTCAAACACAGAAATTGCATCGGGATTCAATACAACAGTCACCATGCGCACTTTCCTCCATGGGAGTAATGTCTCAAACAGTTTACGCTTTGATCTTTCCCTGGAAGACCAGTGGTAGTTTCCGATGCACATCTGGAGGCATTCTGTAATGTGTGGACTATGAGAGTGCTGATGAAACACTGATATTGCATCGGGATTGAATACAACAGTCACCATGCCCACTTTCCCCCATAAGAGTAATGTCTCAAACAGTCTACGCTTTGATCGTTCCCTAGAAGACCAGTAGTGGTTTCCGATGCACATCTGGGGGCAATCTAATATGTGTGGACTATCAGAGTGTTAATGAAACACAGAAATTGCATCGGGATTGAATACAACAGTCACCATGCGCACTTTATTCCATGGGAGTAACGTCTCATACAGTTTACGCTTTGATCGTTCCCTGGAAGACCAGTAGTAGTTTTCGATAAACATCTGGATTCATTCTGTAATGTGTGGACTATCAGAGTGTTGTTGAAACACAGAAACTTCATCGGGATTGAATACAACAGTCACCATGCGCACTTTCCTCCATGGGAATAGTATCTCAAACAGTCTACGCTGAGATCGTTGCCTGGAAGACCAGTAGTAGTTTCCGATGCACATCTGGAGGCATTCTGTAATCTGTGGACCTTCAAAGAGTTGATGAAACACAGAAATTTCATCGGGAGTGAATACAACAGTAACCATGCGCACTTTTCTCCATGGGAGTAATGCCTCAAACAGACTACGCTTTGGTCGTTCCCAGGAAGACCAGTAGTAGTTTCCGATGCACATCTGGAGGCATTCTGTAATCTGTGGACTATCAGAGTCTATTTGAAACACAGAAAATGTATCGGGATTGAATAGAACAGTCACCATGCGCACTTTCCTCCATGGGACTAATGTCTCAAACAGTCTACTTTTTGATCGAACCCTGCAAGACCAGTAGTAGTTTCCGATGCACATCTGGGGGCATTCTACAATGTGTGGGCTATCAGAGTGTTGATGAAACACAGAACTTTCATTGGGATTGAATACAACAGTCACCATGCGCACTTTACTCCATGGAAGTAATGTCTCAAACAGTCTACGCTTTGATCGTTACCTGGAAGACCAGTAGTAGTTTCCGATGAACATCTGGTGTCATTCTGTAATCTGTGGACTATCAGAGTCTATTTGAAACACAGAAAATGTATCGGGATTGAATACAACAGTCACCATGCGCACTTTCCTCCATGGGAGTAACGTCTCATACAGTTTACGCTTTGATCGTTCCCTGGAAGACCAGTAGTAGTTTCCGATAAACATCTGGATTCGTTCTGTAATGTGTGGACTATCAGAGTGTTGATGAAACACAGAACATTCATTGGGATTGAATACAACAGTCACTATGCGCACTTTCCTCCATGGGAGTAATGACTCAAACAGTCTACGCATTTATCGATCCCTGGAATACCAGTAGTAGTTTCCGATGCACATATGGAAGCATTCTGTAATCTGTAAAATATCAGAGTGTTGTTCAAACACAGAAATTGCATCGGCATTGAATACAACAGTCACCATGCGCACTATCCTCCATGGGAGTAATGTCTCAAACAGTATACGCTTTGATCGTTCCCTGAAGGACCAGTGGTAGTTCTCCGATGCACATCTGGGGGCATTCTGTAATGTGTGGACTATCAGAGTGTTGATGAAACACAGAAATTACATCGGGATTGAATACAACAGTCACCATGCGCACTTTCCTCCATGGGAGTAATGTCTCAAACTGTTTACGCTCTGATCGTTCCCTGGAAACCAGTAGTAGTTTCCGATGCACATCAGGGTGCATTCTGCAATGTGTGGACTATCAGAGTGTTGATGAAACACAGAAATTTCATCGGCATTGAATACAACAGTCACCATGCGCACTTTCCTCCATGGGAGTAATGTCTCAAACAGTCAACGCTTTGATCGCTCCCTGTAAGACCAGTAGTAGTTTCCGATGCACATCTGGAGGCACTCTGTAATCTGTGGACCTTTAAAGTGTTGATGAAACACAGAACTTGCCTCGGGATTGAATACAAGAGTCATCATGCGCATTTTCCTCCATGGGAGTAATGTCTCAAACAGTCTACGCTTCGATCGATCCCTGGAAGACCAGTAGTAGTTTCCAATGCACATCTGGAGGCATTCTGTACTCTGTAAAGTATCAGAGTGTTGTTCAAACACAGAAATTGCATCGGGAGTCAATACAACAGTCACTATGCGCACTTTCCTCCATGGGAGTAATGTCTCAAACTGTTTACGCTTTGATCGTTCCCTGGAAGACCAGTGGTAGTTTCCGATGCACATCTGGGGGCATTCTGTAATCTGTGGACCTTCAAAGAGTTGATGAAACACAGAAATTTCATCGGGAGTGAATACAACAGTAACCATGCGCACTTTCCTCCATTGGAGTAATGTCTCCACCAGTCTACGCTTTGATCGTTCCCTAGAAGATCAGTAGTAGTTTCCGATGCACATCTGGGGCATTCTGCAGTGTGTGGACTATCAGAGTTATGATGAAACACAGAATTTTCATCGGGATTTAATACAACAGTCACCATGCGCCCTTTCCTCCATGGGAGTAGTATCTCAAACAGTCTACGCTGAGATCGTTTCCTGGAAGACCAGTAGTAGTTTCCGATGCACATCTGGAGGCATTCTGTAATCTGTGGACCTTCAAAGAGTTGATGAAACACAGAAATTTCATCGGGAGTGAATACAACAGTAACCATGCGCACTTTCCTGCATGGGAGTAATGTCTCAAACAGTCTACGATTTGGTCGTTTCCTGGAAGACCAGTAGTAGTTTCCGATGCACATCTGGAGGCATTCTGTAATCTGTGGACTATCAGAGTCTATTTGAAACACAGAAAATGTATTGGGATTGAATACAACAGTCACCATGCGCACTTTCCTCCATGGGACTAATGTCTCAAACAGTCTACGATTTGATCGAACCCTGCAAGACCAGTAGTAGTTTCCGATGCACATCTGGGGGCATTCTGCAATGTGTGGACTATCAGAGTGTTGATGAAACACAGAAATTTCATTGGGATTGAATACAACAGTCACCATGCGCACTTTCCTCCATGGGAGTAGTGTCTCAAACAGTCTACGCTTTGATCGTTCCCTGGAAGACCAGTAGTAGTTTCCGATGCACATCTGGAGGCATTCTGTAATCTGTGGACCTTCAAAGAGTTGATGAAACACAGAAATTTCATCTGGAGTGAATACAACAGTAACCATGCGCACTTTCCTCCATGGGAGTAATGTCTCAAACAGTCTACGCTTTGATCGTTCCCTAGAGGATCAATAGTAGTTTCCGATGCACATCTGGGGGTATTCTGCAATGTGTGGACTATCAGAGTTATGATGAAACACAGAAATTTCTTCGGGATTGAATACAACAGTCACCATGCGTACTTTCCTCCATGGGAGTAGTATCTCAAACAGTCTACGCTGAGATCGTTTCCTGGAAGACCAGTAGTAGTTTCCGATGCACATCTGGAGGCATTCTGTAATCTGTGGACCTTCAAAGAGTTGATGAAACACAGAAATTTCATCAGGAGTGAATACAACAGTAACCATGCGCACTTTCCTCCATGGGAGTAATGTCTCAAACAGTCTACGCTTTGATCGATCCCTGGAAGACCAGTAGTAGTTTCCGATGCACATATGGAAGCATTCTGTAATCTGTAAACTATCAGAGTGTTGTTCAAAAACAGAAATTGTGTCGGCATTGAATACAACAGTCACCATGCGCACTATCCTCCATGGGAGTAATGTCTCAAACAGTTTACGCTTTGATCGTTCCCTGAGAGACCAGTGGTAGTTTCCGATGCACATCTGGGTGCATTCTGCAATGTGTGGACTATCAGAGTGTTGATGAAACACAGAAATTTCATCGGCATTGAATACAACAGTCACCATGCGCACTTTCCTCCATGGGAGTAATGTCTCAAACAGTCAACGCTTTGATCGTTCCCTGTAAGACCACTAGTAGTTTCCGATGCACATCTGGAGGCACTCTGTAATCTGTGGACCTCTAAAGTGTTGATGAAACACAGAAATTGCCTCGGGATTGAATACAAGAATCATCATGCGCATTTTCCTCCATGCTAGTAATGTCTCAAAGAGTCTACGCTTTGATCGATCCCTGGAAGACCAGTAGTAGTTTCCGATGCACATCTGGGGGCATTCTGTACTCTGTAAAGTATCAGAGTGTTGTTCAAACACAGAAATTGCATCGGGATTCAATACACCAGTCACCATGCGCACTTTCCTCCATGGGAGTAATGTCTCAAACAGTTTACGCTTTGATCTTTCCCTGGAAGACCAGTGGTAGTTTCCGATGCACATCTGGAGGCATTCTGTAATGTGTGGACTATGAGAGTGCTGATGAAACACTGAAATTGCATCGGGATTGAATACAACAGTCACCATGCGCACTTTCCTCCATAAGAGTAATGTCTCAAACAGTCTACGCTTTGATCGTTCCCTAGAAGACCAGTAGTGGTTTCCGATGCACATCTGGGGGCAATCTAATATGTGTGGACTATCAGAGTGTTGATGAAATACAGAAATTGCATCGGGATTGAATACAACAGTCACCATGCGCACTTTATTCCATGGGAGTAACGTCTCATACAGTTTACGCTTTGATCGTTCCCTGGAAGACCAGTAGTAGTTTCCGATAAACATCTGGATTCATTCTGTAATGTGTGGACTATCAGAGTGTTGTTGAAACACAGAAACTTCATCGGGATTGAATACAACAGTCACCATGCGCACTTTCCTCCATGGGAGTAATGTTCCAAACAGTCTACGCTTTGATCGTTCCCTGTAAGACCAGTAGCAGTTTCCGATGCACATCAGGAGGCATTCTATAATCTGTGGACCTTCAAAGATTTGATGAAACACAGAAATTTCATCGAGAGTGAATACAACAGTAACCATGCGTACTTTCCACCATGGGAGTAATGTCTCAAACAGTCTACGCATTTATCGATCCCTGGAATACCAGTAGTAGTTTCCGATGCACATATGGAAGCATTCTGTAATCTGTAAAATATCAGAGTGTTGTTCAAACACAGAAATTGCATCGGCATTGAATACAACAGTCACCATGCGCACTATCCTCCATGGGAGTAATGTCTCAAACAGTATACGCTTTGATCGTTCCCTGAAGGACCAGTGGTAGTTCTCCGATGCACATCTGGGGGCATTCTGTAATGTGTGGACTATCAGAGTGTTGATGAAACACAGAAATTACATCGGGATTGAATACAACAGTCACCATGCGCACTTTCCTCCATGGGAGTAATGTCTCAAACTGTTTACGCTCTGATCGTTCCCTGGAAACCAGTAGTAGTTTCCGATGCACATCAGGGTGCATTCTGCAATGTGTGGACTATCAGAGTGTTGATGAAACACAGAAATTTCATCGGCATTGAATACAACAGTCACCATGCGCACTTTCCTCCATGGGAGTAATGTCTCAAACAGTCAACGCTTTGATCGCTCCCTGTAAGACCAGTAGTAGTTTCCGATGCACATCTGGAGGCACTCTGTAATCTGTGGACCTTTAAAGTGTTGATGAAACACAGAACTTGCCTCGGGATTGAATACAAGAGTCATCATGCGCATTTTCCTCCATGGGAGTAATGTCTCAAACAGTCTACGCTTCGATCGATCCCTGGAAGATCAGTAGTAGTTTCCAATGCACATCTGGAGGCATTCTGTACTCTGTAAAGTATCAGAGTGTTGTTCAAACACAGAAATTGCATCGGGAGTCAATACAACAGTCACTATGCGCACTTTCCTCCATGGGAGTAATGTCTCAAACTGTTTACGCTTTGATCGTTTCCTGGAAGACCAGTGGTAGTTTCCGATGCACATCTGGGGGCATTCCGTAATGTGTGGACTATGAGAGTGCTGATGAAACACTGAAATTGCATCGGGATTGAATACAACAGTCACCATGCGCACTTTCCTCCATGGGAGTAATGTCTCAAACAGTCTACGCTTTGATCGTTCCCTAGAAGACCAGTAGTGGTTTCCGATGCACATCTGGGGGCAATCTAATATGTGTGGACTATCAGAGTGTTGATGAAACACAGAAATTGAATCGGGATTGAATACAACAGTCACCATGCGCACTTTATTCCATGGGAGTAATGTCTCAAACAGTTTACGCTTTGATCGTTCCCTGGAAGACCAGTAGTAGTTTCCGATAAACATCTGGATTCATTCTGTAATGTGTGGACTATCAGAGTGATGTTGAAACACAGAAACTTCATCGGGATTGAATACAACAGTCACCATGCGCACTTTCCTCCATGGGAGTAATGTCTCAAACAGTCTACGCTTTCAACGTTCCCTGTAAGACCAGTAGTAGTTTCCGATGCACATCTGGAGGCATTCTGTAATCTGTGGACCTTCAAAGAGTTGATGAAACACAGAAATTTCATCGGGAGTGAATACAACAGTAACCATGCGCACTTTCCTGCATGGGAGTAATGTCTCAAACAGTCTACGATTTGGTCGTTCCCTGGAAGACCAGTAGTAGTTTCCGATGCACATCTGGAGGCATTCTGTAATCTGTGGACTATCAGTGTCTATTTGAAACACAGAAAATGTATTGGGATTGAATACAACAGTCACCATGCGCACTTTCCTCCATGGGACTAATGTCTCAAACAGTCTACGATTTGATCGAACCCTGCAAGACCAGTAGTAGTTTCCGATGCACATCTGGGGGCATTCTGCAATGTGTGGACTATCAGAGTTATGATGAAACACAGAAATTTCTTCGGGATTGAATACAACAGTCACCATGCGTACTTTCCTCCATGGGAGTAGTATCTCAAACAGTCTACGCTGAGATCGTTTCCTGGAAGACCAGTAGTAGTTTCCGATGCACATCTGGAGGCATTCTGTAATCTGTGGACCTTCAAAGAGTTGATGAAACACAGAAATTTCATCGGGAGTGAATACAACAGTAACCATGCGCACTTTCCTCCATGGGAGTAATGTCTCAAACAGTCTACGCTTTGATCGATCCCTGGAAGACCAGTAGTAGTTTCCGATGCACATATGGAAGCATTCTGTTATCTGTAAACTATCAGAGTGTTGTTCAAAAACAGAAATTGTGTCGGCATTGAATACAACTGTCACCATGCGCACTATCCTCCATGGGAGTAATGTCTCAAACAGTTTACGCTTTGATCGTTCCCTGAGAGACCAGTGGTAGTTTCCGATGCACATCTGGGGGCATTCTGTAATGTGTGGACTATCAGAGTGTTGATGAAACACAGAAATTGCATCGGGATTGAATACAACAGTCACCATGCGCACTTTCCTCCATGGGAGTAATGTCTCAAACAATTTACGCTTTGATCGTTCCCTGGAAACCAGTAGTAGTTTCCGATGCACATCTGGGTGCATTCTGCAATGTGTGGACTATCAGAGTGTTGATGAAACACAGAAATTTCATCGGCATTGAATACAACAGTCACCATGCGCACTTTCCTCAATGGGAGTAATGTCTCAAACAGTCAACGCTTTGATCGTTCCCTGTAAGACCACTAGTAGTTTCCGATGCACATCTGGAGGCACTCTGTAATCTGTGGACCTCTAAAGTGTTGATGAAACACAGAAATTGCCTCGGGATTGAATACAAGAATCATCATGCGCATTTTCCTCCATGCTAGTAATGTCTCAAAGAGTCTACGCTTTGATCGATCCCTGGAAGACCAGTAGTAGTTTCCGATGCACATCTGGGGGCATTCTGTACTCTGTAAAGTATCAGAGTGTTGTTCAAACACAGAAATTGCATCGGGATTCAATACACCAGTCACCATGCGCACTTTCCTCCATGGGAGTAATGTCTCAAACAGTTTACGCTTTGATCTTTCCCTGGAAGACCAGTGGTAGTTTCCGATGCACATCTGGAGGCATTCTGTAATGTGTGGACTATGAGAGTGCTGATGAAACACTGAAATTGCATCGGGATTGAATACAACAGTCACCATGCGCACTTTCCTCCATAAGAGTAATGTCTCAAACAGTCTACGCTTTGATCGTTCCCTAGAAGACCAGTAGTGGTTTCCGATGCACATCTGGGGGCAATCTAATATGTGTGGACTATCAGAGTGTTGATGAAATACAGAAATTGCATCGGGATTGAATACAACAGTCACCATGCGCACTTTATTCCATGGGAGTAACGTCTCATACAGTTTACGCTTTGATCGTTCCCTGGAAGACCAGTAGTAGTTTCCGATAAACATCTGGATTCATTCTGTAATGTGTGGACTATCAGAGTGTTGTTGAAACACAGAAACTTCATCGGGATTGAATACAACAGTCACCATGCGCACTTTCCTCCATGGGAGTAATGTTCCAAACAGTCTACGCTTTGATCGTTCCCTGTAAGACCAGTAGTAGTTTCCGATGCACATCAGGAGGCATTCTATAATCTGTGGACCTTCAAAGATTTGATGAAACACAGAAATTTCATCGAGAGTGAATACAACAGTAACCATGCGTACTTTCCACCATGGGAGTAATGTCTCAAACAGTCTACGCTTTGATCGTTCCCTAGAAGATCAGTAGTAGTTTCCGATGCACATCTGGGGGCATTCTGCAATGTGTGGACTATCAGAATTATGATGAAACACAGAAATTTCATCGGGATTGAATACAACAGTCATCATGCGCAATTTCCTCCATAGGAGTAGTATCTCAAACAGTCTACGCTGAGATCGTTTCCTGGAAGACCAGTAGTAGTTTCCGATGCACATCTGGAGGCATTCTGTAATCTGTGGACCTTCAAAGAGTTGATGAAACAAAGAAATTTCATCGGGAGTGAATACAACAGTAACCATGCGCACTTTCCTCCATGGGAGTAATGCCTCAAACAGTCTACGCTTTGGTCGTTCCCTGGAAGACCAGTAGTAGTTTCCGATGCACATCTGGACGCATTCTGTAATCTGTGGACCATCAGAGTCTATTTGAAACACAGAAAATGTATCGGGATTGAATACAACAGTCACCATGCGCACTTTCCTCCATGGGAGTAATGTCTCTAACAGTTTACGCTTTGGTCGTTCCCTGGAAACCAGTAGTAGTTTCCGATGCACATCTGGGTGCATTCTGCAATGTGTGGACTATCAGAGTGTTGCTGAAACACAGAAATTTCATCGGCATTGAATACAACAGTCACCATGCGCACTTTCCTCCATGGGAGTAATGTCTCAAACAGTCAACGCTTTGATCGTTCCCTGTAAGACCAGTAGTAGTTTCCGATGCACATCTGGAGGCACTCTGTAATCTGTGGACCTCTAAAGTGTTGATGAAACACAGAAATTGCCTCGGGATTGAATACAAGAATCATCATGCGCATTTTCCTCCATGCTAGTAATGTCTCAAAGAGTCTACGCTTTGATCGATCCCTGGAAGACCAGTAGTAGTTTCCGATGCACATCTGGGGGCATTCTGCACTCTGTAAAGTATCAGAGTGTTGTTCAAACACAGAAATTGCATCGGGATTCAATACACCAGTCACCATGCGCACTTTCCTCCATGGGAGTAATGTCTCAAACAGTTTACGCTTTGATCTTTCCCTGGAAGACCAGTGGTAGTTTCCGATGCACATCTGGAGGCATTCTGTAATTTGTGGACTATGAGAGTGCTGATGAAACACTAAAATTGCATCGGGATTGAATACAACAGTCACCATGCGCACTTTCCTCCATGGGAGTAATGTCTCAAACAGTCTACGCTTTGATCGTTCCCTAGAAGACCAGTAGTGGTTTCCGATGCACATCTGGGGGCAATCTAATATGTGTGGACTATCAGAGTGTTGATGAAACACAGAAATTGCATCTTGATTGAATACAACAGTCACCATGCGCACTTTATTCCATGGGAGTAATGTCTCAAACAGTTTACGCTTTGATCGTTCCCTGGAAGACCAGTAGTAGTTTCCGATAAACATCTGGGTTCATTCTGTAATGTGTGGACTATCAGAGTGTTGTTGAAACACAGAAACTTCATCGGGATTGAATACAACAGTCACCATGCGCACTTTCCTCCATGGGAGTAATGTCTCAAACAGTCTACGCTTTCAACGTTCCCTGTAAGACCAGTAGTACTTTCCGATGCACATCTGGAGGCATTCTGTAATCTGTGGACCTTCAAAGAGTTGATGAAACACAGAAATTTCATCGGGAGTGAATACAACAGTAACCATGCGCACTTTCCTCTATTGGAGTAATGTCTCCACCAGTCTACGCTTTGATCGTTCCCTAGAAGATCAGTAGTAGTTTCCGATGCACATCTGGGGGCATTCTGCAATGTGTGGACTATCAGAGTTATGATGAAACACAGAAATTTCATCGGGATTGAATACAACAGTCACCATGCGCACTTTCCTCCATGGGAGTAGTATCTCAAACAGTCTACGCTGAGATCGTTTCCTGGAAGACCAGTAGTAGTTTCCGATGCACATCTGGAGGCATTCTGTAATCTGTGGACCTTCAAAGAGTTGATGAAACACAGAAATTTCATCGGGAGTGAATACAACAGTAACCATGCGCACTTTCCTGCATGGGAGTAATGTCTCAAACAGTCTACGATTTGGTCGTTCCCTGGAAGACCAGTAGTAGTTTCCGATGCACATCTGGAGGCATTCTGTAATCTGTGGACTATCAGAGTCTATTTGAAACACAGAAAAAGTATTGGGATTGAATACAATAGTCACCATGCGCACTTTCCTCCATGGGACTAATGTCTCAAACAGTCTACGCTTTGATCGAACCCTGCAAGACCAGTGGTAGTTTCCGATGCACATCTGGGGGCATTCTGCAATGTGTGGACTATCAGAGTGTTGATGAAACACAGAAATTTCATTGGGATTGAATACAACAGTCACCATGCGCACTTTCCTCCATGGGAGTAGTGTCTCAAACAGTCTACGCTTTGATCGATCCCTGGAAGACCAGTAGCAGTTTCCGATGCACATCTGGAGGCATTCTGTAATCTGTGGACCTTCAAAGAGTTGATGAAACACAGAAATTTCATCGGGAGTGAATACAACAGTAACCATGCGCACTTTCCTCCATGGGAGTAATGTCTCAAACAGTCTACGCTTTGATCGTTCCCTAGAAGATCAATAGTAGTTTCCGATGCACATCTGGGGGCATTCTGCAATGTGTGGACTATCAGAGTTATGATGAAACACAGAAATTTCTTCGGGATTGATTACAACAGTCACCATGCGCACTTTCCTCCATGGGAGTAGTATCTCAAACAGTCTACGCTGAGATCGTTTCCTGGAACACCAGTAGCAGTTTCCGATGCACATCTGGAGGCATTCTGTAATCTGTGGACCTTCAAAGAGTTGATGAAACACAGAAATTTCATCGGGAGTGAATACAACAGTACCCATGCGCACTTTCCTCCATGGGAGTAATGTCTCAAACAGTCTACGCTTTGATCGATCCCTGGAAGACCAGTAGTAGTTTCCGATGCACATATGGAAGCATTCTGTAATCTGTAAACTATCAGAGTGTTGTTCAAAAACAGAAATTGTGTCGGCATTGAATACAACAGTCACCATGCGCACTATCCTCCATGGGAGTAATGTCTCAAACAGTTTACGCTTTGATCGTTCCCTGAGAGACCAGTGGTAGTTTCCGATGCACATCTGGGGGCATTCTGTAATGTGTGGACTATCAGAGTGTTGATGAAACACAGAAATTGCATCGGGATTGAATACAACAGTCACCATGCGCACTTTCCTCAATGGAAGTAATGTCTCAAACAGTTTACGCATTGATCGTTCCCTGGAAACCAGTAGTAGATTCCGATGCACATCTGGGTGCATTCTGCAATGTGTGGACTATCAGAGTGTTGATGAAACACAGAAATTTCATCGGCATTGAATACAACGGTCACCATGCGCACTTTCCTCCATGGGAGTAATGTCTCAAACTGTTTACGCTCTGATCGTTCCCTGGAAACCAGTAGTAGTTTCCGATGCACATCAGGGTGCATTCTGCAATGTGTGGACTATCAGAGTGTTGATGAAACACAGAAATTTCATCGGCATTGAATACAACAGTCACCATTCGCACTTTCCTCCATGGGAGTAATGTCTCAAACAGTCAACGCTTTGATCGCTCCCTGTAAGACCAGTAGTAGTTTCCGATGCACATCTGGAGGCACTCTGTAATCTGTGGACCTTTAAAGTGTTGATGAAACACAGAACTTGCCTCGGGATTGAATACAAGAGTCATCATGCGCATTTTCCTCCATGGGAGTAATGTCTCAAACAGTCTACGCATTGATCGATCCCTGGAAGACCAGTAGTAGTTTCCGATGCACATCTGGAGGCATTCTGTACTCTGTAAAGTATCAGAGTGTTGTTCAAACACAGAAATTGCATCGGGAGTCAATAGAACAGTCACCATGCGCACTTTCCTCCATGGGAGTAATGTCTCAAACTGTTTACGCTTTGATCGTTCCCTGGAAGACCAGTGGTACTTTCCGATGCACATCTGGGGGCATTCTGTAATGTGTGGACTATGAGAGTGCTGATGAAACACTGAAATTGCATCGGGATTGAATACAACAGTCACCATGCGCACTTTCCTCCATTGGAGTAATGTCTCAAACAGTTTACGCTTTGATCGTTCCCTGGAAGACCAGTGGTAGTTTCCGATGCACATCTGGGGGCATTCTGTAATGTGTGGACTATGAGAGTGCTGATGAAACACTGAAATTGCATCGGGATTGAATACAACAGTCACTATGCGCACTTTCCTCCATGGGAGTAATGTCTCAAACAGTCTACGCTTTGATCGTTCCCTAGAAGACCAGTAGTGGTTTCCGATGCACATCTGGGGGCAATCTAATATGTGTGGACTATCAGAGTGTTGATGAAACACAGAAATTGCATCGGGATTGAATACAACAGTCACCATGCGCACTTTATTCCATGGGGGTAATGTCTCAAACAGTTTACGCTTTGATCGTTCCCTGTAAGACCAGTAGTAGTTTCCGATGCACATCTGGAGGCATTCTGTAATCTGTGGACCTTCAAAGAGTTGATGAAACACAGAAATTTCATCGGGAGTGAATACAACAGTAACCATGCGCACTTTCCTCCATTGGAGTAATGTCTCAAACAGTCTACGATTTGGTCGTTCCCTGGAAGACCAGTAGTAGTTTCCGATGCACATCTGGAGGCATTCTGTAATCTGTGGACTATCAGAGTCTATTTGAAACACAGAAAATGTATTGGGATTAAATAGAACAGTCACCATGCGCACTTTCCTCCATGGGACTAATGTCTCAAACAGTCTACGCTTTCATCGAACCCTGCAAGACCATTGGTAGTTTCCGATGCACATCTGGGGGCATTCTGTAATCTGTGGACAATCGGAGTGTTGATGAAACACAGAAAATGAATCGGGATTGAATACAGCAGTCAAAATGCGCACTTTCCTCCATGGGAGTAATGTCGCAAATAGTCTACGATTAGATCGTTCAATGCAAGGCCAGTAGTAGCTTCCGATGCACATCTGGAGGCATTCTGTAATCTGTGGACCTTCAAAGAGTTGATGAAACACAGAAATTTCATCGGGAGTGAATACAACAGTAACCATGCGCACTTTCCTCCATGGGAGTAATGTCTCAAACAGTCTACGCTTTGATCGTTCCCTAGAAGATCAATAGTAGTTTCCGATGCACATCTGGGGGCATTCTGCAATGTGTGGACTATCAGAGTTATGAAGAAACACAGAAATTTCTTCGGGATTGATTACAACAGTCACCATGCGCACTTTCCTCCATGGGAGTAGTATCTCAAACAGTCTACGCTGAGATCGTTTCCTGGAACACCAGTAGTAGTTTCCGATGCACATCTGGAGGCATTCTGTAATCTCTGGACCTTCAAAGAGTTGATGAAACACAGAAATTTCATCGGGAGTGAATACAGCAGTACCCATGCGCACTTTCCTCCATGGGAGTAATGTCTCAAACAGTCTACGCTTTGATCGATCCCTGGAAGACCAGTAGTAGTTTCCGATGCACATATGGAAGCATTCTGTAATCTGTAAACTTTCAGAGTGTTGTTCAAAAACAGAAATTTTTTCGGCATTGAATACAACAGTCACCATGCGCACTTTCCTCCATGGGAGTAATGTCTCAAACAGTTTACGCATTGATCGTTCCCTGGAAACCAGTAGTAGTTTCCGATGCACATCTGGGTGCATTCTGCAATGTGTGGACTATCAGAGTGTTGATGAAACACAGAAATTTCATCGGCATTGAATACAACGGTCACCATGCGCACTTTCCGCCATGGGAGTAATGTCTCAAACAGTCAACGCTTTGATCGTTCCCTGTAAGACCAGTAGTAGTTTCCGATGCACATCTGGAGGCATTCTGTAATCTGTGGACCTTCAAAGAGTTGATGAAACACAGAAATTTCATCGGGAGTGAATACAACAGTAACCATGCCCACTTTCCTCCATGGGAGTAATGTCTCAAATAGTCTACGCTTTGATCGTTCCCTGGAAGACCAGTGGTTGTTTCCGATGCACATCTGGGGGCATTCTGTAATGTGTGGACTATGAGAGTGCTGATGAAATACTGAAATTGCATCGGGATTGAATTCAACAGTCACCATGCGCACTTTCCTCCATTGGAGTAATGTCTCAAACAGTTTACGCTTTGATCGTTCCCTGAAAGACCAGTGGTAGTTTCCGATGCACATCTGGGGGCATCCTGTAATGTGTGGACTATCAGAGTGTTGATGAAACACAGAACTTGCATCGGGATTGAATACAACAGTCACCATGCGCACTTTCCTCCATGGGAGTAATGTCTCAAACAGTCTACGCTTTGATCGTTCCCTGGAAGACCAGTAGTAGTTTCCGATGCACATCTGGTGTCATTCTGTAATCTTTGGACTATCAGAGTGTTGATGAAACAAAGAAATTTCTTTGGGATTGAATACAACAGTCACCATGATCACTTTCCTCCATGGAAGTAATGTCTCAAACAGTCTACGCTTTGATCGTTCCCTGTAAGACCAGTAGTAGTTTCCGATGCACATCTGGAGGCATTCTGTAATCTGTGGCCCTTCAAAGAGTTGATGAAACACAGAAATTTCATCGGGAGGGAATACAACAGTATCCATGCGCACTTTCCTCCATGGGAGTAATGTCTCAAACAGTCTACGCTTTGATCGTTCCCTAGAAGACCAGTAGTAGTTTCCGATGCACATCTGGTGTCATTCTGTAATCTGTGGACTATCAAAGTGTTGATGAAACACAGAAATTGCATCGGGATTGAATACAACAGGCACCATGCGCACTTTCCTCCATGGTAGTAATGTCTCAAACAGTCAACGCTTTGATCGTTCCCTGTAAGACCAGTCGTAATTTCCGATGCACATCTGGAGACACTCTGTAATCTGTGGACCTCTAAAGTGTTGATGAAACACAGAAATTGTCTCGGGATTGAATACAAGAGTCATCATGCGCATTTTCCTCCATGGGAGTAATGTCTCAAACAGTCTACGCTTTGATCTATCCCTGGAAGACCAGTAGTAGTTTCCGATACACAACTGGGGCATTCTGTAATGTGTGGACTATGAGAGTGCAAATGAAACACTGAAATTGCATCGGGATTGAATACAACAGTCACCATGCGAACTTTCCTCCATTGGAGTAATGTCTCAAACAGTTTACGCTTTGATCGTTCCCTGCAAGACCAGTAGTAGTTTCCGATGCACATCTGGGGATATTCTGCAATGTGTGGACTATCATAGTGTTGATGAAACACAGAAATTTCATCGGGATTGAATACAACAGTCACCATGCGCACTTCCCTCCATGGGAGTAATGTCTCAAACAGTCGACGCTTTGATCGTTCCCTAGAAGACCAGTAGTGGTTTCCGATGCACATCTGGGTTAAATCTAATATGTGTGGACTATCGGAGTGTTGATGAAACACAGAAATTGCATCGGGATTGAATACAACAGTCACCATGCGCACTTTATTCCATGGGAGTAATGTCTCAAACAGTTTACGCTTTGATCGTTCCCTGGAAGACCAGTAGTAGTTTCCGATAAACATCTGGGTTCATTCTGTAATGTGTAGACTATCAGAGTGTTGTTGAAACACAAAAACCTCATCGGGATTCAATACAACAGTCACCATGCGCACTTTCCTCCATGGGAGTAATGTCTCAAACAGTCTACGTTTTGATCGTTCCCTGTAAGACCAGTAGTAGGTTCCGATGCACATCTGGAGGCATTCTGTAATCTGTGGACCTTCAAAGAGTTGATGACACTCAGAAATTTCATCGGGAGTGAATACAACAGTAACCATGCGCACTTTACTCCATGGGAGTAATGTCTCAAACAGTCTACGCTTTGACCGTTCCCTAGAAGATCAATAGTAGTTTCCGATGCACATCTGGGAGCATTCTGCAATGTGTGGACTATCAGAGTTATGATGAAACACAGAAATTTCATCGGGATTGAATACAACAGTAACCATGCGCACTTTCCTCCATGGGAGTAATGTCTCAAACAGTCTACGCTTTGATCGTTCCCTGGAAGACCAGTAGTAGTTTCCGATGCACATGTGGAGGCATTCTGTAATCTGTGGACTATCAGATTGTATTTGAAACAAAGAAAATGTATCGGGATTGAATACAACAGTCACCATGCGCACTTTCCTCCATGGGACTAATGTCTCAAACAGTCTACGCTTTGATCGAACCCTGCAAGACCAGTAGTAGTTTCCGATGCACATCTGGGGGCATTCTGCAATGTGTGGACTATCAGAGTGTTGATGAAACACAGATATTTCATTGGGATAGAATACAACAGTCACCATGCGCACTTTCCTCCATGGGAGTAGTATCTCAAACAGTCTAAGCTGATGTCGTTTCCTGGAAGACCAGTAGTAGTTTCCGATGCACATCTGGAGGCATTCAGTAATCTGTGGACCTTCAAAGAGTTGATGAAACACAGAAATTTCATCGGGAGTGAATACAACAGTAACCATGCGCACTTTCCTCCATGGGAGTAATGTCTCAAACAGTCTACGCATTGATCGTTCCCTAGAAGATCAGTAGTAGTTTCCGATGCACATCGTGGGGCATTCTCCAATGTGTGGACTATCAGAGTTATGATGAAACACAGATATTTCATCGGGATTGAATACAACAGTCACCATGCGAACTTTCCTCCATTGGAGTAGTATCTCAAACAGTCTACGCTTTGATCGTATCCTGAAAGACCAGTAGAAGTTTCCGATGCACATCTGGTGTCATTCTGTAATCTGTGGACTATCAGAGTGTTGATGAAACACAGAAATTGCTTTGGGATTTAATACAACAGCCACCATGTGCACTTTCCTCCATGGGAGTAGTGTCTCAATCAGTTTACGCTTTGATGGTTCCCTGGAAGACCAGTAGTTGTTTCCGATGAACATCTGGGGGCATTCTGCAATGTGTGGACCATGAGAGTGTTGATGAAACACAGAAATTTCATCGGCATTGAATACAACAGTCACCATGCGCACTTTCCTCCATAGGAGTAATGTCTCAAACAGTCTACGCTTTGATCGTTAACTGAAAGACCAGTAGTAGTTTCCGATGCACATCTGGAGGCACTCTGTAATCTGTGGACCATTAAAGTGTTGATGAAACACAGAAATTGCATCGGGATTGAATACAGCAGTCACCATGCGCACTTTCCTCCATGGGAGTAATGTCTCAAAACAGTTTACGCTTTGATCGTTCCCTGGAAGAACAGTAGTAGTTTACGATGCACATCTGGTGTCATTCTGCAATCTGTGGACTATCAGAGTGTTGATGAAACACAGAAATTGAATCGGGATTGAATACAACAGACACCATGCGCACTTTCCTCCATGGGAGTAATGTCTCAAACAGTCTACGCTTTGATCGTTCCCTAGGAGGCCAGTAGTAGTATCCGATGCACATCTGGGTTCATTCTGTAATGTGTGGACTATCAGAGTGTTGATGACACACAGAATTTGCGTCGGGATTGAATGCAACAGTCACCATGCGCAACTTTATTTCATGGGAGTAATGTCTCAAACAGTTTACGTTTTGATCGTTCCCTGGAAGACCAGTACTTGTTACCGATGAATATCTGGGTTTATTCTGTAATTTGTGGTTTATCAGAGTGTTGTTGAAACACAGATATTGCATCGGGATTGAATACAACAGTCACCATGCCCATTTTTCCTAATTGGGAGTAATGTCTCAAACAGTCTACGCTTAGATCGTTCCCTGGAAGACCAGTAGTAGTTTCCGATGCACATGTGTGGGCATTCTGTAATGTTTGGACTATCAGAGTGTTGATGAAACACAGAAATTGCATCAGGATTGAATACAACAGTCACCATGCGCACTTTCCTCCATGGGACTAATGTCTCAAGCAGTCTACGCTTAGATCGATCCCTGCAAGACCAGTAGTAGTTTCCGATGCACATCTTGGGGCATTCTGCAATGTGTGGACTATCAGAGTGTTGATGAAACACAGAAACTTCATCGGGATTGAATACAACAGTCACCATGCGCACGTTCCTCCATGGGAGTAATGTCTCAAACAGTCTACGCTTTGATCGTTCCCTGTAAGACCAGTAGTAGTTTCCGATGCACATCTGGAGGCATTCTGTAATCTGTGGACCTTCAAAGAGTTGATGAAACACAGAAATATCATCGGGAGGGAATACAACAGTAACCATGCACACTTTCCTCCATGGGAGTAATGTCTCAAACAGTCTACGCATTGATCGTTCCCTAGAAGATCAGTAGTAGTTTCCGATGCACATCGTGGGGCATTCTCCAATGTGTGGACTATCAGAGTTATGATGAAACACAGATATTTCATCGGGATTGAATACAACAGTCACCATGCGAACTTTCCTCCATTGGAGTAGTATCTCAAACAGTCTACGCTTTGATCGTATCCTGAAAGACCAGTGGTAGTTTCCGATGCACATCTGGAGGCATTCTGTAATCTGTGGACCTTCAAATAGTTGATGAAACCGAGAAATTTCATCGGGAGTGAAAACAACAGTAACCATGCGCACTTCCTCCATGGGAGTAATGTCTCAAACAGTCTACGCTTAGATCGTTCCCTGGAAGACCAGTAGTAGTCTCCGATGCACATCTGGAGGCATTCTGTAATCTGTGGACTATCAGAGAGTACTTGATACACAGAAAATGTATCGGGATTGAATACAACAGTCACCATGCGCACTTTCCTCCATGGGATTAATGTTTCAAACAGTCTACGCTTTGATCAATCCCTGCAAGACCAGTAGTAGTTTCCGATGCACATCTGGGGGCATTCTGCAATGTGTGGACTATCAGAGTGTTGATGAAACACAGAAATTTCATCGGGAGTGAACACAACAGTAACCATGCTCACTTTCTTCCATGGGAGTAATGTCTCAAACAGTCTACGCTTTGATCGTTCCCTAGAAGACCAGTAGTAGTTTCCGATGCACATCTAGTCGCATTCTGTAATTTGTGGACTATCAGAGTGTTGATGAAACACAGAAACTGAATCGGGATTGAAAACAACAGTCACCATGCGCACTTTCCTCCATGGGAGTAATGTCTCAAAGAGTGTACGCTGTGATCGTTCCCTGGAAGACCAGTACTTGTTACCGATGAATATCTGGGTTCATTCTGTAACGTGTAGACAATCAGATTGATGGTGAAACACAGAAATTGTATCGGAATTGAATACAACAGTCACCATGCCCAATTTTCCTAATTGGGAGTAATGTCTCAAAATGTCTACGCTTTGATCGTTCCCTGGAAGACCACTAGTAGTTTCCGATGCACATCTGTGGGAATTCTGTAATGTTTGGACTATCATAGTGTTGATGAAACACAGAAATTGCATCAGGATTGAATACAACAGTCACCATGCGCACTTTCCTCCATGGGAGTAATGTCTCAAACAGTCTATGTTTTAATCGTTCCCTGCAAGACCAGTAGTAGTCTCCGATGCACATCTGGAGGCATTCTGTAATCTTTGGACCTACAAAGTGTTGATGAAACACAGAAATTGCATCGGGATTGAATGCAACAGTCTCCATGCGCACTTTCCTCCGTGGGAGTAATGTCTCAAACAGTCTACGCTTTGATGGTTCCCTGGAAGACCAGTAGTTGTTCCCGATGAACAACTGGGGGCATTCTGTAATGTGTGGTCTATCAGAGTGTTGATGAAACACAGAAATTGCATCGGGATTGAATACAACAGTCACCATGCGCACTTTCCTCCATGGGAGTAATGTCTCAAAATAGTTTACGCTTTGATCGTTCCCTGGAAGAACAGTAGTAGTTTACGATGCACATCTGGTGTCATTCTGCAATCTGTGGACTAACAGAGTGTTGATGAAACACAGAAATTGAATCGGGATTGAACACAACAGACACCATGCGCACTTTCCTCCATGGGAGTAATGTCTCAAACAGTCTACGCTTTGTTCGTTCCCTAGGAGGCCAGTAGTAGTATCCGATGCACATCTGGGTTCATTCTGTAATGTGTGGACTATCAGAGTGTTGATGACACACAGAAATCTCATTGGGATTGAATACAACAGTCACCATGCGCACTTTCCTCCATGGGAGTAACGTCTCAAACAGTTTACGCTTTGATCGTTCACTGGAAGACCAGTAGTAGTTTCCGATGCACATCTGTGAGCATTCTGTAATGTGTGGACTATCAGAGTGTTGATGAAACACAGAAACTGCATCGGGATTGAATACAACAGACACCATGCGCACTTTCCTCCATGGTTGTAATGTATCAAACAGTCTACGCTTTGATCGTTCCCTGCAAGACCAGTAGTAGTTTCCGAGGCACATCTGGAGGCATTCTGTAATCTGTGGACCTTCAAATTGTTGATGAAACACAGAAATTGAATCGGGATTGAATACAACAGTCACCATGCGCACTTTCCCCCATGGGAGTAATGTCTCAAACAGTCTACGCTTTGATCGTTCCCTGGAAGACCAGTAGTAGTTTCCGATGCACATCTGGTGTCATTCTGTAATCTGTGGACTATCAGAGTGTTGATGAAACACAGAAATTGCTTTGGGATAGAATACAACGGTCACCATGCCCAATTTTCCTAATTGGGAGTAATGTCTCAAACTGTCTACGGTTTGATTGTTCCCTGGAAGACCAGTAGTAGTTTCCGATGCACATCTGTGGGCATTCTGTAATATTTGGACTATCAGAGTGTTGATGAAACACAGAAATTGCATCAGGATTGAATACAACAGTCACCATGCGCACTTTCCTCCATGGGAGTAATGTCTCAAACAGTCTACGCTTTGATCGTTCCCTGCAAGACCAGTAGTAGTTACCGATGCCCATCTGGAGGAATTATGTAATCTGTGGACCTTCAAAGTGTTGATGAATCACAGAAATTGCCGCGGGATTGGATACAACAGTCACCATGCTCACTTTTCTCCATTTGAGTAGTGTCTGAAACAGTCTATGCTTTGATCGTTCCCTGCAAGACCAGTAGTAGTTTCCGATGCACACCTGGAGGCATTCTGTAATCTGTGGACCTTCAAAGCGTTGATGAAACACAGATATTGCAACGGGATTGAATGCAACAGTCTCCATGCGCACTTTCCTCCGTGTGAGTAATGTCTCAAACAGTCTACGGTTTGATGGTTCCCTGGAAGGCCAGTAGTTGTTTCAGATGAACATCTGGGGGCATTCTGTAATGTGTGGTCTATCAGAGTGTTGATGAGACAAAGAAATTGCATCGGGATTGAATACAACAGTCTCCATGCGCACTTTCCTCCATGGGAGTAATGTCTCAAACATTTTACGTTTTGATCGTTCCCTGGAAGACCAGTACTTGTTAGGGATGAATATCTGGGTTCATTCTGTAATGTGTGGACTATCAGAGTGTTGTTGAAACACAGAAATTGCATCGGGATTGAATACAACAGTCACCATGCCCAATTTTCCTAAATGGGAGTAATGTCTCAAACAGTCTACGCTTTGATCGTTCCCTGGAAGACCAGTATAGTTTCCGATGCACATCTGTGGGCATTCTGTAATGTTTGGACTATCAGAAAGTTGATGAAACACAGAAATTGCATCAGGATTGAATACAATAGTCACCATGCGCACTTTCCTCCATGGGAGTAATGTCTCAAAGAGTCTACGCTTTGATCGTTCCCTGCAAGACCAGTAGTAGTTTCCGAGGCACATCTGGAGGCATTCTGTAATCTGTGGACCTTCAAATTGTTGATGAAACACAGAAATTGCATCGGGATTGAATACAACAGTCACCATGCCCAATTTTCCTAATTGGGAGTAACGTCTCAAACAGTTTACGCTTTGATCGTTCTCTGGAAGACCAGTAGTAGTTTCCGATGCACATCTGTGAGCATTCTGTAATGTGTGGACTATCAGAGTGTTGATGAAACACAGAAACTGCATCGGGATTGAATACAACAGACACCATGCGCACTTTCCTCCATGGTTGTAATGTATCAAACAGTCTACGCTTTGATCGTTCCCTGCAAGACCAGTAGTAGTTTCCGAGGCACATCTGGAGGCATTCTGTAATCTGTGGACCTTCAAATTGTTGATGAAACACAGAAATTGAATCGGGATTGAATACAACAGTCACCATGCGCACTTTCCCCCATGGGAGTAATGTCTCAAACAGTCTACGCTTTGATCGTTCCCTGGAAGACCAGTAGTAGTTTCCGATGCACATCTGGTGTCATTCTGTAATCTGTGGACTATCAGAGTGTTGATGAAACACAGAAATTGCTTTGGGATAGAATACAACGGTCACCATGCCCAATTTTCCTAATTGGGAGTAATGTCTCAAACTGTCTACGGTTTGATTGTTCCCTGGAAGACCAGTAGTAGTTTCCGATGCACATCTGTGGGCATTCTGTAATATTTGGACTATCAGAGTGTTGATGAAACACAGAAATTGCATCAGGATTGAATACAACAGTCACCATGCGCACTTTCCTCCATGGGAGTAATGTCTCAAACAGTCTACGCTTTGATCGTTCCCTGCAAGACCAGTAGTAGTTACCGATGCCCATCTGGAGGAATTATGTAATCTCTGGACCTTCAAAGTGTTGATGAATCACAGAAATTGCCGCGGGATTGGATACAACAGTCACCATGCTCACTTTTCTCCATTTGAGTAGTGTCTGAAACAGTCTATGCTTTGATCGTTCCCTGCAAGACCAGTAGTAGTTTCCGATGCACACCTGGAGGCATTCTGTAATCTGTGGACCTTCAAAGCGTTGATGAAACACAGATATTGCAACGGGATTGAATGCAACAGTCTCCATGCGCACTTTCCTCCGTGTGAGTAATGTCTCAAACAGTCTACGGTTTGATGGTTCCCTGGAAGGCCAGTAGTTGTTTCAGATGAACATCTGGGGGCATTCTGTAATGTGTGGTCTATCAGAGTGTTGATGAGACAAAGAAATTGCATCGGGATTGAATACAACAGTCTCCATGCGCACTTTCCTCCATGGGAGTAATGTCTCAAACATTTTACGTTTTGATCGTTCCCTGGAAGACCAGTACTTGTTAGGGATGAATATCTGGGTTCATTCTGTAATGTGTGGACTATCAGAGTGTTGTTGAAACACAGAAATTGCATCGGGATTGAATACAACAGTCACCATGCCCAATTTTCCTAAATGGGAGTAATGTCTCAAACAGTCTACGCTTTGATCGTTCCCTGGAAGACCAGTATAGTTTCCGATGCACATCTGTGGGCATTCTGTAATGTTTGGACTATCAGAAAGTTGATGAAACACAGAAATTGCATCAGGATTGAATACAATAGTCACCATGCGCACTTTCCTCCATGGGAGTAATGTCTCAAAGAGTCTACGCTTTGATCGTTCCCTGCAAGACCAGTAGTAGTTTCCGAGGCACATCTGGAGGCATCCTGTAATCTGTGGACCTTCAAATTGTTGATGAAACACAGAAATTGAATCGGGATTGAATACAACAGTCACCATGCGCACTTTCCTCCATGGGAGTAATGTCTCAAACAGTCTACGCTTTGATCGTTCCCTGGAAGACCAGTAGTAGTTTCCGATGCACATCTGGTGTCATTCTGTAATCTGTGGACTATCGGAGTGTTGATGAAACACAGAAATTGCTCTGGGATAGAATACAACGGTCACCATGCCCAATTTTCCTAATTGGGAGTAACGTCTCAAACAGTTTACGCTTTGATCGTTCTCTGGAAGACCAGTAGTAGTTTCCGATGCACATCTGTGAGCATTCTGTAATGTGTGGTCTATCAGAGTGTTGATGAAACACAGAAATTGCATCGTGATTGAATACAACAGTCACCATGCGCACTTTCCTCCATGGGAGTAATGTCTCAAACAGTTTACGCTTTGATCGTTCCCTGGAAGACCAGTAGTAGTTTCCGATGCACATCTGGGTGCATTCTGCAATGTGTGGACTATCGGAGTGTTGATGAAACACAGATATTTCATCGGCATTGAATACAACAGTCACCATGCGCACTTTCCTCCATGGTAGTAATGACTCAAACAGTCTACGCTTTGATCATTCCCTGTAAGACCAGTAGTAGTTTCCGATGCACATCTGTAGGCATTCTGTAATTTTTGGACTATCAGAGTGTTGATGAAACACAGAAATTGCATCAGGATTAAATACAACAGTCACCATGCGCACTTCCCTCCATGGGAGTAATGTCTCAAACAGTCTACGCTTTGATCGTTCCCTGCAAGACCAGTAGTAGTTTCCGATGCACATCTGGAGGAATTCTGTAATCTGTGGACTTTTAAAGTGTTGATGAATCACAGAAATTGCCGCGGGATTGGATACAACAGTCACCATGCTCACTTTCCTCCATTGGAGTAATGTCTCAAACTGTCTATGCTTTGATCGTTCCCTGCAAGACCAGTAGTAGTTTCCGATGCACACCTGGAGGCATTCTGTAATCTGTGGACTATCAGAGAGTACTTGAAACACAGAAAATGTATCGGGATTGAATACAACAGTCACCATGCGCACTTTCCTCCATGGGACTAATGTTTCAAACAGTCAACGCTTTGATCAATCCCTGCAAGACCAGTAGTAGTTTCCGATGCACATCTGGGGGCATTCTGCAATGTGTGGACTATCAGAGTGTTGATGAAACACAGAAATTTCATCGGGAGTGAATACAACAGTAACCATGCTCACTTTCCTCCATGGGAGTAATGTCTCAAACAGTCTACGCTTTGATCGTTCCCTAGAAGACCAGTAGTAGTTTCCGATGCACATCTAGTCGCATTCTGTAATCTGTGGACTATCAGAGTGTTGATGAAACACAGAAATTGAATCGGGATTGAAAACAACAGTCACCATGCGCACTTTCCTCCATAGGAGTAATGCCTCAAAGAGTCTACGCTGTGATCGTTCCCTGGAAGACCAGTACTTGTTACCGATGAATATCTGGGTTCATTCTGTAACGTGTGGACTATCAGATTGATGGTGAAACACAGAAATTGTATCGGAATTGAATACAACAGTCACCATGCCCAATTTTCCTAATTGGGAGTAATGTCTCAAAATGTCTACGCTTTGATCGTTCCCTGGAAGACCAGTAGTAGTTTCCGATGCACATCTGTGGGAATTCTGTAATGTTTGGACTTTCATAGTGTTGATGAAACACAGAAATTGCATCAGGATTGAATACAACAGTCACCATGCGCACTTTCCTCCATGGGAGTAATGTCTCAAACAGTCTACGTTTTAATCGTTCCCTGCAAGACCAGTAGTAGTCTCCGATGCACATCTGGAGGCATTCTGTAATCTTTGGACCTACAAAGTGTTGATGAAACACAGAAATTGCATCGGGATTGAATGCAACAGTCTCCACGCGCACTTTCCTCCGTGGGAGTAATGTCTCAAACAGTCTACGCTTTGATGGTTCCCTGGAAGACCAGTAGTTGTTCCCGATGAACAACTGGGGGCATTCTGTAATGTGTGGTCTATCAGAGTGTTGATGAAACACAGAAATTGCATCGGGATTGAATACAACAGTCACCATGCGCACTTTCCTCCATGGGAGTAATGTCTCAAAACAGTTTACGCTTTGATCGTTCCCTGGAAGAACAGTAGTAGTTTACGATGCACATCTGGTGTCATTCTGCAATCTGTGGACTAACAGAGTGTTGATGAAACACAGAAATTGAATCGGGATTGAACACAACAGACACCATGCGCACTTTCCTCCATGTGAGTAATGTCTCAAACAGTCTACGCTTTGTTCGTTCACTAGGAGGCCAGTAGTAGTATCCGATGCACATCTGGGTTCATTCTGTAATGTGTGGACTATCAGAGTGTTGATGACACACAGAATTTGTTTCGGGATTGAATGCAACAGTCACCATGCGCAACTTTATTGCATGGGTGTAATGTCTCAAACAGTTTACGCTTTGATCGTTCCCTGGAAGACCAGTACTTGTTACCGATGAATATCTGGGTTTATTCTGTAATTTGTGGTTTATCAGAGTGTTGTTGAAACACAGAAATTGCATCGGGATTGAATACAACAGTCACCATGCCCAATTTTCCTAAATGGGAGTAATGTCTCAATAAGTCTACGCTTAGATCGTTCCCTGGAAGACCAGTAGTAGTTTCCGACGCACATGTGTGGGCATTCTGTAATGTTTGGACTATCAGAGTGTTGATGAAACAAGGAAATTGCATCAGGATTGAATACAACAGTCACCATGCGCACTTTCCTCCGTGGGAGTAATGTCTGAAACAGTCTACGCTTTGATGGTTCCCTGGAAGACCAGTAGTAGTTTCCGATGCACATCTGGAGGCATTCTGTAATCTGTGGACCGTCAAAGAGTTGATGAAACACAGAAATTTCATCGGGAGTGAATACAACAGTAACAATGCGCACTTTCCTCCATGGGAGTAATGTCTCAAACAGTCAACGCATTGATCGTTCCCTAGAAGATCAGTAGTACTTTCCGATGCACATCTGGGGGCATTCTGCAATGTGTGGACTATCAGAGTTATGATGAAACACAGAAATTGCATCGGGATTGAATGCAACAGTCTCCATGCGCACTTTACTCCGTGGGAGTAATGTCTCAAACAGTCTACGCTTTGATCGTTCCCCGGAAGACCAGTAGTAGTTTCCGAAGCACATCTGGAGGCATTCTGTAATCTGTGGACTATCAGAATGTATTTCAAACACAGAAAATGTATCGGGATTGAATACAACAGTCACCATGCGCACTTTCCTCCATGGGACTAATGTCTCAAACAGTCTACGCTTTGATCGATCCCTGCAAGACCAGTAGTAGTTTCCGATGCACATCTGGGGGCGTTCTGCAATGTGTGGACTATCAGAGTGTTGATGAAACACAGAAATCTCATTGGGATTGAATACAACAGTCACCATGCGCACTTTCCTCCATGGGAGTAACGTCTCAAACAGTTTACGCTTTGATCGTTCACTGGAAGACCAGTAGTAGTTTCCGATGCACATCTGTGAGCATTCTGTAATGTGTGGACTATTAGAGTGTTGATGAAACACAGAAACTGCATCGGGATTGAATACAACAGACACCATGCGCACTTTCCTCCATGGTTGTAATGTATCAAACAGTCTACGCTTTGATCGTTCCCTGCAAGACCAGTAGTAGTTTCCGAGGCACATCTGGAGGCATTCTGTAATCTGTGGACCTTCAAATTGTTGATGAAACACAGAAATTGAATCGGGATTGAATACAACAGTCACCATGCGCACTTTCCCCCATGGGAGTAATGTCTCAAACAGTCTACGCTTTGATCGTTCCCTGGAAGACCAGTAGTAGTTTCCGATGCACATCTGGTGTCATTCTGTAATCTGTGGACTATCAGAGTGTTGATGAAACACAGAAATTGCTTTGGGATAGAATACAACGGTCACCATGCCCAATTTTCCTAATTGGGAGTAATGTCTCAAACTGTCTACGGTCTGATGGTTCCCTGGAAGGCCAGTAGTTGTTTCAGATGAACATCTGGGGGCATTCTGTAATGTGTGGTCTATCAGAGTGTTGATGAGACAAAGAAATTGCATCGGGATTGAATACAACAGTCTCCATGCGCACTTTCCTCCATGGGAGTAATGTCTCAAACATTTTACGTTTTGATCGTTCCCTGGAATACCAGTACTTGTTAGGGATGAATATCTGGGTTCATTCTGTAATGTGTGGACTATCAGAGTGTTGTTGAAACACAGAAATTGCATCGGGATTGAATACAACAGTCACCATGCCCAATTTTCCTAAATGGGAGTAATGTCTCAAACAGTCTACGCTTTGATCGTTCCCTGGAAGACCAGTATAGTTTCCGATGCACATCTGTGGGCATTCTGTAATGTTTGGACTATCAGAAAGTTGATGAAACACAGAAATTGCATCAGGATTGAATACAACAGTCACCATGCGCACTTTCCTCCATGGGAGTAATGTCTCAAAGAGTCTACGCTTTGATCGTTCCCTGCAAGACCAGTAGTAGTTTCCGATGCACATCTGGTGTCATTCTGTAATCTGTGGACTATCAGAGTGTTGATGAAACACAGAAATTGCTCTGGGATAGAATACAACGGTCACCATGCCCAATTTTCCTAATTGGGAGTAACGTCTCAAACAGTTTACGCTTTGATCGTTCTCTGGAAGACCAGTAGTAGTTTCCGATGCACATCTGTGAGCATTCTGTAATGTGTGGTCTATCAGAGTGTTGATGAAACACAGAAATTGCATCGTGATTGAATACAACAGTCACCATGCGCACTTTCCTCCATGGGAGTAATGTCTCAAACAGTTTACGCTTTGATCGTTCCCTGGAAGACCAGTAGTAGTTTCCGATGCACATCTGGGTGCATTCTGCAATGTGTGGACTATCGGAGTGTTGATGAAACACAGATATTTCATCGGCATTGGATACAACAGTCACCATGCGCACTTTCCTCCATGGTAGTAATGACTCAAACAGTCTACGCTTTGATCGTTCCCTGTAAGACCAGTAGTAGTTTCCGATGCACATCTGTAGGCATTCTGTAATTTTTGGACTATCAGAGTGTTGATGAAACACAGAAATTGCATCAGGATTAAATACAACAGTCACCATGCGCACTTCCCTCCATGGGAGTAATGTCTCAAACAGTCTACGCTTTGATCGTTCCCTGCAAGACCAGTAGTAGTTTCCGATGCACATCTGGAGGAATTCTGTAATCTGTGGACTTTTAAAGTGTTGATGAATCACAGAAATTGCCGCGGGATTGGATACAACAGTCACCATGCTCACTTTCCTCCATTGGAGTAATGTCTCAAACTGTCTATGCTTTGATCGTTCCCTGCAAGACCAGTAGTAGTTTCCGATGCACACCTGGAGGCATTCTGTAATCTGTGGACCTTCAAAGCGTTGATGAAACACAGAAATTGCCTCGGGATTGAATACAAAAGTCACCATGCGCACTTTCCTCCATGGGAGTAATGTCTCAAAGAGTCTACGGTTTGATCGTTTCCTGGAAGACCAGTAGTAGTCTCCGATGCACATCTGGAGGCATTCTGTAATCTGTGGACCTTCAAAGCGTTGATGAAACACAGATATTGCAACGGGATTGAATGCAACAGTCTCCATGCGCACTTTCCTCCGTGGGAGTAATGTCTCAAACAGTCTACGGTTTGATGGTTCCCTGGAAGGCCAGTAGTTGTTTCAGATGAACATCTGGGGGCATTCTGTAATGTGTGGTCTATCAGAGTGTTGATGAGACAAAGAAATTGCATCGGGATTGAATACAACAGTCTCCATGCGCACTTTCCTCCATGGGAGTAATGTCTCAAACATTTTACGTTTTGATCGTTCCCTGGAAGACCAGTACTTGTTAGAGATGAATATCTGGGTTCATTCTGTAATGTGTGGACTATCAGAGTGTTGTTGAAACACAGAAATTGCATCGGGATTGAATACAACAGTCACCATGCCCAATTTTCCTAAATGGGAGTAATGTCTCAAACAGTCTACGCTTTGATCGTTCCCTGGAAGACCAGTATAGTTTCCGATGCACATCTGTGGGCATTCTGTAATGTTTGGACTATCAGAAAGTTGATGAAACACAGAAATTGCATCAGGATTGAATACAATAGTCACCATGCGCACTTTCCTCCATGGGAGTAATGTCTCAAAGAGTCTACGCTTTGATCGTTCCCTGCAAGACCAGTAGTAGTTTCCGAGGCACATCTGGAGGCATTCTGTAATCTGTGGACCTTCAAATTGTTGATGAAACACAGAAATTGAATCGGGATTGAATACAACAGTCACCATGCGCACTTTCCTCCATGGGAGTAATGTCTCAAACAGTCTACGCTTTGATCGTTCCCTGGAAGACCAGTAGTAGTTTCCGATGCACATCTGGTGTCATTCTGTAATCTGTGGACTATCAGAGTGTTGATGAAACACAGAAATTGCTCTGGGATAGAATACAACGGTCACCATGCCCAATTTTCCTAATTGGGAGTAACGTCTCAAACAGTTACGCTTTGATCGTTCTCTGGAAGACCAGTAGTAGTTTCCGATGCACATCTGTGAGCATTCTGTAATGTGTGGTCTATCAGAGTGTTGATGAAACACAGAAATTGCATCGTGATTGAATACAACAGTCACCATGCGCACTTTCCTCCATGGGAGTAATGTCTCAAACAGTTTACGCTTTGATCGTTCCCTGGAAGACCAGTAGTAGTTTCCGATGCACATCTGGGTGCATTCTGCAATGTGTGGACTATCGGAGTGTTGATGAAACACAGATATTTCATCGGCATTGAATACAACAGTCACCATGCGCACTTTCCTCCATGGTAGTAATGACTCAAACAGTCTACGCTTTGATCGTTCCCTGTAAGACCAGTAGTAGTTTCCGATGCACATCTGTAGGCATTCAGTAATTTTTGGACTATCAGAGTGTTGATGAAACACAGAAATTGCATCAGGATTAAATACAACAGTCACCATGCGCACTTCCCTCCATGGGAGTAATGTCTCAAACAGTCTACGCTTTGATCGTTCCCTGCAAGACCAGTAGTAGTTTCCGATGCACATCTGGAGGAATTCTGTAATCTGTGGACTTTTAAAGTGTTGATGAATCACAGAAATTGCCGCGGGATTGGATACAACAGTCACCATGCTCACTTTCCTCCATTGGAGTAATGTCTCAAACTGTCTATGCTTTGATCGTTCCCTGCAAGACCAGTAGTAGTTTCCGATGCACACCTGGAGGCATTCTGTAATCTGTGGATCTTCAAAGCGTTGATGAAACACAGAAATTGCCTCGGGATTGAATACAAAAGTCACCATGCGCACTTTCCTCCATGGGAGTAATGTCTCAAAGAGTCTACGGTTTGATCGTTTCCTGGAAGACCAGTAGTAGTCTCCGATGCACATCTGGAGGCATTCTGTAATCTTTGGACCTTCAAAGTGTTGATGAAACACAGAAATTGCCTCGGGATTGAATACAACTGACATCATGCGCATTTTCCTCCATTGGAGTAATGACTCAAACAGTCTAAGCTTTGATCGATCCCTGGAAGACCAGTAGTAGTTTCCGATGCACATCTGGAAGCATTCTGTAACCTGTTAATTATCAGAGTTTTGTTCAAACACAGAAATTGCATCGGGATTGAATACAACAGTCACCATGCGCACTTTCCTCCATGGGAGTTATGTCTCAAACAGTTTACGCTTTGATCGTTCCCTGAAAGACCAGTGGTAGTTTCCGATGCACATCTGGGGGCATTCTGTAATGTGTGGACTATCAGAGTGTTGATGAAACACAGAAATTGCATCGGGATTGAATACAACAGTCACCTTGCGCACTTTCCTCCATGTTAGTAATGTCTCAAACAGTTTACGCTTTGATCGTTCCCTGGAAGACCAGTAGTAGTTTCCGATGCACATCTGGGTGCTTTCTGCAATGTGTGGACAATCGGAGTGTTGATGAAACACAGATATTTCATCGGCATTGAATACAACAGTCACCATGCGCACTTTCCTCCAAGGGAGTAATGTCTCAAACAGTCTACGATTTGATCGTTCCCTGTAAGACCAGTACTAGTTTCCGATGCACATCTGGAGGCACTCTGTAATCTGTGGACCTTTAAAGTGTTGATGAAACACAGAAATTGCTTCGGGATTGAATACAAAAGTCACCATTCACACTTTCCTCCATGGGAGTAGTGTCTCAAACAGTCTACGCTTTGATCGTTCGCTAGAAGGCCAGTAGTAGTTTCCGATGCACATCTGGGGTCATTCTGTAATGTGTGGACTATCGGAGTGTTGTTGAAACACAGAAATTGCATCGGGATGGAATACAACAGTCACCATGCCCAATTTTCCTAAATAGAAGTAATGTCTCAAACAGTCTACGCTTTGATCGTTCCATGGAAGACCAGTAGTAGTTTCAGATGCACATCTGTGGGCATTCTGTATTGTTTGGACTATCAGAGTGTTGATGAAACACAGAAATCGCATCAGGATTGAATACAACAGTCACCATGCGCACTTTCCTCCAAGGGAGTAATGTCTCAAACAGTCTACGCTTTGATCGTTCGATGCAAGATCAGTAGTAGTTTCCGATGCACATCTGGAGGAATTCTGTAATCTGTGGACCTTCAAAGTGTTGATGAAACACAGAAATTGCCGCGGGATTTAATACAACAGTCACCATGCTCACTTTCCTCCATGGGAGTAATGTCTCATACAGTCTATGATTTGATTGTTCCCTGCAAGACCAGTAGTAGTTTCCGATGTACTCCCGGAGGCATTCTGTAATCTGTGTACCTTCAAAGCGTTCATGAGACACAGAAATTGCCTCGGGATTGAATTCAACAGTCACCATGCGCACTTTCCTCCATGGGAGTTATGTCCCAAAGAGTCTACGGTTTTATCGTTTCCTGGAAGACCAGTAGTAGTCTCCGATGCACATCTGGTGGCATTCTGTAAACTTTGGACCTTCAAAGTGTTGATGAAACACAGAAATTGCATCGGGATTTAATGCAACAGTCCTCATGCGCACTTTCCTCCGTGGGAGTAATGTCTCAAACAGTCTACGATTTGATGGTTCCCTGGAAGACCAGTAGTTGTTTCCGATGAACATCTGGGGGCATTCTGTAATGTGTGGTCTATCAGAGTGTTGATGAAACACAGAAATTGCATCGGGATTGAATACTACAGACACCATGCACACTTTCCTCCATTTGAGTAGTGTCTCAAACAGTCTACGCTTTGATCGTTTCTGGAAGACCAGTAGTAGTTTCCGATGCACATCTGGAGGCATTCTGTAATCTGTGGACCTTCAAAGTGTTGATGAAACACAGAAATTGCATCGGGAGCGAATACAACACTAACCATGCGCACTTTCCTCCATGGGAGTAATGTCTCAAACAGTCTACGCTTTGATCGTTCCCTAGAAGGTCAGTAGTAGTTTCCGATGCACATCAGGTGTCATTCTGTAATCTGTGGACTATCAGAGTGTTGATGAAACACACAAATTGAATCGGGATTGAATACAACAGTCACCATGCGCACTTTCCTCCATGTGAGTATTGTCTCAAACAGTCTACGCTTTAATCGTTTCCTGCAAGACCAGTAGTAGTTTCCAATGCAAATCTGTACTCATTCTGTAATCTGTGGACCTTCAAAGTGTTGATGAAACACAGAAATTGCCGCGGGATTGGATACAACGGTCACCATTCACACTTTCCCCCATGGGAGTAGTGTCTCAAACAGTCTACGCTTTGATCGTTCGCTAGAAGGCCAGATGTAGTTTCCGATGCACATCTGGGGTCATTCTGTAATGTGTGGACTATCGGAGTGTTGTTGAAACACAGAAATTGCATCGGAATGGAATACAACAGTCACCATGCCCAATTTTCCTAAATTGAAGTAATGTCTCAAACAGTCTACGCTTTGATCGTTCCATGGAAGACCAGTAGTAGTTTCAGATGCTCATCTGTGGGCATTCTGTAATGTTTGGACTATCAGAGTGTTGATGAAACACAGAAATCGCATCAGGATTGAATACAACAGTCACCATGCGCACTTTCCTCCATGGGAGTAATGTCTCAAACAGTCTACGATTTGATCGTTCGATGCAAGATCAGTAGTAGTTTCCGATGCACATCTGGAGGAATTCTGTAATCTGTGGACCTTCAAAGTGTTGATGAAACACAGAAATTGTCGCGGGATTTAATACAACAGTCACCATGCTCACTTTCCTCCATGGGAGTAATGTCTCATACAGTCTATGATTTGATTGTTCCCTGCAAGACCAGTAGTAGTTTCCGATGCACTCCCGGAGGCATTCTGTAATCTGTGTACCTTCAAAGCGATCATGAGACACAGAAATTGCCTCGGGATTGAATTCAACAGTCACCATGCGCACTTTCCTCCATGGGAGTTATGTCTCAAAGAGTCTACGGTTTGATCGTTTCCTGGAAGACCAGTAGTAGTCTCCGATGCACATCTGGTGGCATTCTGTAAACTTTGGACCTTCAAAGTGTTGATGAAACACAGAAATTGCATCGGGATTGAATGCAACAGTCTCCATGCGCACTTTACTCCGTGGGAGTAATGTCTCAAACAGTCTACGCTTTGATCGTTCCCCGGAAGACCAGTAGTAGTTTCCGATGCACATCTGGAGGCATTCTGTAATCTGTGGACTATCAGAATGTATTTCAAACACAGAAAATGTATCGGGATTGAATACAACAGTCACCATGCGCACTTTCCTCCATGGGACTAATGTCTCAAACAGTCTACGCTTTGATCGATCCCTGCAAGACCAGTAGTAGTTTCCGATGCACATCTGGGGGCGTTCTGCAATGTGTGGACTATCAGAGTGTTGATGAAACACAGAAATCTCATTGGGATTGAATACAACAGTCACCATGCGCACTTTCCTCCATGGGAGTAACGTCTCAAACAGTTTACGCTTTGATCGTTCACTGGAAGACCAGTAGTAGTTTCCGATGCACATCTGTGAGCATTCTGTAATGTGTGGACTATCAGAGTGTTGATGAAACACAGAAACTGCATCGGGATTGAATACAACAGACACCATGCGCACTTTCCTCCATGGTTGTAATGTATCAAACAGTCTACGCTTTGATCGTTCCCTGCAAGACCAGTAGTAGTTTCCGAGGCACATCTGGAGGCATTCTGTAATCTGTGGACCTTCAAATTGTTGATGAAACACAGAAATTGAATCGGGATTGAATACAACAGTCACCATGCGCACTTTCCCCCATGGGAGTAATGTCTCAAACAGTCTACGCTTTGATCGTTCCCTGGAAGACCAGTAGTAGTTTCCGATGCACATCTGGTGTCATTCTGTAATCTGTGGACTATCAGAGTGTTGATGAAACACAGAAATTGCTTTGGGATAGAATACAACGGTCACCATGCCCAATTTTCCTAATTGGGAGTAATGTCTCAAACTGTCTACGATTTGATTGTTCCCTGGAAGACCAGTAGTAGTTTCCGATGCACATCTGTGGGCATTCTGTAATATTTGGACTATCAGAGTGTTGATGAAACACAGAAATTGCATCAGGATTGAATACAACAGTCACCATGCGCACTTTCCTCCATGGGAGTAATGTCTCAAACAGTCTACGCTTTGATCGTTCCCTGCAAGACCAGTAGTAGTTACCGATGCCCATCTGGAGGAATTATGTAATCTGTGGACCTTCAAAGTGTTGATGAATCACAGAAATTGCCGCGGGATTGGATACAACAGTCACCATGCTCACTTTTCTCCATTTGAGTAGTGTCTCAAACAGTCTATGCTTTGATCGTTCCCTGCAAGACCAGTAGTAGTTTCCGATGCACACCTGGAGGCATTCTGTAATCTGTGGATTTTCAAAGCGTTGATGAAACACAGATATTGCAACGGGATTGAATGCAACAGTCTCCATGCGCACTTTCCTCCGTGGGAGTAATGTCTCAAACAGTCTACGGTTTGATGGTTCCCTGGAAGGCCAGTAGTTGTTTCAGATGAACATCTGGGGGCATTCTGTAATGTGTGGTCTATCAGAGTGTTGATGAGACAAAGAAATTGCATCGGGATTGAATACAACAGTCTCCATGCGCACTTTCCTCCATGGGAGTAATGTCTCAAACATTTTACGTTTTGATCGTTCCCTGGAAGACCAGTACTTGTTAGAGATGAATATCTGGGTTCATTCTGTAATGTGTGGACTATCAGAGTGTTGTTGAAACACAGAAATTGCATCGGGATTGAATACAACAGTCACCATGCCCAATTTTCCTAAATGGGAGTAATGTCTCAAACAGTCTACGCTTTGATCGTTCCCTGGAAGACCAGTATAGTTTCCAATGCACATCTGTGGGCATTCTGTAATGTTTGGACTATCAGAAAGTTGATGAAACACAGAAATTGCATCAGGATTGAATACAATAGTCACCATGCGCACTTTCCTCCATGGGAGTAATGTCTCAAAGAGTCTACGCTTTGATCGTTCCCAGCAAGACCAGTAGTAGTTTCCGAGGCACATCTGGAGGCATTCTGTAATCTGTGGACCTTCAAATTGTTGATGAAACACAGAAATTGAATCGGGATTGAATACAACAGTCACCATGCGCACTTTCCTCCATGGGAGTAATGTCTCAAACAGTCTACGCTTTGATCGTTCCCTGGAAGACCAGTAGTAGTTTCCGATGCACATCTGGTGTCATTCTGTAATCTGTGGACTATCAGAGTGTTGATGAAACACAGAAATTGCTCTGGGATAGAATACAACGGTCACCATGCCCAATTTTCCTAATTGGGAGTAACGTCTCAAACAGTTTACGCTTTGATCGTTCTCTGGAAGACCAGTAGTAGTTTCCGATGCACATCTGTGAGCATTCTGTAATGTGTGGTCTATCAGAGTGTTGATGAAACACAGAAATTGCATCGTGATTGAATACAACAGTCACCATGCGCACTTTCCTCCATGGGAGTAATGTCTCAAACAGTTTACGCTTTGATCGTTCCCTGGAAGACCAGTAGTAGTTTCCGATGCACATCTGGGTGCATTCTGCAATGTGTGGACTATCGGAGTGTTGATGAAACACAGATATTTCATCGGCATTGAATACAACAGTCACCATGCGCACTTTCCTCCATGGTAGTAATGACTCAAACAGTCTACGCTTTGATCGTTCCCTGTAAGACCAGTAGTAGTTTCCGATGCACATCTGTAGGCATTCTGTAATTTTTGGACTATCAGAGTGTTGATGAAACACAGAAATTGCATCAGGATTAAATACAACAGTCACCATGCGCACTTCCCTCCATGGGAGTAATGTCTCAAACAGTCTACGCTTTGATCGTTCCCTGCAAGACCAGTAGTAGTTTCCGAGGCACATCTGGAGGCATTCTGTAATCTGTGGACCTTCAAATTGTTGATGAAACACAGAAATTGAATCGGGATTGAATACAACAGTCACCATGCGCACTTTCCCCCATGGGAGTAATGTCTCAAACAGTCTACGCTTTGATCGTTCCCTGGAAGACCAGTAGTAGTTTCCGATGCACATCTGGTGTCATTCTGTAATCTGTGGACTATCAGAGTGTTGATGAAACACAGAAATTGCTTTGGGATAGAATACAACGGTCACCATGCCCAATTTTCCTAATTGGGAGTAATGTCTCAAACTGTCTACGCTTTGATTGTTCCCTGGAAGACCAGTAGTAGTTTCCGATGCACATCTGTGGGCATTCTGTAATATTTGGACTATCAGAGTGTTGATGAAACACAGAAATTGCATCAGGATTGAATACAACAGTCACCATGCGCACTTTCCTCCATGGGAGTAATGTCTCAAACAGTCTACGCTTTGATCGTTCCCTGCAAGACCAGTAGTAGTTACCGATGCCCATCTGGAGGAATTATGTAATCTGTGGACCTTCAAAGTGTTGATGAATCACAGAAATTGCCGCGGGATTGGATACAACAGTCACCATGCTCACTTTTCTCCATTTGAGTAGTGTCTCAAACAGTCTATGCTTTGATCGTTCCCTGCAAGACCAGTAGTAGTTTCCGATGCACACCTGGAGGCATTCTGTAATCTGTGGACCTTCAAAGCGTTGATGAAACACAGATATTGCAAAGGGATTGAATGCAACAGTCTCCATGCGCACTTTCCTCCGTGGGAGTAATGTCTCAAACAGTCTACGGTTTGATGGTTCCCTGGAAGGCCAGTAGTTGTTTCAGATGAACATCTGGGGGCATTCTGTAATGTGTGGTCTATCAGAGTGTTGATGAGACAAAGAAATTGCATCGGGATTGAATACAACAGTCTCCATGCGCACTTTCCTCCATGGGAGTAATGTCTCAAACATTTTACGTTTTGATCGTTCCCTGGAAGACCAGTACTTGTTAGAGATGAATATCTGGGTTCATTCTGTAATGTGTGGACTATCAGAGTGTTGTTGAAACACAGAAATTGCATCGGGATTGAATACAACAGTCACCATGCCCAATTTTCCTAAATGGGAGTAATGTCTCAAACAGTCTACGCTTTGATCGTTCCCTGGAAGACCAGTATAGTTTCCAATGCACATCTGTGGGCATTCTGTAATGTTTGGACTATCAGAAAGTTGATGAAACACAGAAATTGCATCAGGATTGAATACAATAGTCACCATGCGCACTTTCCTCCATGGGAGTAATGTCTCAAAGAGTCTACGCTTTGATCGTTCCCTGCAAGACCAGTAGTAGTTTCCGAGGCACATCTGGAGGCATTCTGTAATCTGTGGACCTTCAAATTGTTGATGAAACACAGAAATTGAATCGGGATTGAATACAACAGTCACCATGCGCACTTTCCTCCATGGAAGTAATGTCTCAAACAGTCTACGCTTTGATCGTTCCCTGGAAGACCAGTAGTAGTTTCCGATGCACATCTGGTGTCATTCTGTAATCTGTGGACTATCAGAGTGTTGATGAAACACAGAAATTGCTCTGGGATAGAATACAACGGTCACCATGCCCAATTTTCCTAATTGGGAGTAACGTCTCAAACAGTTTACGCTTTGATCGTTCTCTGGAAGACCAGTAGTAGTTTCCGATGCACATCTGTGAGCATTCTGTAATGTGTGGTCTATCAGAGTGTTGATGAAACACAGAAATTGCATCGTGATTGAATACAACAGTCACCATGCGCACTTTCCTCCATGGGAGTAATGTCTCAAACAGTTTACGCTTTGATCGTTCCCTGGAAGACCAGTAGTAGTTTCCGATGCACATCTGGGTGCATTCTGCAATGTGTGGACTATCGGAGTGTTGATGAAACACAGATATTTCATCGGCATTGAATACAACAGTCACCATGCGCACTTTCCTCCATGGTAGTAATGACTCAAACAGTCTACGCTTTGATCGTTCCCTGTAAGACCAGTAGTAGTTTCCGATGCACATCTGTAGGCATTCTGTAATTTTTGGACTATCAGAGTGTTGATGAAACACAGAAATTGCATCAGGATTAAATACAACAGTCACCATGCGCACTTCCCTCCATGGGAGTAATGTCTCAAACAGTCTACGCTTTGATCGTTCCCTGCAAGACCAGTAGTAGTTTCCGATGCACATCTGGAGGCACTCTGTAATCTGTGGACCTTTAAAGTGTTGATGAAACACAGAAATTGCTTCGGGATTGAATACAACAGTCACCATGCGCACTTTCCTCCAAGGGAGTAATGTCTCAAACAGTCTACGCTTTGATCGTTCGATGCAAGATCAGTAGTAGTTTCCGATGCACATCTGGAGGAATTCTGTAATCTGTGGACCTTCAAAGTGTTGATGAAACACAGAAATTGCCGCGGGATTTAATACAACAGTCACCATGCTCACTTTCCTCCATGGGAGTAATGTCTCATACAGTCTATGATTTGATTGTTCCCTGCAAGACCAGTAGTAGTTTCCGATGCACTCCCGGAGGCTTTCTGTAATCTGTGTACCTTCAAAGCGTTCATGAGACACAGAAATTGCCTCGGGATTGAATTCAACAGTCACCATGCGCACTTTCCTCCATGGGAGTTATGTCTCAAAGAGTCTACGGTTTTATCGTTTCCTGGAAGACCAGTAGTAGTCTCCGATGCACATCTGGTGGCATTCTGTAAACTTTGGACCTTCAAAGTGTTGATGAAACACAGAAATTGCATCGGGATTGAATGCAACAGTCCTCATGCGCACTTTCCTCCGTGGGAGTAATGTCTCAAACAGTCTACGATTTGATGGTTCCCTGGAAGACCAGTAGTTGTTTCCGATGAACATCTGGGGGCATTCTGTAATGTGTGGTCTATCAGAGTGTTGATGAAACACAGAAATTGCATCGGGATTGAATACTACAGACACCATGCACACTTTCCTCCATTTGAGTAGTGTCTCAAACAGCCTACGCTTTGATCGTTTCTGGAAGACCAGTAGTAGTTTCCGATGCACATCTGGAGGCATTCTGTAATCTGTGGACCTTCAAAGTGTTGATGAAACACAGAAATTGCATCGGGAGCGAATACAACACTAACCATGCGCACTTTCCTCCATGGGAGTAATGTCTCAAACAGTCTACGCTTTGATCGTTCCCTAGAAGGTCAGTAGTAGTTTCCGATGCACATCAGGTGTCATTCTGTAATCTGTGGACTATCAGAGTGTTGATGAAACACACAAATTGAATCGGGATTGAATACAACAGTCACCATGCGCACTTTCCTCCATGTGAGTATTGTCTCAAACAGTCTACGCTTTAATCGTTTCCTGCAAGACCAGTAGTAGTTTCCAATGCAAATCTGTACTCATTCTGTAATCTGTGGACCTTCAAAGTGTTGATGAAACACAGAAATTGCCGCGGGATTGGATACAACGGTCACCATTCACACTTTCCCCCATGGGAGTAGTGTCTCAAACAGTCTACGCTTTGATCGTTCGCTAGAAGGCCAGATGTAGTTTCCGATGCACATCTGGGGTCATTCTGTAATGTGTGGACTATCGGAGTGTTGTTGAAACACAGAAATTGCATCGGAATGGAATACAACAGTCACCATGCCCAATTTTCCTAAATTGAAGTAATGTCTCAAACAGTCTACGCTTTGATCGTTCCATGGAAGACCAGTAGTAGTTTCAGATGCTCATCTGTGGGCATTCTGTAATGTTTGGACTATCAGAGTGTTGATGAAACACAGAAATCGCATCAGGATTGAATACAACAGTCACCATGCGCACTTTCCTCCATGGGAGTAATGTCTCAAACAGTCTACGCTTTGATCGTTCGATGCAAGATCAGTAGTAGTTTCCGATGCACATCTGGAGGAATTCTGTAATCTGTGGACCTTCAAAGTGTTGATGAAACACAGAAATTGTCGCGGGATTTAATACAACAGTCACCATGCTCACTTTCCTCCATGGGAGTAATGTCTCATACAGTCTATGATTTGATTGTTCCCTGCAAGACCAGTAGTAGTTTCCGATGCACTCCCGGAGGCATTCTGTAATCTGTGTACCTTCAAAGCGATCATGAGACACAAAAATTGCCTCGGGATTGAATTCAACAGTCACCATGCGCACTTTCCTCCATGGTAGTTATGTCTCAAAGAGTCTACGGTTTTATCGTTTCCTGGAAGACCAGTAGTAGTCTCCGATGCACATCTGGTGGCATTCTGTAAACTTTGGACCTTCAAAGTGTTGATGAAACACAGAAATTGCATCGGGATTGAATGCAACAGTCTCCATGCGCACTTTCCTCCGTGGGAGTAATGTCTCAAACAGTCTACGATTTGATGGTTCCCTGGAAGACCAGTAGTTGTTTCCGATGAACATCTGGGGGCATTCTGTAATGTGTGGTCTATCAGAGTGTTGACGAAACACAGAAATTGCATCGGGATTGAATACTACAGTCACCATGCACACTTTCCTCCATTTGAGTAGTGTCTCAAACAGTCTACGCTTTGATCGTTTCTGGAAGACCAGTAGTAGTTTCCGATGCACATCTGGAGGCATTCTGTAATCTGTGGACCTTCAAAGTGTTGATGAAACACAGAAATTGCATCGGGAGCGAATACAACACTAACCATGCGCACTTCCTCCATGGGAGTAATGTCTCAAACAGTCTACGCTTTGATCGTTCCCTAGAAGGCCAGTAGTAGTTTCCGATGCACATCAGGTGTCATTCTGTAATCTGTGGACTATCAGAGTGTTGATGAAACACACAAATTGAATCGGGATTGAATACAACAGTCACCATGCGCACTTTCCTCCATGTGAGTAATGTCTCAAACAGTCTACGCTTTAATCCTTCCCTGCAAGACCAGTAGTAGTTTCCAATGCAAATCTGTACTCATTCTGTAATCTGTGGACCTTCAAAGCGTTGATGAAACACAGAAATTGCCTCGGGATTGAATACAAAAGTCAACATGCCCACTTTCGTCCATGGGAGTAATGTCTCAAAGAGCCTATGGTTTGATCGTTTCCTGGAAGACCAGTAGTAGTCTCCGATGGACGTCTGGAGGCATTCTGTAATCTTTGGACCTTCAAAGTGTTGATGAAACACAGATATTGCATCGGGATTGAATGCAACAGTCTCCATGCGCACTTTCCTCCGTGGGAGTAATGTCTCAAACAGTCTACGGTTTGATGGTTCCCTGGAAGGCCAGTAGTTGTTTCAGATGAACATCTGGGGGCATTCTGTAATGTGTGGTCTATCAGAGTGTTGATGAAACACAGAAATTGCATCGTGATTGAATACAACAGCCACCATGCGCACTTTCCTCCATGGGAGTAATGTCTCAAACAGTTTACGCTTTGATCGTTCCCTGGAAGACCAGTAGTAGTTTCCGATGCACATCTGTGGGCATTCTGTAATGTTTGGACTATCAGAAAGTTGATGAAACACAGAAATTGCATCAGGATTGAATACAATAGTCACCATGCGCACTTTCCTCCATGGGAGTAATGTCTCAAAGAGTCTACGCTTTGATCGTTCCCTGCAAGACCAGTAGTAGTTTCCGATACACACCTGGAGGCATTCTGTAATCTGTGGACTATCAGAGTGTTGATGAAACACATAAATTGCTTTGGGATAGAATACAACGGTCACCATGCCCAATTTTCCTAATTGGGAGTAATGTCTCAAACTGTCTACGCTTTGATTGTTCCCTGGAAGACCAGTAGTAGTCTCCGATGCACATCTGTGGGCATTCTGTAATATTTGGACTATCAGAGTGTTGATGAAACACAGAAATTGCATCAGGATTGAATACAACTGTCACCATGCGCACTTTCCTCCATGGGAGTAATGTCTCAAACAGTCTACGCTTTGATCGTTCCCTGCAAGACCAGTAGTAGTTACCGATGCCCATCTGGAGGAATTATGTAATCTGTGGACCTTCAAAGTGTTGATGAATCACAGAAATTGCCGCGGGATTGGATACAACAGTCACCATGCTCACTTTCCTCCAATAGAGTAGTGTCTCAAACAGTCTATGCTTTGATCGTTCCCTGCAAGACCAGTAGTAGTTTCCGATGCACACCTGGAGGCATTCTGTAATCTGTGGACCTTCAAAGCGTTGATGAAACACAGAAATTGCCTCGGGATTGAATACAAAAGTCAACATGCCCACTTTCCTCCATGGGAGTAATGTCTTAAAGAGTCTATGGTTTGATCGTTTCCTGGAAGACCAGTAGTAGTCTCCGATGGACGTCTGGAGGCATTCTGTAATCTTTGGACCTTCAAAGTGTTGATGAAACACAGATATTGCATCGGGATTGAATGCAACAGTCTCCATGCGCACTTTCCTCTGTCAGAGTAATGTCTCAAACAGTCTACGGTTTGATGGTTCCCTGGAAGGCCAGTAGTAGTTTCCGATGCACATCTGGGTGCATTCTGCAATGTGTGGACTATCGGAGTGTTGATGAAACACAGATATTTCATCGGCATTGAATACAACAGTCACCATGCGCACTTTCCTCCATGGTAGTAATGTCTCAAACAGTCTACGCTTTGATCGTTCCCTGTAAGACCAGTAGTAGTTTCGGATGCACATCTGTAGGCACTCTGTAATTTTTGGACTATCAGAGTGTTGATGAAACACAGAAATTGCATCAGGATTAAATACAACAGTCACCATGCGCACTTCCCTCCATGGGAGTAATGTCTCAAACAGTCTACGCTTTGATCGTTCCCTGCAAGACCAGTAGTAGTTTCCGATGCACATCTGGAGGAATTCTGTAATCTGTGGACTTTTAAAGTGTTGATGAATCACAGAAATTGCCGCGGGATTGGATACAACAGTCACCATGCTCACTTTCCTCCATTGGAGTAAGGTCTCAAACTGTCTATGCTTTGATCGTTCCCTGCAAGACCAGTAGTAGTTTCCGATGCACAACTGGAGGCATTCTGTTATCTGTGGACCTTCAATGCGTTGATGAAACACAGAAATTGCCTCGGGATTGAATACAAAAGTCACCATGCGCACTTTCCTCCATGGGAGTAATGTCTCAAAGAGTCTAAGATTTGATCGTTTCCTGGATGACCAGTAGTAGTCTCCGATGCACATCTGGAGGCATTCTGTAATCTTCGGACCTTCAAAGTGTTGATGAAACACAGAAATTGCATCGGGATTGAATGCAACAGTCTCCATGCGCACTTTCCTCCGTGGGAGTAATGTCTCAAACAGTCTACGGTTTGATGGTTCCCTGGAAGGCCAGTAGTTGTTTCAGATGAACATCTGGGGGCATTCTGTAGTGTGTGGTCTATCAGAGTGTTGATGAGACAAAGAAATTGCATCGGGATTGAATACAAGAGTCTCCATGCGCACTTTCCTCAATGGGAGTAATGTCTCAAACATTTTACGCTTTGATCGTTCCCTGGAAGACCAGTACTTGTTAGAGATGAATATCTGGGTTCATTCTGTAATGTGTGGACTATCAGAGTGTTGTTGAAACACAGAAATTGCATCGGGATTGAATACATCAGTTACCATGCCCAATTTTTCTAAATGGGAGTAATGTCTCAAACAGTCTACGCTTTGATCGTTCCCTGGAAGACCAGTATAGTTTCTGATGGACATCTGTGGGCATTCTGTAATGTTTGGACTATCAGAAAGTTGATGAAACACAGAAATTGCATCAGGATTGAATACAATGGTCACCATGCGCACTTTCCTCCATGGGAGTAATGTCTCAAAGAGTCTACGCTTTGATCGTTCCCTGCAAGACCAGTAGTAGTTTCCGATGCACACCTGGAGGCATTCTGTAATCTGTGGACCTTCAAAGCGTTGATGAAACACAGAAATTGCCTCGGGATTGAATACAACAGTCATCATGCGCATTTTCCTCCATGGGAGTAATGACTCAAACAGTCTAAGCTTTGATCGATCCCTGGAAGACCAGTAGTAGTTTCCGATGCACATCTGGAAGCATTCTGTAATCTGTTAATTATCAGAGTTTTGTTCAAACACAGAAATTGCATCGGGATTGAATACAACAGTCACCATGCGCACTTTCCTCCACGGGAGTTATGTCTCAAACAGTTTACGCTTTGATCGTTCCCTGAAAGACCAGTGGTAGTTTCCGATGCACATCTGGGGGCATTCTGTAATGTGTGGACTATCAGAGTGTTGATGAAACACAGAAATTGCATCGGGATTGAATACAACAGTCACCATGCGCACTTTCCTCCATGTTAGTAATGTCTCAAACAGTTTACGCTTTGATCGTTCCCTGGAAGACCAGTAGTAGTTTCCGATGCACATCTGGGTGCATTCTGCAATGTGTGGACAATCGGAGTGTTGATGAAACACAGATATTTCATCGGCATTGAATACAACAGTCACCACGCGCACTTTCCTCCAAGGGAGTCATGTCTCAAACAGTCTACGATTTGATCGTTCCCTGTGAGACCAGTACTAGTTTCCGATGCACATCTGGAGGCACTCTGTAATCTGTGGACCTTTAAAGTGTTGATGAAACACAGAAATTGCATCGGGATTGAATACAACAGTCACCATTCACACTTTCCTCCATGGGAGTAGTGTCTCAAACAGTCTACGCTTTGATCGTTCGCTAGAAGGCAGTAGTAGTTTCCGATTCACATCTGGGGTCATTCTGTAATGTGTGGACTATCGGAGTGTTGTTGAAACACAGAAATTGCATCGGGATGGAATACAACAGTCACCACGCCCAATTTTCCTAAATGGAAGTAATGTCTCAAACAGTCTACGCTTTGATCGTTCCATGGAAGACCAGTAGTAGTTTCAGATGCACATCTGTGGGCATTCTGTATTGTTTGGACTATCAGAGTGTTGATGAAACACAGAAATCGCATCAGGATTGAATACAACAGTCACCATGCGCACTTTCCTCCATGGGAGTAATGTCTCAAACAGTCTACGCTTTGATCGTTCGATGCAAGATCAGTAGTAGTTTCCGACGCACATCTGGAGGAATTCTGTAATCTGTGGACCTTCAAAGTGTTGATGAAACACAGAAATTGCCGCGGGATTTAATACAACAGTCACCATGCTCACTTTCCTCCATTTCAGTAATGTCTCATACAGTCTATGATTTGATTGTTCCCTGCAAGACCAGTAGTAGTTTCCGATGCACTCCCGGAGTCATTCTGTAATCTGTGTACCTTCAAAGCGTTCATGAGACACAGAAATTGCCTCGGGATTGAATTCAACAGTCACCATGCGCACTTTCCTCCATGGGAGTTATGTCTCAAGAGTCTACGGTTTTATCGTTTCCTGGAAGACCAGTAGTAGTCTCCGATACACATCTGGTGGCATTCTGTAAACTTTGGACCTTCAAAGTATTGATGAAACACAGAAATTGCATCGGGATTGAATGCAACAGTCCTCATGCGCACTTTCCTCCGTGGGAGTAATGTCTCAAACAATCTACGATTTGATGGTTCCCTGGAAGACATGTAGTTGTTTCCGATGAACATCTGGGGGCATTCTGTAATGTGTGGTCTATCAGAGTGTTGATGAAACACAGAAATTGCATCGGCATTGAATACAACAGTCACCATGCGCACTTTCCTCCATGTGAGTAATGTCTCAAACAGTCTACGCTTTAATCGTTTCCTGCAAGACCAGTAGTAGTTTCCAATGCAAATCTGTACTCATTCTGTAATCTGTGGACCTTCAAAGTGTTGATGAAACACAGAAATTGCCGCGGGATTTTATACAACGGTCACCATGCTCTCTTTCCTCCATGGGAGTAATGTCTCAAACAGTCTATGCTTTGATCGTTCCCTGCAAGACCAGTAGTAGTTTCCGATGCACACCTGGATGCATTCTGCAATGTGTGGACTATCGGAGTGTTGATGAAACACAGATATTTCATCGGCATTGAATACAACAGTCACCATGCGCACTTTCCTCCATGGTAGTAATGTCTCAAACAGTCTACGATTTGATCGTTCCCTGTAAGACCAGTACTAGTTTCCGATGCACATCTGGAGGCACTCTGTAATCTGTGGACCTTTAAAGTGTTGATGAAACACAGAAATTGCATCGGGATTGAATACAACAGTCACCATTCACACTTTCCACCATGGGAGTAGTGTCTCAAACAGTCTACGCTTTGATCGTTCGCTAGAAGGCCAGTAGTAGTTTCCGATGCACATCTGGGGTCATTCTGTAATGTGTGGACTGTCGGAGTGTTGTTGAAACACAGAAATTGCATCGGGATGGAATACAACAGTCACCATGCCCAATTTTCCTAAATGGAAGTAATGTCTCAAACAGTCTACGCTTTGATCGTTCCATGGAAGACCAGTAGTAGTTTCAGATGCACATCTGTGGGCATTCTGTAATATTTGGACTATCAGAGTGTTGATGAAACACAGAAATCGCATCAGGATTGAATACAACAGTTACCATGCGCACTTTCCTCCATGGGAGTAATGTCTCAAACATTCTACGCTTTGATCGTTCGATGCAAGATCAGTAGTAGTTTCCGATGCACATCTGGAGGAATTCTGTAATCTGTGGACCTTCAAAGTGTTGATGAAACACAGAAATTGCCGCGGGATTTAATACAACAGTCACCATGCTCACTTTCCTCCATGGGAGTAATGTCTCATACAGTCTATGATTTGATTGTTCCCTGCAAGACCAGTAGTAGTTTCCGATACACTCCCGGAGGCATTCTGTTATCTGTGTACCTTCAAAGCGATCATGAGACACAGAAATTGCCTCGGGATTGAATTCAACAGTCACCATGCGCACTTTCCTCCATGGGAGTTATGTCTCAAAGAGTCTACGGTTTTATCGTTTCCTGGAAGGCCAGTAGTAGTCTCCGATGCACATCTGGTGGCATTCTGTAAACTTTGGACCTTCAAAGTGTTGATGAAACACAGAAATTGCTTCGGGATTGAATGCAACAGTCTCCATGCGCACTTTCCTCCGTTGGAGTAATGTCTCAAACAGTCTACGATTTGATGGTTCCCTGGAAGACCAGTAGATGTCTCCGATGAACATCTGGGGGCATTCTGTAATGTGTGGTCTATCAGAGTGTTGACGAAACACAGAAATTTCATCGGGATTGAATACTACGGTCACCATGCACACTTTCCTCCATTTGAGTAGTGTCTCAAACAGTCTACGCTTTGATCGTTTCTGGAAGACCAGTAGTAGTTTCCGATGCACATCTGGAGGCATTCTGTAATCTGTGGACCTTCAAAGTGTTGATGAAACACAGAAATTGCAACGGGAGCGAATACAACACTAACCATGCGCACTTTCCTCCATGTGAGTAATGTCTCAAACAGTCTACGCTTTAATCGTTCCCTGCAAGACCAGTAGTAGTTTCCAATGCACATCTGGGGGCATTCTGTAATGTGTGGACTATCAGAGTGTTGATGAAACACAGAAATTGCATCGGGATTGAATACAACAGTCACCATGCGCACTTTCCTCCATGTCAGTAATGTCTCAAACAGTTTACGCTTTGATCGTTCCCTGGAAGACCAGTAGTAGTTTCCGATGCACATCTGGGTGCATTCTGCAATGTGTAAACAATCGGAGTGTTGATGAAACACAGATATTTCATCGGCATTGATTACAACAGTCACCATGCGCACTTTCCTCCAAGGGAGTAATGTCTCAAACAGTCTACGATTTGATCGTTCCCTGTAAGACCAGTACTAGTTTCCGATGCACATCTGGAGGCACTCTGTAATCTGTGGACCTTTAAAGTGTTGATGAAACACAGAAATTGCATCGGGATTGAATACAACAGTCACCATTCACACTTTCCCCCATGGGAGTAGTGTCTCAAACAGTCTACGCTTTGATCGTTCGCTAGAAGGCCAGTAGTAGTTTCCGATGCACATCTGGGGTCATTCTGTAATGTGTGGACTATCGGAGTGTTGTTGAAACACAGAAATTGCATCGGGATGGAATACAACAGTCACCATGCCCAATTTTCCTAAATGGAAGTAATGTCTCAAACAGTCTACGCTTTGATCGTTCCATGGAAGACCAGTAGTAGTTTCAGATGCACATCTGTGGGCATTCTGTAATGTTTGGACTATCAGGGTATTGATGAAACACAGAAATCGCATCAGGATTGAATACAACAGTCACCATGCGCACTTTCCTCCATGGGATAATGTCTCAAACAGTCAACGCTTTGATCGTTCGATGCAAGATCAGTAGTAGTTTCCGATGCACATCTGGAGGAATTCTGTAAACTGTGGTCCTTCAAAGTGTTGATGAAACACAGAAATTGCCGCGGGATTTAATACAACAGTCACCATGCTCACTTTCCTCCATGGGAGTAATGTCTCATACAGTCTATGATTTGATTGTTCCCTGCAAGACCAGTAGTAGTTTCCGATGCACTCCCGGAGGCATTCTGTAATCTGTGTACCTTCAAAGCGTTCATGAGACACAGAAATTGCCTCGGGATTGAATTCAACAGTCACCATGCGCACTTTCCTCCATGGGAGTTATGTCTCAAAGAGTCTACGGTTTTATCGTTTCCTGGAAGACCAGTAGTAGTCTCCGATGCACATCTGGTGGCATTCTGTAAACTTTGGACCTTCAAAGTGTTGATGAAACACAGAAATTGCATCGGGATTGAATACTACAGTCACCATGCACACTTTCCTCCATTTGAGTAGTGTCTCAAACAGTCTACGATTTGATCGTTTCTGGAAGACCAGTAGTAGTTTTCGATGCACATCTGGAGGCATTCTGTAATCTGTGGACATTCAAAGTGTTGATGAAACACAGAAATTGCATCGGGAGTGAATACAACACTAACCATGCGCACTTTCCTCCATGGGAGTAACGTCTCAAACAGTCTACGCTTTGATCGTTCCCTAGAAGGCCCGTAGTAGTTTCCGATGCACATCAGGTGTCATTCTGTAATCTGTGGACTATCAGAGTGTTGATGAAACACACAAATTGAATCGGGATTGAATACAACAGTCACCATGCGCACTTTCCTCCATGTGAGTAATGTCTCAAACAGTCTACGTTTTAATCGTTCCCTGCAAGACCAGTAGTAGTTTCCAATGCAAATCTGTACTCATTCTGTAATCTGTGGACCTTCAAAGTGTTGATGAAACACAGAAATTGCCGTGGGATTGGATACAACGGTCATCATGCTCTCTTTCCTCCATGGGAGTAATGTCTCAAACAGTCTATGCTTTGATCGTTCCCTGCAATACCAGTAGTAGTTTCCGATGCACACCTGGATGCATTCTGTAATCTGTGGACCTTCAAAGCGTTGATGAAACACAGAAATTGCCTCGCGATTGAATACAACAGTCACCATGCGCACTTTCCTCCATGGGAGTAATGTCTCAAACAGTCTACGCTTTGATCATTTCCTGTAAGACCAGTAGTAGTCTCTGATGCACATCTGGAGGCATTCTGTAATCTTTGGACGTACAAAGTGTTGATGAAACACTGAAATTTCATCGGGATTGAATGCAACAGTCTCCATGCGCACTTTCCTCCGTGGGAGTAATGTCTCAAACTGTCTACGCTTTGATGGTTCCCTGGAAGACCAATAGTTGTTTCCGATGAACATCTGGGGGCATTCTGTAATGTGTGGTCTATCAGAGTGTTGATGAAACACAGAAATTGCATCGGGATAGAATACAACAGTCACCATGCGCACTTTCCCCTATGGGAGTAATGTCTCAAAGAGTTTACACTTTGATCGTTCCCTGGAAGAACAGTAGTAGTTTACGATGCACATCTGGTGTCATTCTGCAATCTGTGGACTAACAGAGTGTTGATGAAACACAGAAATTGAATCGGGATTTAATACAACAGTCACCATGCGCACTTTCCTCCATGGGAGTAATGTCTCAAAACGGTCTACGATTTGATCGTTCCCTGCAAGGCCAGTAGTAGTTTCCGATGCACTTCTGGAGGCATTCTGTAATCTGTGGAACTTCAAAGTCTTGATGAAACACAGAAATTGCATCGGGATTGAATACAACAGTCACCATGCGCACTTCCCTCCATGGGAGTAATGTCTCAAACAGTTTACACTTTGATCGTTCCCTGGAAGAACAGTAGTAGTTTACGATGCACATCTGGTGTCATTCTGCAATCTGTGGACTAACAGAGTGTTGATGAAACACAGAAATTGAATCGGGATTGAATACAACAGTCACCATGCGCACTTTCCTCCATGGTAGTAATGTCTCAAACAGTCTACGTTTCGATCGTTCCCTGTAAGACCAGTAGTAGTTTCCGATGCACATCTGGAGGCACTCCGTAATCTGTGGACCTTTAAAGTGTTGATGAAACACAGAATTTGCATCGGGATTGAATAGAAATGTCACCATGCACACTTTCCTCCATGAAAGTAGTGTCTCAAACAGTCTACGCTTTGATCGTTTCTGGAAGACCAGTAGTAGTTTCCGATGCACATCTGGAGGCATTCTGTAACCTGTGGAACTTCAAAGTGTTGATGAAACACAGAAAATGCATCGGGAGTGAATACAACAGTAACCATGCGCTCTTTCCTCCATGGGAGAATTGTCTCAAACAGTCTACGCTTTGATCGTTCCCTAGAAGGCCAGTAGTAGTATCCGATGCACATCTGGGTTCATTCTGTAATGTGTGGACTATCAGAGTGTTGATGACACACAGAAATTGCATCGGGATTGAATGCAACAGTCACCATGCGCAGCTTTATTCCATGGGAGTAATGTCTCAAACAGTTTACGTTTTGATCGTTCCCTGGAAGGCCAGTACTTGTTACCGATGAATATCTGGGTTCATTCTGTAATGTGTGGACTATCAGAGTGTTGTTGAAACACAGAAATTGCATCGGGATTGAATACAACAGTCACCATGCCTAATTTTCCTAAGTGGGAGTAATGTCTCAAACAGTCTACGCTTAGATCGTTCCCTGGAAGACCAGTAGTAGTTTCCGATTCACATCTGAGGGCATTCTGTAATGTTTGTACTGTCAGAGTGTTGATGAATCCCAGAAATTGCCGCGGGATTGGATACAACAGTCACCATGCTCACTTTCCTCCATGGGAGTAATGTCTCAAACAGTCTATGCTTTGATCGTTCCCTGCAAGACCAGTAGTAGTTTCCGATGCACACCTGGAGGCATTCTGTTATCTGTGGACCTTCAAAGCGTTCATGAAACACAGAAGTTGCCTCGGGATTGAATACAAAAGTCACCATGCGCACTTTAATCCATGGGAGTAATGTCTCAAAGAGTCTACGGTTTGATCGATTCCTGGAAGACCAGTAGTAGTCTCTGATGCACATCTGGAGGCATTCTGTAATCTTTGGACCTTCAAAGCGTTGATGAAACACAGAAATTGCATCGGGATTGAATGCAACATTCTCCATGCGCACTTTCCTACGTGGGAGTAATGTCTCAAACAGTCTACGCTTTGATGTTTCCCTGGAAGGCCAGTAGTTGTTTCCGATGAACGTCTGGGGGCATTCTGTAATGTGTGGTCTATCAGAGTGTTGATGAAACACAGATATTGCACCGGCATTGAATACATCACTAACCATGCGCACTTTCCTCCATGGGAGTAATGTCTCAAACAGTCTACGCTTTGTTCGTTCCGTAGAGGGCCAGTAGTAATTTCCGAAGCACATCTGGGGTCATTCTGTAATGTGTGGACTATCAGAGTGTTGATGAAACACAGAATTTGCATCGGGATTGAATACAACAGTCACCATGCGCACCTTCCTCCATGTTAGTAATGTCTCAAACAGTTTACGCTTTGATCGTTCCCTGAAAGACCAGTAGTAGATACCGATGCACATCTGGGTGCATTCTGCAATGTGTGGACTATCGGAGTGTTGATGAAACACAGAAATTGAATCGGGATTGAATACAACAGTCACAATGCGCACTTTCCTCCATGGGAGTAATGTCTCAAACAGTCTACGATTTGATCGTTCCCTGTAAGACCAGTACTAGTTTCCGATGCACATCTGGAGGCACTCTGTAATCTGTGGACCTTTAAAGTGTTGATGAAACACAGAAATTGCATCGGGATTGAATACAACAGTAACCATGCGCACTTTCCTCCATGGGAGTAATGTCTCAAACAGTCTACGCTTTAATCGTTCCCTGCAAGACCTGTAGTAGTTTCCGATGCACATCTGGAGGAATTCTGTAGTCTGTGGACCTTCAAAGTATTGATGAAACACAGAAATTGCCGCGGGATTGGATACAACAGTCACCCTGCTCTCTTTCCTGCATGGGAGTAATGTCTCAAACAGTCTATGCTTTGATCGTTCCCTGCAAGACCAGTAGTAGTTTCCGATGCACACCTCGATGCATTCTGTAATCTGTGGACCTTCAAAGCGTTGATGAAACACAGAAATTGACTCGGGATTGAATACAACAGTCACCATGCGCACTTTCCTCCATGGGAGTAATGTCTCAAACAGTCTACGCTTTGATCATTTCCTGGAAGACCAGTAGTAGTCTCCGATGCACATCTGGAGGCATTCTGTAATCTTTGGACCTACAAAGTGTTGATGAAACACAGAAATTGCATCGGGATTGAATGCAAAAGTCTCCATGCGCACTTTCCTCCGTGGGGGTAATGTCTCAAACAGTCTACGCTTTGATGGTTCCCTGGAAGACCAGTAGTTGTTTCCGATGCTCATCTGGAGGCACTCTGTAATCTGTGGACCTTCAAAGTGTTGATGAAACACAGGAAATGCATTGGGAGTGAATACAACAGTAACCATGCGCACTTTCCTCTATGGGAGTAATGTCTCAAACAGTCTACGCTTTGATCGTTCCCTAGAAGGCCAGTAGTAGTATCCGATGCACATCTGAGTTCATTCTGTATTGTGTGGACTATCAGAGTGTTGATGACACACAGAAATTGCATCGGGATTGAATGCAACAGTCACCATGCGCAACTTTATTCCATGGGAGTAATGTCTCAAACAGTTTACGCTTTGATCGTTCCCTGGAAGGCCAGAACTTGTTACCGATGAATATCTGGGTAGATTCTGTAATGTGTGGTCTATCAGAGTGTTGATGAAACACAGAAATTGCATCGGGATTGAATACAACAGTCACCATGCGCACTTTCCTCCATGGGAGTAATGTCTCAAACAGTTTACGCTTTGATCGTTCCCTGGAAGAACAGTAGTAGTTTACGATGCACATCTGGTGTCATTCTGCAATCTGTGGACTAAAAGAGTGTTGATCAAACACAGAAATTGAATCGGGATTGAACACAACAGTCACCATGCGCACTTTCCTCCATGGGAGTAATGTCTCAAAACGGTCTACGATTTGATCGTTCCCTGCAAGGCCAGTAGTAGTTTCCGATGCACATCTGGAGGCATTCTGTAATCTGTGGACCTTCAAAGTCTTGATGAAAAACAGAAATTGCCTCGTGATTAAATACAACAGTCATCAAGCGCATTTTCCTCCATGGGTGTAATGACTCAAACAGTTTACGCTCTGAACGTTACCTGGAAGATCAGTAGTAGTTTCCGATGCACATCTGGGTGCATTCTGCAATGTGTGGACTATCGGAGTGTTGATGAAACACAGATATTTCATCGGCATTGAACACATCAGACAGCCATGCGCACTTTCCTACATGGTAGTAATGTCTCCAACAGTCTACGCTTTGATCGTTCCCTGCAAGACCAGTTGTAGTTTCCGATGCACATCTGGAGGAATTCTGTAATCTGTGGACCTTCAAAGTGTTGATGAATCACAGAAATTGCCGCGGGATTGGATACAACAGTCACCATGCGCACTTTCCTCCATGGGAGTAATGTCTCAAACAGTTTACGCTTTGATCGTTCATTGGAAGACCAGTAGTAGTTTCCGATGCACATCTGGTGTCATTCTGTAATCTGTGGACTATCAGAGTGTTGATGAGACACAGAAATTGAATCGGGATTGAATACACCAGTCACCATGCGCACTTTCCTCCATGGCAGTAATGTCTCAAACAGTCTACGACTTGTTCTTTCCCTGCGAGGCCAGTAGTAGTTTCCGATGCACATCTGGAGGCATTCTGTAATCTGTGGACCTTCAAAGCGTTGATGAAACACAGAAATTGCTCGGGATTGAATTCAACCTTCACCATGCGCACTTTCCTCCATGGGAGTAATGTCTCAAACAGTCTACGATTTGATCGTTCCCTAGAAGGCCAGTAGTAGTTTCCGATGCACATCTGGTGTCATTCTGTAATCTGTGGACTATCAGAGTGTTGATGAAACACAGAAATTGAATCGGGATTGAATACAACTGTCACCATGCGCACTTTCCTCCATGGTAGTAATGTCTCAAACAGTCTACGCTTTGATCGTTCCCTGTAAGACCAGTAGTAGTTTCCGATGCACATCTGGAGGCACTCTGTAATCTGTTGACCTTTAGAGTGTTGATGAAACACAGAAATTGCATCGGGATCGAATACAACAGTCACCATGCACACTTTCCTCCATGGGAGTAGTGTCTCAAATAGTCTACGATTTGATCGTTCCCTGGAAGACCAGTATTAGTTTCCGATGCACATCTGTTTGCGTTCTGTAATGTTTGGACTATCAGAGTGTTGATAAAACACAGAAATTGCATCAGGATTGAATACAACAGTCACCATGCGCACTTTCCTCCATGGGAGTAATGTCTCAAACAGTTTACGCTTTGATCGTTAAATGGAAGACCAGTAGTAGTTTCCGATGCTCATCTGCGTGCATTCTTCAATGTGTGGACTATCGGAGTGTTGATGAAACACAGATACTTAATCGGCATTGAATACAACAGTCACCATGCGCACTTTCCTCCATGGGAGTAATGTCCCATACAGTCTACGATTTGATCGTTCCCCGTAAGACCAGTACAAGTTTCCGATGCACATCTGGAGGCACTCTGTAATCTGTGGACCTTTAAAGTGTTGATGAAACACAGAAATTGCATCGAGATTGAATACAACAGTCACCATGCACACTTTCCTCCATACGAGTAGTGTCTCAAACAGTCTACGCATAGATCGTTTCTGGAAGACCAGTAGTAGTTTCCGATGCACATCTGGAGGCATTCTGTAATCTGTGGACCTTCAAAGTGTTGATGAAACACAGAAATTGCCGCGGGATTGGATACAACAGTCACCATGCTCACTTTCCTCCATGGGCGTAATGTCTCCAACAGTCTATGCTTTGATCGTTCCCTGGAAGACCAGTACTTGTTTCCGATGAATATCTGGGTTCATTCTGTATTGTGTGGACAATAGGAGTGTTGTTGAAACACAGAAATTGAATCGGGATTGAATACAACAGTCACCATGCGCACTTTTCTCCATGGGAGTAATGTCTCAAACAGTCTACGCTTTGATGGTTCCCTGGAAGGCCAGTAGTTGTTTCCGCTGAACATCTGGGGGCATTCTGTAATGTGTGGTCTATCAGAGTGTTGTTGAAACACAGAAATTGCATCAGGATTGAATACAACAGTCACCATACACACTTTCCTCCATGGGAGTAATGTCTCAAACAGTCTACGCTTTGATCGTACACTGCAAGACCAGTAGTAGTTTCCGAGGCACATCTGGAGGAATTCTGTAATCTGTGGACCTTGAAAGTGTTGATGAATCACAGAAATTGCCGCGGGATTGGATACAACAGTCACCATGCTCACTTTCCTCCATGGGAGTAATGTCTCAAACAGTCTATGCTTTGATCGTTCCCTGCAAGACCAGTAGTAGTTTCCGATGCACACCTGGAGGCATTCTGTAATCTGTGGAACTTCAAAGTGTTGATGAAACACAGAAATTGCATCAAGATTGAATGCTACAGTCTCCATGCGCACTTTCCTCCGTGTGAGTAATGTCTCAAACAGTCTACGCTTTGATGGTTCCCTGGAAGGCCAGTAGTTGTTTCCGATGAACATCTGGGGACATTCTGTAATGTGTGGTCTATCAGAGTGTTGATGAAACACAGAAATTGCATCGGGATTGAATACAACTGTCACCATGCGCACTTTCCTCCATGGGAGTAATGTCTCAAACAGTTTACGCTTTGATCGTTCCCTGGAAGACCAGTAGTAGTTTCCGATGCACATCTGATGTCATTCTGTAATCTGTGGACTATCAGAGTGTTAATGAAACACAGAAATTGAATCGGGATTGAATACAACAGTCACCATGCGCACTTTCCTCCATGGGAGTAATGTCTCAAACGGTCTACGATGTGATCGTTCCCTGAAAGGCCAGTAGTAGTTTCCGATGCACATCTGGAGGCATTCTGTAATCTGTGGACCATCAAAGTCTTTATGAAACACAGAAATTGCCTCGGGATTCAATACAACAGTCATCTTGAGCATTTTCCTCCATGGGAGTAATGACTCAAACAGTCTACGCTTTGATCGATCCCTGGAAGACCAGTAGTAGTTTCCGATGCACATCTGGAAACATTCTGTAATCTGTAAACTATCAGAGTTTTGTTCAAACACAGAAATTGCATCGGGATTGAATACAACAGTCACCATGCGCACTTACCTAAATCTGAGTTATGTCTCAAACAGTTTACGCTTTGGTCGTTCTCTGAAAGACCAGTGGTAGTGTCCGATGCACATCTGGGGGCATTCTGTAATGTGTGGACTATCACAGTGTTGATGAAACACAGAAATTGCATCGGGATTGAATACAACAGTCACCATACGCACTTTCCTCCACGTTAGTAATGTCTCAAACAGTTTACGCTTTGATCGTTCCCTGGAAGACCAGTAGTAGTTTCCGATGCTCATCTGGGTGCATTCTGCAGTGTGTGGACTATCGGTGTGTTGATGAAACACAGATATTTCATCGGCATTGAATACAACAGTCACCATGCGCACTTTCCTCCATGGGAGTAATGTCTCAAACAGTCTACGATTTGATCGTTCCCTGTAAGACCAGTACTAGTTTCCGACGCACATCTGGAGGCACTCTGTAATCTGTGGACCTTTAAAGTGTTGATGAAACACAGAAATTGCATCGAGATTGAATACAACAGTCACCATGCACACTTTCCTCCATGGGAGTAGTGTCTCAAACAGTCTACGCATTGATCGTTACTGGAAGACCAGTAGTAGTTTCCGATGCACATCTGGACGCATTCTGTAATCTGTGGACCTTCAAAGAGTTGATGAAACACAGAAGTTGCCGCGGGATAGGATACAACAGTCACCATGCTCACTTTCCTCCATGGGCGTAATGTCTCCAACAGTCTATGCTTTGATTGTTCCCTGGAAGACCAGTACTTGTTTCCGATGAATATCTGGGTTCATTCTGTAATGTGTGGATTATCAGAGTGTTGTTGAAACTCAGAAATTGCATCGGGATTGAATACAACAGTCACCATGCCCAATTTTCCTAAATGGGAGTAAAGTCTCAAAGAGTCTACGCTTTAATCGTTCCCTGGATGACCAGTAGTAGTTTCCGATGTACATCTGTTGGCATTCTGTAATGTTTGGACTATCAGAGTGTTGATGAAACACAGAAATTGCATCAGGATTGAATACAACAGTCACCATGCGCACTTTCCTCCATGGGAGTATTGTCTCAAACAGTCTACGCTTTGATCGTTCCCTGCAAGACCAGTAGTAATTTCCATGCACATCTGGAGGAATTCTGTAATCTGTGGACCTTAAAAGTGTTGATGAAACACAGAAATTGCCGCGGGATTGGATACAACAGTCACCATGCTCACTTTCCTCCATGGGCGTAATGTCTCCAACAGTCTATGCTTTGATCGCTCCCTGCAAGACCAGTAGTAGTTTCCGATGCCCACCTGGAGGCATTCTGTAATCTGTGGACCTTCAAAGCGTTGATGAAACACAGAAATTGCCTCGGGATTGAATACAACAGTCACCATGCGCACTTTCCTAAATGGGAGTAATGTCTCAAAGGGTCTACGGTTTGATCGTTTCCTGGAAGACCAGTAGTAGTCTCCGATATACATCTGGAGGCATTCTGTAATCTTTGGACATTCAAAGTGTTGATGAGACACAGAAATTGCATCGGGTTTGAATGCAACAGTCTCCATGCGCACTTTCTTCCGTGGGAGTAATGTCTCAAAGAGTCTACGCTTTGATCGTTTCCTGGAAGACCAGTAGTAGTTTCCGATGCACATCTGGTGTCATTCTGTAATCAGTGGACTATCAGAGTGTTGATGAAACCCAGAAATTGAATCGGGATTGAATACAACAGTCACCATGTGCACTTTCCTCCATGGGAGTAATGTCTCAAACAGTTTACGCTTTGATCGTTCCCTTGAATACCAGTAGTTGTTTCCGATGAACTTCTGGGGGCATTCTGTAATGTGCGGTCTATGAGAGTGTTGATGAAACGCAGAAATTGCATCGGGATTGAATACAACAGTCACCATGCGCACGTTCCAACATGGGAGTAATGTCTCAAACATTTTACGTTTTGATCGTTCCCTGGAAGACCAGTAGTAGTTTCCGATGCACATCTGGTGTCATTCTGTCATCTGTGGACTATCAGAGTGTTGATGAAACATTGAAATTGCAACGGGATGAATACAACAGTCACCACGCGCACTTTACTCCATGGGAGTAATGTCTCAAACAGTCTACTATTTGATCGTTCGTTGCAAGGCCAGTAGTAGTTTCCGATGCACATCTGGAGGCATTCTGTAATCTGTGGGCCTTCGAAATTTTGATGAAACACAGAAATTGACTCATGATTGAATACAACAGTCATCATGCACATTTTCCTCCATGGGAGTAATGTCTCAAACAGTCTATGCTTTGATCGTTCCCTGGAAGACCAGTAGTTGTTTCCGATGCACATCTCGTTACATTCTGCAATCTGTGGACTATCAGAGTGTTGATGAAACACAGAAATGGCATCGGGATTGAATACAACAGTCTCCATGCGCACTTTTCTCCATTGGAGTAATGTCTCAAACAGTCTACGCTTTGATCGTTCCCTGGAAGACCAGTAGTAGTTTCCGATGCACATCTGGTGTCATTCTGTAATCAGTGGACTATCAGAGTGTTGATGAAACACAGAAATTGAATCGGGATTGAATACAACAGTCACCATGTGCACTTTCCTCCAAGGGAGTAATGTCTAAAACAGTTTACGCTTTGATCGTTCCCTGGAAGACCAGTAGTTGTTTCCGATGAGCATCTGTGGGCATTCTGTAATGTGCGGTCTATCAGAGTGTTGATGAAACACAGAAATTGCATCGGGATTGAATACAACAGTCACCATGCGCACTCTCCAACATGGGAGTAATGTCTCAAACAGTTTACGCTTTGATCGTTCCCTGGAGGACCAGTAGTAGTTTCCGATGCACATCGGGTGTCATTCTGTAATCTGTGGACTATCAGAGTGTTGATGAAACACAGAAATTGCATCGGGATTGAATATAACAGTCACCATGCGCACTTTACTCCAAGGGATTAATGTCTCAAACAGTCTACTCTTTGATCGTTCCCTGCAAGGCCAGTAGTACTTTCCGATGCACATATGGAGGCATTCTGTAATCTGTGGACCTTCAAACTTTTGATGAAACACAGAAATTGACTCGGGATTGAATACAACAGTCATCATGCACATTTTCCTCCATGGGAGTAATGTCTCAAACAGTCTATGCTTTGATCGTTAACTGAAAGACCAGTAGTTGTTTCCGATGCACATCTCGAGGCATTCTGTAATGTTTGGACTATCAGAGTGTTGATGAAACACAGAAATTGCATCGGGATTGAATACAACAGTCACCATGCGCACTCTCCTCCATGGGAGTAATGTCTCAAACAGTTTACGCTTTGATCGTTACCTGGAAGACCGTTAGTAGTTTCCGGTGCACACCTATAGGCATTCTGTAATCTGTTGACCTTCAAAGCGTTGATGAAACACAGAAATTGCCTCGGGATTGAATACAACAGTCACCATGAGCACTTTCCCCCATGGAATTAATGTCTCAAACAGTCTACGGTTTGATCGTTTCTTGGAAGACCAGTAGTAGTCTCCGATGCACATCTGGAGGCATTCTGTAATCTTTGGACCTTCAACGTGTTGATGAAACACAGAAATTGCATCGGGATTGAATGCAATAGTCTCCATGCGCACTTTCCTCCATGGGAGTAATGTCTCAAACAGTCTACGATTTGATCATTTCCTGGAAGACCAGTAGTAGTTTCCGATGCACATCCGGAGGCATTCTGTAATCTGTGGACCTTCAAAGTGTTGATGAAACACAGAAATTGCCTCGGGATTGAATACAACAGTCACCATGCGCACTTTCCTCCATGGGAGTAATGTCACAAACAATCTACGCTTTGATCGTTCCCTGGAAGAACAGTAGCAGTTTCCGATGCACATCTGGAGGCATTCTTTAATCTGTGGACCTTCCAACTTTTGATGAAACACAGAAATTGACTCGGGATTGAATATAACAGTCATCATGCACATTTTCCTCCATGGGAGTAATGTCTCAAACAGTTTACGCTTTGATCGTTCACTGGAAGACCAGTATTAGTTTCCGATGCACACCTGGAGGCATTCTGTAATCTGTGGACCTTCAAAGCGTTGATGAAGCACAGAAATCGCCTCGGGATTGAATACAACAGTCACCATGCGCACTTTCCTCCATGGGAGTAATGTCTCAAAGAGTCTACGGTTTGATCGTTTCCTGGAAGACCAGTAGTAGCCTCCGATGCACATCTGGAGGCATTCTGTAACCTTTTTTACCATCAACGTGTTGATGAAACACAGAAATTGCATCGGGATTGAATGCAACAGTCTCCATGCGCACTTTCCTCCATGGGAGTAATGTCTCAAACAGCCTACGCTTTGATCATTTCCTGGAAGACCAGTAGTAGTTTCCGATGCACATCCGGAGGCATTCTGTAATCTCTGTACCTTCAAAGTGTTGATGAAACACAGAAATTGCCTCGGGATTGAATACAACAGTCACCATGCGCACTTTCCTAAATGGGAGTAATGTCTCAAAGAGTCTACGGTTTGATCGTTTCCTGGAAGACCAGTAGTAGTCTCCGATATACATCTGGAGGCATTCTGTAATCTGTGGACTATCACATTGTATTTGAAACAAAGAAAATGTATCGGGATTGAATACAACAGTCACCACGCGCACTTTCCTCCATGGGAGTAATGTCTCAAACTATTTACGCTTTGATCGTTCCCTGGAAGACCAGTAGTAGTTTCCGATGCACATCTGTGGGCATTCCGAAATGTGTGGAATATCAGAGTGTTGATGAAACACAGATATTCCATCGGGATTGAGTACAACAGTAACCTTGCCCACTTTCCTCCATGATAGTAATGTCCCAAACAGTCTACGCTTTGATCGTTCCCTGCAAGACCAGTAGAAGTTTCCGATGCATATCTGGAGTCATTCTGTAATCTGTGGACCTTCAAAGTGTTGATGAAACAAAGAAATTGCATCGGGATTGAATACAACAGTCACCATGCGCACTTTTCTCCATGGGAGTAATGTCTCAAACAGTTTACGATTTGATCGTTCCCTGGAACACAAGTAGTAGTTTCCCATGCTTATCTGTGGGCATTCTGTAATGTGTGGACTATCAGAGTATTGATGAAACACAGAAATTGCATCAGGATTGAATACAACAGTCACCATGCGAACTTTCCTCCATGGGAGTAATGTCTCAAACAATCTACGCTTTGATCGTTCCCTGCAAGACCAGTAGTAATTACCATGCACATCTGGAGGAATTCTGTAATCTGTGGACCTTAAAAGTGTTGATGAAACACAGAAATTGCCGCGGGATTGGATACAACAGTCACCATGCTCACTTTCCTCCATGGGCGTAATGTCTCCAACAGTCTATGCTTTGATCGCTCCCTGCAAGACCAGTAGTAGTTTCCGATGCACAAATGGAGGCATTCTGTAATCTGTGGACCTTCAAAGCGTTGATGAAACACAGAAATTGCCTCGGGATTGAATACAACAGTCACCATGCGCACTTTCCTAAATGGGAGTAATGTCTCAAAGAGTCTACGGTTTGATCGTTTCCTGGAAGACCAGTAGTAGTCTCCGATATACATCTGGAGGCATTCTGTAATCTTTGGACATTCAAAGTGTTGATGAGACACAGAAATTGCATCGGGTTTGAATGCAACAGTCTCCATGCGCACTTTCTTCCGTGGGAGTAATGTCTCAAAGAGTCTACGCTTTGATCGTTCCCTGCAAGACCAGTAGTAATTACCATGCACATCTGGAGGAATTCTGTAATCTGTGGACCTTAAAAGTGTTGATGAAACACAGAAATTGCCGCGGGATTGGATACAACAGTCACCATGCTCACTTTCCTCCATGGGCGTAATGTCTCCAACAGTCTATGCTTTGATCGCTCCCTGCAAGACCAGTAGTAGTTTCCGATGCCCATCTGGTGTCATTCTGTAATCGGTGGACTATCAGAGTGTTGATGAAACACAGAAATTGAATCGGGATTGAATACAGCAGTCACCATGTGCACTTTCCTCCAAGGGAGTAATGTCTAAAACAGTTTACGCTTTGATCGTTCCCTGGAAGACCAGTAGTTGTTTCCGATGAACATCTGTGGGCATTCTGTAATATGCGGTATATCAGAGTGTTGATGAAACACAGAAATTGCATCGGGATTGAATACAACAGTCACCATGCGCACTCTCCAACATGGGAGTAATGTCTCAAACAGTTTACGCTTTGATCGTTCCCTGCAAGGCCAGTAGTACTTTCCGATGCACATCTGGAGGCATTCTGTAATCTGTGGACCTTCAAACTTTTGATGAAACACAGAAATTGCCTCGGGATTGAATACAACAGTCATCATGCACATTTTCCTCCATGGGAGTAATGTCTCAAACAGTCTATGCTTTGATCGTTAACTGGAAGACCAGTAGTTGTTTCCGATGCACATCTCGAGGCATTCTGTAATGTTTGGACTATCAGAGTGTTGATGAAACACAGAAATTGCATCGGGATTGAATACAACAGTCACCATGCGCACTCTCCTCCATCGGAGTAATGTCTCAAACAGTTTACGCTTTGATCGTTCCCTGGAAGACCGTTAGTAGTTTCCGATGCACACCTGGAGGCATTCTGTAATCTGTTGACCTTCAAAGCGTTGATGAAACACAGAAATTGCCTCGGGATTGAATACAACAGTCACCATGCGCACTTTCCTCCATGGGATTAATGTCTCAAACAGTCTACGGTTTGATCGTTTCCTGGAACACCAGTAGTAGTCTCCGATGCACATCTGGAGGCATTCTGTAATCTTTGGACCTTCAACGTGTTGATGAAACACAGAAATTGCATCGGGATTGAATGCAATAGTCTCCATGCGCACTTTCCTCCATGGGAGTAATGTCTCAAACAGTCTACGATTTGATCATTTCCTGGAAGACCAGTAGTAGTTTCCGATGCACATCCGGAGGCATTCTGTAATCTGTGGACCTTCAAAGTGTTGATGAAACACAGAAATTGCCTCGGGATTGAATACAACAGTCACCATGCGCACTTTCCTCCATGGGAGTAATGTGACAAACAATCTACGCTTTGATCGTTCCCTTGAAGAACAGTAGCAGTTTCCGATGCACATCTGGAGGCATTCTGTAATCTGTTGACCTTCCAACTTTTGATGAAACACAGAAATTGACTCGGGATTGAATATAACAGTCATCATGCACATTTTCCTCCATGGGAGTAATGTCTCAAACAGTTTACGCTTTGATCGTTCACTGGAAGACCAGTAGTAGTTTCCGATGCACACCTGGAGGCATTCTGTAATGTGTGGACCTTCAAAGCGTTTATGAAGCACAGAAATTGCCTCGGGATTGAATAAAACAGTCACCATGCGTACTTTCCTCCATGGGACTAATGTCTGAAAGAGTCTACGGTTTGATCTTTTCCTGGAAGACCAGTAGCAGTCTCCGATGCACATCTGGAGGCATTCTGTAATCTTTGGACCTTCAACGTGTTGATGAAACACAGAAATTGCATCGGGATTGAATGCAACAGTCTCCATGCGCACTTTCCTCCATGGGAGTAATGTCTCAAACAGCCTACGTTTTGATCATTTCCTGGAAGACCAGTAGTAGTTTCCGATGCACATCCGGAGGCATTCTGTAATCTCTGTACCTTCAAAGTGTTGATGAAACACAGAAATTGCCTCGGGATTGAATACAACAGTCACCATGCGCACTTTCCTCCATGGGAGTAATGTCTCAAACTGTTTACGCTTTGATCGTTCCCTGGAAGACCAGTAGTAGTTTCCGATGCACATCTGTGGGCATTCTGAAATGTGTGGAATATCAGAGTGTTGATGAAACACAGGTATTGCATCGGGATTGAGTACAACAGTCACCATGCGCACATTCCTCCATGGGAGTTATGTCTCAAACAGTCTACGCTTTGATCGTTCCCTGCAAGACCAGAAGTAGTTTCCGATACACATCTGGAGGAATTCTGTAATCTGTGGACCTTCAAAGCGTTGATGAAACACAGAAATTGCCTCGGGATTTAATACAACAGTCACCATGCGCACTTTCCTACATGGAAGTAATGTCACAAATATTATACGCTTTGATCGTTCCATGGAAGACCAGTTGTTGTTTCCGATGCACATCTGGAGGCATTCTGTTGTCTGTGGACTATCAGAGTGTTGATGAAACTAAGAAATTGCATCGGGATTGAATACAACAGTCACCATGCGCACTTTCCTCCATGGGAGTAATGTCTCAAACAATTTCCGCTTTGATCGTTCCCTGGAAGACCTGTAGTAGTTTCCGATGCACATCTGGTGTCATTCTGTAATCTGTGGAATATCAGAGTGTTGACGAAACACAGAAATTGCATCGGGATTGAATACAACATTCACCATGTGCAGTTTCCTCCATGGGAGTAAAGTCTAATACAGTTTACGCTTTGATCGTTCCCTGGAAGACCAATAGTTGTTTCCGATGAACATCCGGGGGCATTCTGTAATGTGTGGTCTATCAGAGTGTTGATGAAACACAGATATTCCATCGGGATTGAGTACAACAGTCACCATGCGCACTTTCCTCCATGGGAGTAATGTCTCAAACAGTCTACGCTTTGATCGTTCCCTGCAAGACCAGTAGTAGTTTCCCATGCACATCTGTGGGCATTCTGTAAAGTGTGGACTATCAGAGTGTTGATGAAACACAGAAATTGCATCAGGATTGAATACAACAGTCACCATGCGAACTTTCATCCATGGGAGTAATGTCTCAATCAGTCTACGCTTTGATCGTTCCCTGCAAGACCAGTAGTAGTTTCCGAAGCACACCTGGAGGCATTCTGTAATCTGTGGACCTTCACAGCGTTGATGAAAGACAGATATTGCCAAGGGATTGAGTACAACAGTCACCATGCGCACTTTCCTCCTTGGGTGTAATGTCTCAAACAGTCTATGTTTGATCGTTTCCTGGAAGACCAGTAGTAGTCTCCGATGCACATCTGGAGGCGTTCTATAACCTTTGGACCTTCAAAGTGTTGATGAAACACAGAAATTGCATAGGGATTCAATGCAGCAGTCTCCATGCGCACTTTCTTCCATGGGAGTAATGTCTCAAACAGTCTATGCTTTGATCGTTCCCTGCAAGACCAGTAGTAGTTTCCGATGCACACCTGGAGGCTTTCCGTAATCTGTTGACCTACAAAGCGTTGATGCAACACAGAAATTGCATGGGGATTGAATACCACAGTCACCATGCGCACTTACCTCCATGGGAGTAATTTCTCAAACAGTCTACGGTTTGATCGTTTCCTGGAAGACCAGCAGTAGTCTCCGATGCACATCTGGAGGCATTCTGTAATTTTTGGACCTTCAAATTGTTGATGAAACACAGAAATTGCATCGGGATTGAATGCAACAGTCTCCATGCGCACTTTCCTCTATGGGAGTAATGTCTCAAACAGTCTACGCTTTGATCGTTTCCTGGAAGACCAGTAGTAGTCTCCGATGCACATCTGGATTCATTCTGTAATCTGTGGACCTTCAAAGTGTTGATGAAACACAGAAATTGACTCGGGATTGAATACAACAGTCATCATGCATATTTTCCTCCATGGGTGTAATGTCTCAAACAGTCTATGCTTTGATCGTTAACTGGAAGACCAGTAGTTGTTTCCGATGCACATCTCGAGGCATTCTGTAATCTGTGGACTATCAGAGTGTTGATGAAACACAGAAATTGCATCGGGATTGAATACAATAGTGACCATGCGCACTCTCCTCCATGGGAGTAATGTCTCAAACAGTTTATGCTTTGATCGTTCACTGGAAGACCAGTAGTAGTTTCCGATGCACATCTGGGCGCATTCTCTAATGTGTGGACTATCAGAGTGTTGATGAAACACGGCAATTGCATCGGGATTGAATACAACAGTCACCATGCGCTCTCTCCTCCATGGGAGTAATGTCTCAAACAGTTTACGCTTTGATCGTTCCATGGAAGACCGTTAGTAGTTTCCGATGCACACCTGGAGGCATTCTGTAATCTGTTGACCTTCAAAGCGTTGATGAAACACAGAAATTGCCTCGGGATTGAATACAACAGTCACCATGCGCACTTTCCTCCATGGGAGTAATGTCTCAAAGAGTCTACGGTTTGATCGTTTCCTGGAAGACCAGTAGTAGTCTCCGATGCACATCTGGAGGCATTCTGTAATCTTTGGACCTTCAACGTGTTGATGAAACACAGAAATTGCATCGGGATTGAATGCAACAGTCTCCATGCGCACTTTCCTCCATGGGAGTAATGTCTAAAAACAGCCTACGCTTTGATCATTTCTTGGAAGACCAGTAGTAGTTTCCGATGCACATCCGGAGGCATTCTGTAATCTCTGTACCTTCAAAGTGTTGATGCAACACAGAAATTGCATCAGGATTGAATACAACAGTCACCATGCGAACTTTCCTCCATGGGAGTAATGTCTCAATCAGTCTACGCTTTGATCGTTCCCTGCAAGACCAGTAGTAGTTTCCGAAGCACACCTGGAGGCATTCTGTAATCTGTGGACCTTCACAGCGTTGATGAAAGACAGATATTGCCAAGGGATTGAGTACAACAGTCACCATGCGCACTTTCCTCCTTGGGTGTAATGTCTCAAACAGTCTATGTTTGATCGTTTCCTGGAAGACCAGTAGTAGTCTCCGATGCACATCTGGAGGCGTTCTATAACCTTTGGACCTTCAAAGTGTTGATGAAACACAGAAATTGCATAGGGATTCAATGCAGCAGTCTCCATGCGCACTTTCTTCCATGGGAGTAATGTCTCAAACAGTCTATGCTTTGATCGTTCCCTGCAAGACCAGTAGTAGTTTCCGATGCACACCTGGAGGCTTTCCGTAATCTGTTGACCTACAAAGCGTTGATGCAACACAGAAATTGCATCGGGATTGAATACCACAGTCACCATGCGCACTTACCTCCATGGGAGTAATTTCTCAAACAGTCTACGGTTTGATCGTTTCCTGGAAGACCAGCAGTAGTCTCCGATGCACATCTGGAGGCATTCTGTAATTTTTGGACCTTCAAATTGTTGATGAAACACAGAAATTGCATCGGGATTGAATGCAACAGTCTCCATGCGCACTTTCCTCTATGGGAGTAATGTCTCAAACAGTCTACGCTTTGATCTTTTCCTGGAAGACCAGTAGTAGTCTCCGATGCACATCTGGATTCATTCTGTAATCTGTGGACCTTCAAAGTGTTGATGAAACACAGAAATTGACTCGGGATTGAATACAACAGTCATCATGCATATTTTCCTCCATGGGTGTAATGTCTCAAACAGTCTATGCTTTGATCGTTAACTGGAAGACCAGTAGTTGTTTCCGATGCACATCTCGAGGCATTCTGTAATCTGTGGACTATCAGAGTGTTGATGAAACACAGAAATTGCATCGGGATTGAATACATTAGTGACCATGCGCACTCTCCTCCATGGGAGTAATGTCTCAAACAGTTTATGCTTTGATCGTTCACTGGAAGACCAGTAGTAGTTTCCGATGCACATCTGGGCGCATTCTCTAATGTGTGGACTATCAGAGTGTTGATGAAACACGGCAATTGCATCGGGATTGAATACAACAGTCACCATGCGCTCTCTCCTCCATGGGAGTAATGTCTCAAACAGTTTACGCTTTGATCGTGTTATGGAAGACCGTTAGTAGTTTCCGATGCACACCTGGAGGCATTCTGTAATCTGTTGACCTTCAAAGCGTTGATGAAACACAGAAATTGCCTCGGGATTGAATACAACAGTCACCATGCGCACTTTCCTCCATGGGAGTAATGTCTCAAAGAGTCTACGGTTTGATCGTTTCCTGGAAGACCAGTAGTAGTCTCCGATGCACATCTGGAGGCATTCTGTAATCTTTGGACCTTCAACGTGTTGATGAAACACAGAAATTGCATCGGGATTGAATGCAACAGTCTCCATGCGCACTTTCCTCCATGGGAGTAATGTCTAAAAACAGCCTACGCTTTGATCATTTCTTGGAAGACCAGTAGTAGTTTCCGATGCACATCCGGAGGCATTCTGTAATCTCTGTACCTTCAAAGTGTTGATGAAACACAGAAATTGCCTCGGGATTGAATACAACAGTCACCATGCGCACATTCCTCCATGGGAGTACTGTCACAAACAATCTACGCTTTGATCGTTCCCTGGAAGACCAGTAGCAGTTTCCGATGCACATCTGGAGGCATTCTGTAATCTGTGGACTATCAGAGTGTTGATGAAACACAGAAATTGCATCGGGATTGAATACAACAATCACTATGCGCACTTTCCTCCATGGGAGTAATGTCTCAAACTGTTTACGCTTTGATCGTTCCCTGGAAGACCAGTAGTAGTTTCCGATGCACATCTGTGGGCATTCTGAAATGTGTGGAATATCAGAGTGTTGATGAAACACAGGTATTGCATCGGGATTGAGTACAACAGTCACCATGCGCACTTTCCTCCATGGGAGTTATGTCTCAAACAGTCTACGCTTTGATCGTTCCCTGCAAGATCAGAAGTAGTTTCCGATACACATCTGGAGGAATTCTGTAATCTGCGGACCTTCAGAGCGTTGATGAAACACAGAAATTGCCTCGGGATTAAATACAACAGTCACCAAGCGCACTTTCCTCCATGGGAGTAATGTCTCAAGCATTCTACTTTTTGATCGTTTCCTGGAAGCCCAGTAGTAGTCTCCGATGCACATCTGGAGGCAATCTGTAATCTGTGGACTATCAGAGTGTTGATTAAACACAGAAATTGCATCGGGAGTGAATACAACAGTCACTATGCGCACTTTCCTCCATGAGAGATATGTCTAAAACAGTTTACGCTTTTATCGTTACCTGGAAGATCGGTGTAGTTTCCGATGCATATCTGGGGGCATTCTGTAATCTGTGGACTATCAGAGTATTGATGAAACACAGACATTGCATTGGGATTGAATACAGCAGTCACCATGTGCACTATCCTCCATTGGAGAAATGTCTCAAACAGTCTACGCTTTTATCGCTCCCTGGAAGACCAGTAGTAGTTTCCGATGCACATCTGGTGTCATTCTATAATCTGTGGAATATCAGAGTGTTGATGAAACACAGAAATTGCATCGGGATTGAATACAACAATCACCATGTGTACTTTTCTCAATGGCAGTAAAGTCTAATACAGTTTACGCTTTGATCGTTCCCTGGAAGACCAGTAGTAGTCTCCGATGCACATCTGGAGGCATTCTGTAACCTTTGGACCTTCAAAGTGTTGATGAAACACAGAAATTGCATCGGGATTCAATGCAGCAGTCTCCATGCGCACTTTCTTCCATGGGAGTAATGTCTCAAACAGTCTACGGATTGATCGTTTCCTGGAAGACCAGCAGTAGTCTCCGATGCACATCTGGAGGCAGTCTGTAATCTTTGGACCTTCAAATTGTTGATGAAACACAGAAATTGCATCGGGATTGAGTGCAACAGTCTCCATGCGCACTTTCCTCTATGGGAGTAATGTCTCAAACAGTATATGCTTTGATCGTTTCCTGGAAGACCAGTAGTAGTTTCCGATGCACATCTGGAATCATTCTGTAATCTGTGGACCTTCAAAGTGTTGATGAAACACAGAAATTGCATCGGGAGTGAATACAACAGTCACTATGCGCACTTTCCTCCATGGGAGTAATGTCTCAAACAGTTTACGCTTTTATCGTTACCTGGAAGACCAATGGAGTTTCCGATGCACATCTGGGGGCATTTTGTAATCTGTGGACTATCAGAGTGTTGATGAAACACAGACATTGCATCGGGATTGAATACTACGGTCACCATGCGCACTTTCCTCCATTGGAGTAATGTCTCAAACAGTGTACGCTTTGATCGTTCCCTGGAAGACCAGTAGTATTTTCCCATGCACATCTGGTGTCATTCTGTAATCTGTGGACTATCACAGTGTTGATGAAACACAGAAATTGCATCGGGATTGAATACAACAGTCACCGAGTGCACTTTCCTCCATGGGAGTAATGTCTAAAACTGTCTACGCTTTGATCGTTTCCTGGAAGACCAGTAGTAGTTTCCGATGCACATCTGGAGGCATTCTGTAATCTGTGGACCTTTAAAGTGTTGATGAAACACAGAAATTGCATCGGGATTGAATACAACATTCACCATGCGCACATTCCTCCATGGGAGTAATGTCACAAACAGTCTACGCTTTGATCGTTCCCTGGAAGACCAGTAGCAGTTTCCGATGCACATCTGGAGGCATTCCGTAATGTGTGGACTATCAGAGTGTTGATGAAACACAGAAATTGCATCTGGATTGAATACAACAGTCACCATGCGTACTTTCCTAAATGGGAGTAATGTCTCAAACAGTTTACGCTTTTATCGTTACCTGGAAGACCAATGGAGTTTCCGATGCACATCTGGGGGCATTCTGTAATCTGTGGACTATCCGAGTGTTGATGAAACACAGACATTGCATCGGGATTGAATACAACGGTCACCATGCGCACTATCCTCCATTGGAGTAATGTCTCAAACAGTCTACGCTTTGATCGTTCCCTGGAAGACCAGTAGTAGTTTCCGATGCACATCTGGAGGCATTCTGTAATCTGTGGACCTTCAAAGTGTTGATGAAATACAGAAATTGCATCGGGAGTGAATACAACAATCACTATTCGCACTTTCTTCCATGGGAGTAATGTCTCAAACAGTTTACGCTTTTATCGTTACCTGGGAGACCAGTGTAGTTTCCGATGCACATCTGGGGGCATTCTGTAATCTGTGGACTATCAGAGTGTTGATGAAACACAGAAATTGCATCTGGATTGAATACAACAGTCACCATGCGCACTTTCCTCCATATGAGTAATGTCTCAAACAGTCTACGCTTTGATCGTTCCCTAGAAGACCAGTAGCAGTTTCCGATGCACATCTGGAGGAATTCTGTAATCTGTTGACTGTCAGAGTGTTGATGAAACACAGAAAATGCATTGGGATTAAATACAACAGTCACCATGCGCACTTTCCTCCATGGGAGTAATATCTCAAACAGTTTACGCTTTGATCGTTCCCTGGAAGACCAGTAGTAGTTTCCGATGCACATCTGTGGGTATTCTGTAATGTGTGGACTTTCAGAGTGTTGATGAAACACAGAAATTGCATCTGGATTGAATACAAAAGTCACCATGCGTACTTTCCTAAATGGGAGTAATGTCTCAAAGATTCTACGCTTTGATCGTTCCCTGGAAGACCAGTACTTGATTCCGATGAACATCTTGGTGCATTCTGTAATGTGTGGACTATCAGAGTGTTGCTGAAACACAGAAATTGCATCGGGATTGAATACCACAGTCACCATGCGCACTTTCCAACATGGGAGTAATGTCTCAAACAGTTTACGCTTTGATCGTTCCCTGGAAGACCAGTAGTAGTTTCCGATGCCCATCTGGTGTCATTCTGTAATCTGTGGATTAACAGAGTGTTGATGAAACACAGAAATTGCCTCAGCATTGAATACAACAGTCATCATGCACATTTTCTTCCATGGGAGTAATGTCTCAAACAGTCTATGCTTTGATCGTTCCCTGCAAGACAAGTAGTAGTTTCCGATGCACACCTGGAGGCATTCTGTAATCTGTGGACATTCAAACGTTGATGAAACACAGAAATTGCCTCGGGATTGAATACAACAGTCACCATGCGCACTTTCCTCCATGGGAGTAGTGTCTCAAACAGTCTACGGGTTGATCGTTTCCTGGAAGACCAGTAGTAGTCTCCGATGCACATCTGGAGGCATTCTGTAATCTTTGGACCTTCAAAGTGTTGATGAAACACAGAAATTGCATCCGGATTGAATGCAACAGTCTCCATGCTCACTTTCCTCCATGGGAGTTATGTCTCAAAGAGTCTACGCTTTGATCGTTTCCTGGAAGACCAGTAGCAGTTTCCGATGCACATCTGGAGGCATTCTGTAATCTGTGGACATTCAAAATGTTGATGAAATACAGATATTGCATCGGGAGTGAATACAACAATCACTATGCGCACTTTCTTCCATGGGAGTAATGTCTCAAACAGTTTACGCTTTTATCGTTACCTGGAAGACCAGTGTAGTTTCCGATGCACATCTGGGGGCATTCTGTAATCTGTGGACTATCAGAGTGTTGATGAAACAAAGACATTGCATCGGGATTGAATACAACAGTCACCATGCGCACTTTCCTCCATGGGAGTAATGTCTCAAACAGTCTACGCTTTGATCGTTCCCTAGAAGACCAGTTGTAGTTTCCGATGAACATCTGGAGGCATTCTGTAATCTGTGGACTATCAGAGTGTTGTTGAAACACAGAAATTGCATCGGGATTGAATACAACAGTCACCATGCACACTTTCCTCCATGGGAGTAATGTCTTACACTGTCTACGCTTTGATCGTTTCCTGGAAGACCAGTAGTAGTTTCCGATGCACATCTGGAGGCATTCTGTAATCTGTGGACCTTCAAAGTGTTGATGAAACACAGTAATTGCATCGGGATTGAATACAACAGTTACAATGCGCACATTCCTCCATGGGAGTAATGTCACAAACAGTCTACGCTTTGATCGTTCCCTGGAACACCAGTAGCAGTTTCCGATACACATCTGGAGGCATTCTGTAATGTGTGGACTATCAGAGTGTTGATGAAACACAAAAATTGCATCGGGATTGAATACAATAGTCACCATGCGCACTTTCCTCCATAAGAGTAATGTCACAAACAGTCTACGCTTTGATCGTTTCCTGGAAGACCAGTAGCAGTTTCCGATGCACATCTGGAGGCATTCTGTAATATGTGGACTTTCAGAGTGTTGATGAAACACAGAAATTGCATCGGGATTGAATATAGCAGTCACCATGCGCACTTTCCTCCATGGGAGTAATGTCTCAAACAGTTTATGTTTTGATCGTTGCCTGGAAGACCAGTAGTAGTTTCCGATGCACATCTGGGGACATTCTGTAATGTGTGGACTATCAGAGTATTGATGAAACACAGAAAATGCATCAGGATTGAATACAACAGTCACCATGCGCACTTTCCTCCATGGGAGTAATGTCTCAAACAGTCTACGCTTTGATCGTTCCCTAGAAGACCAGTTGTAGTTTCCGATGAACATCTGGAGGCATTCTGTAATCTGTGGACTATCAGAGTGTTGTTGAAACACAGAAATTGCATCGGGATTGAATACAACAGTCACCATGCACACTTTCCTCCATGGGAGTAATGTCTTACACTGTCTACGCTTTGATCGTTTCCTGGAAGACCAGTAGTAGTTTCCGATGCACATCTGGAGGCATTCTGTAATCTGTGGACCTTCAAGTTGTTGATGAAACACAGAAATTGGATCGGGAGTGAATACAACAGTAACTATGGGCACTTTACTCCATGGGAGTAATGTCTCAAACAGTCTACGCTTTGATCTTTCCCTGGAAGAGCAGTAGTAGTTTCCGAAGCACATCTGGGGGCATTGTGTAATGTGTGGACTATCAGAGTGTTAATGAAACACAGAAATTGCATCGGGATTGAATACAACAGACACCATGCACACTTTATTCCATTTGAGTAATGTCACAAACAGTTTACGCTTTGATCTTTCCGTGGAAGACCAGTAGTAGTTTCCGATGCACATCTGGAGGCATTCTTTAGTCTGTGGACTATCAGAATGTTGTAGAAACAGAGAAATTGCATCGGGATTGAATACAACAGTCACCATGCACACATTCCTACATGGGAGTAATGTCACAAACAGTCTACGCTTTGATCGTTTCCTGGAAGACCTGTAGCAGTTTCCAATGCACATCTGGAGGCATTCTATAATGTGTGGACTATCAGAGTGTTGATGAAACACAGAAATTGCATCCGAATTATATACAACAGTCACCATGCGCACTTTCCTCCATGGGAGTAGTCTCCCAAACAGTTTACGCTTTGATCGTTCCCTGGAAGACCAGTAGTAGTTTCCGATGCACATCTGTGGGCATTCTGTAATGTGTGGACTATCAGAGTGTTGATGAAACACAAAAATTGTATCGGGATTGAATACAACAGTCACCATGCGCACTTTCCTCAATGGGAGTAATCTCTCAAAGAGTCTACGCATTGATCGTTCCCTGCAAGACCATAAGTAGTTTCCGATGCACATCTGGAGGCATTCCGTAATCTGTGGACTATCCGAGTGTTGATGAAACACAGAAATTGCATCGGGATTGAATACAACAGTCACCATACGCACTTTCCTCCAGGCGAGTAATGTCTCAAACAGTTTACGCTTTGATCGTTCCCTGGAAGACCAGTAGTTGTTTCCGATGCACATTCTGGGGGCATTCTGTAATGTGTGAACTACCAGACAGTTGATGAAACATGAAATTGCATCAGGATTGTATACAACAGTCACCATGCGCACTTTCCCCCATGGGAGTAATGTCTCAAACAATTTACGCTTTGATCATTCCCTGGAAGACAAGTAGTAGTTTCCGATGCACATCTGGGGGCATTCTGTAATGTGTGGACTATCAGAGTAATGAAGTAACACAGAATATGCATAGGGATTGAATACAACTGTCACCATGCACACTTTCCTCCATGTGAGTAATGTCTCAAACAGTCTACGCTTTGATCGTTCCCTGTAAGACCAGTAGTAGATTCCGATGCACATCTGGAGGCACACTGTAATCTGTGGACCTTTAAAGTGTTGATGAAACACAGAAATTGCATCGGGATTGAATTCAACAGTCACCATGCGCACTTTCCTCCATGGGAGTAGTGTCTTAAACAGTCTACACTTTGATCTTTTCCTGGAAGACCAGTAATAGTTTCCGATGCACATCAGGAGGCATTCTGTAATCTGTGGACCTTCAAAGTGTTGAAGTAACACACAATATGCATAGGGATTGAATAGAATTGTCACCATGCGCACTTTCCTCCATGGGAGTAATGTCTCAAACAGTCTACTCTTTGATCGTTCCCTGTAAGACCAGTAGTAGTTTCCGATGCACATCTGGAGGCATTCTGTAATCTGTGGACCTTCAAAGTGTTGATGAAACACAGAATTTGCATCGGGAGTGAATACAACAGTAACCATGGGCACTTTCCTCCATGGGAGTAATGTCTCAAACAGTCTACGCTTTGATCGTTCCCTGGAAGACCAGTAGTAGTTTCCGATGCACATCTGTGGGCATTCTGTAATGTGTGGACTATCAGAGTGTTGATGAAACACAGAAATTGCATCGGAATTGAATACAACAGTCACCATGCGCACTTTCCTCCATGGGAGTGATGTCTCAAACTGTCTACGCTTTGATCGTTTCCTGGAAGACCAGTAGTAGTTTCCGATGCACATCTGTGGGCATTCTGTAATGTGTGGACTATCAGAGTGTTGATGAAACACAGAAATTGTATCGGGATTGAATACAACAGTCACCATGCGCTCTTTCCTCCATGGGAGTAATGTCTCAAAGAGTCTACGCAATGATCGTTCCCTGCAAGACCAGTAGTAGTTTCCGATGCACATCTTGGGGGCATTCTGTAATGTGTGGACTATCAGAGTATTGATGAAACACAGAAATTGCATCAGGATTGAATACAACAGTCACCATGCGCACTTTCCTCCAAGGAAGTAATGTCTCAAACAGTTTACGCTTTGATCGTTCCCTGGAAGACCAGTAGTAGTTTCCGATGCACATCTTTGGGCATTCTGTAATGTGTGGACTATCAGAGTGTTGATGAAACACAGAAATTAAATCGGGATTGAATACAACAGTCACCATGCGCACTTTCCTCCAAGGAAGTAATGTCTCAAACAGTTTACGCCTTGATCGTTCCCTGGAAGACCAGTAGTAGTTTCCGATGCACATCTGGGGGCATTCTGTAATCTGTGGACTATCAGAGTGTTGATGAAACACAGACATTGCATCGGGATTGAATACAACGGTCACCATGCGCACTTTCCTCCATTGGAGTAATGTCTCAAACAGTCTACGCTCTGATCGTTCCCTGGAAGACCAGTAGTATTTTCCGATGCACATCTGGTGTCATTCTGTAATCTGTGGACTATCAGAGTGTTGATGAAACACAGATATTGCATCGGGATTGAATACAACACTACCGAGTGCACTTTCCTCCATGGGAGTAATGTCTAAAACAGTTTACGCTTTGGTCGTTCCCGGGAAGACCAGTAGTAGTTTCCGATTCACATCTGGAGGCATTCTGTAATCTGTGGACTATGAGTGCTGTTGAAACAGGGAAATTGCATCGGGATAGAATACAACAGTCACTATGCGCACTTTCCTCCATGGGAGTAATGTCTCAAACTGTCTACGCTTTGATCGTTTCCTGGAAGACCAGTAGTAGTTTCCGATGCACATCTGGGGACATTCTGTAATGTGTGGACTATCAGAGTATTGATGAAACACAGAAAATGCATCAGGATTGAATACAACAGTCACCATGCGCATTTTTCTCCATGGGAGAAATGTTTCAAACAGTTTACGCTTTGATCGTTCCCTGGAAGACCAGTAGTAGTTTCCGATGCACATCTGGCGGCATTCTGTAATGTGTGGACTATCAGAGTGTTGAAGTAACACAGAATATGCATAGGGATTGAATACAACTGTCACCATGCGCACTTTCTTCCATGTGAGTAATGTCTCAAACAGTCTACGCTTTGATCGTTCCCTGTAAGACCTGTAGTAGCTTCCGATGCACATCTGGAGGCACTCTGTAGTCTGTGGACCTTTAAAGTGTTGATGAAACACAGAAATTATATCGGGATTGAATTCAACAGTCACCATGCGCACTTTCCTCCATGGGAGTAGTGTCTCAAACAGTCTACACTTTTATCTTTTCCTGGAAAACCAGTAGTAGTTTCCGATGCACATCTATAGGCATTCTGTAATCTGTGGACCTTCAAGTTGTTGATGAAACACAGAAATTGGATCGGGAGTGAATACAACAGTAACTATGGGCACTTTACTCCATGGGAGTAATGTCTCAAACAGTCTACGCTTTGATCTTTCCCTGGAAGAGCAGTAGTAGTTTCCGAAGCACATCTGGGGGCATTCTGTAATGTGTGGACTATCAGAGTGTTAATGAAACACAGAAATTGCATCGGGATTGAATACAACAGACACCATGCACACTTTATTCCATTTGAGTAATGTCACAAACAGTTTACGCTTTGATCTTTCCGTGGAAGACCAGTAGTAGTTTCCGATGCACATCTGGAGGCATTCTTTAGTCCGTGGACTATCAGAATGTTGTAGAAACAGAGAAATTGCATCGGGATTGAATACAACAGTCACCATGCACACATTCCTACATGGGAGTAATGTCACAAACAGTCTACGCTTTGATCGTTTCCTGGAAGACCAGTAGCAGTTTCCAATGCACATCTGGAGGCATTCTATAATGTGTGGACTATCAGAGTGTTGATGAAACACAGAAATTGCATCCGAATTATATACAACAGTCACCATGCGCACTTTCCTCCATGGGAGTAATCTCCCAAACAGTTTACGCTTTGATCGTTCCCTGGAAGACCAGTAGTAGTTTCCGATGCACATCTGTGGGCATTCTGTAATGTGTGGACTATCAGAGTGTTGATGAAACACAAAAATTGTATCGGGATTGAATACAACAGTCACCATGCGCACTTTCCTCAATGGGAGTAATCTCTCAAAGAGTCTACGCATTGATCGTTCCCTGCAAGACCATAAGTAGTTTCCGATGCACATCTGGAGGCATTCCGTAATCTGAGGACTATCCGAGTGTTGATGAAACACAGAAATTGCATCGGGATTGAATACAACAGTCACCATACGCACTTTCCTCCAGGCGAGTAATGTCTCAAACAGTTTACGCTTTGATCGTTCCCTGGAAGACCAGTAGTGATTTCCGATGCACATTCTGGGGGCATTCTGTAATGTGTGAACTACCAGACAGTTGATGAAACATGAAATTGCATCAGGATTGTATACAACAGTCACCATGCGCACTTTCCCCCATGGGAGTAATGTCTCAAACAGTTTACGCTTTGATCATTCCCTGGAAGACAAGTAGTAGTTTCCGATGCACATCTGGGGGCATTCTGTAATGTGTGGACTATCAGAGTAATGAAGTAACACAGAATATGCATAGGGATTGAATACAACTGTCACCATGCGCACTTTCCTCCATGTGAGTAATGTCTCAAACAGTCTACGCTTTGATCGTTCCCTGTAAGACCAGTAGTAGTTTCCGATGCACATCTGGAGGCACACTGTAATCTGTGGACCTTTAAAGTGTTGATGAAACACAGAAATTGCATCGAGATTGAATTCAACAGTCACCATGCGCACTTTCCTCCATGGGAGTAGTGTCTCAAACAGTCTACACTTTGATCTTTTCCTGGAAGACCAGTAATAGTTTCCGATGCACATCTGGAGGCATTCTGTAATCTGTGGACCTTCAAAGTGTTGAAGTAACACACAATATGCATAGGGATTGAATAGAATTGTCACCATGCGCACTTTCCTCCATGGGAGTAATGTCTCAAACAGTCTACTCTTTGATCGTTCCCTGTAAGACCAGTAGTAGTTTCCGATGCACATCTGGAGGCATTCTGTAATCTGTGGACCTTCAAAGTGTTGATGAAACACAGAATTTGCATCGGGAGTGAATACAACAGTAACCATGGGCACTTTCCTCCATGGGAGTAATGTCTCAAACAGTCTACGCTTTGATCGTTCCCTGGAAGACCAGTAGTAGTTTCCGATGCACATCTGTGGGCATTCTGTAATGTGTGGACTATCAGAGTGTTGATGAAACACAGAAATTGCATCGGAATTGAATACAACAGTCACCATGCGCACTTTCCTCCATGGGAGTGATGTCTCAAACTGTCTACGCTTTGATCGTTTCCTGGAAGACCAGTAGTAGTTTCCGATGCACATCTGTGGGCATTCTGTAATGTGTGGACTATCAGAGTGTTGATGAAACACAGAAATTGTATCGGGATTGAATACAACAGTCACCATGCGCTCTTTCCTCCATGGGAGTAATGTCTCAAAGAGTCTACGCAATGATCGTTCCCTGCAAGACCAGTAGTAGTTTCCGATGCACATCTTGGGGGCATTCTGTAATGTGTGGACTATCAGAGTATTGATGAAACACAGAAATTGCATCAGGATTGAATACAACAGTCACCATGCGCACTTTCCTCCAAGGAAGTAATGTCTCAAACAGTTTACGCTTTGATCGTTCCCTGGAAGACCAGTAGTAGTTTCCGATGCACATCTTTGGGCATTCTGTAATGTGTGGACTATCAGAGTGTTGATGAAACACAGAAATTAAATCGGGATTGAATACAACAGTCACCATGCGCACTTTCCTAGAAAGGAAGTAATGTCTCAAACAGTATACGCCTTGATCGTTCCCTGGAAGACAAGTAGTAGTTTCCGATGCTCATCTGGGGGCATTCTGTAATCTGTGGACTATCAGAGTGTTGATGAAACACAGACATTGCATCGGGATTGAATACAACGGTCACCATGCGCACTTTCCTCCATTGGAGTAATGTCTCAAACAGTCTACGCTTTGATCGTTCCCTGGAAGACCAGTAGTATTTTCCGATGCACATCTGGTGTCATTCTGTAATCTGTGGACTATCAGAGTGTTGATGAAACACAGATATTGCATCGGGATTGAATACAACAGTACCGAGTGCACTTTCCTCCATGGGAGTAATGTCTAAAACAGTTTACGCTTTGGTCGTTCCCTGGAAGACCAGTAGTAGTTTCCGATTCACATCTGGAGGCATTCTGTAATCTGTGGACTATGAGTGCTGTTGAAACAGGGAAATTGCATCGGGATTGAATACAACAGTCACTATGCGCACTTTCCTCCATGGGAGTAATGTCTCAAACTGTCTACGCTTTGATCGTTTCCTGGAAGACCAGTAGTAGTTTCCGATGCACATCTGGAGGCATTCTGTAATGTGTGGACTATCAGAGTGTTGATGAAACACAGATATTGCATCGGGATTGAATACAACAGTCACTATGCGCACTTTCCTCCATGGGAGTAATGTCTCAAACTGTCTACGCTTTGATCGTTACCTGGAAGACCAGTAGTGGTTTCCGATGCACATCTGGGGGCATTCTGTAATCTGTGGACCTTCAAAGTGTTGATGAAACACAGAAATTGCATCGGGAGTGAATACAACAGTAACCATGGGCACTTTCCTCCATGGGAGTAATGTCTCAAACAGTCTGCGCTTTGATCGTTTCCTAGAAGACCAGTAGTAGTTTCCGAAGCACATCTGGGGGCATTCTGTAATGTGTGGACTATCAGAGTGTTAATGAAACACAGAAAATGCATCGGGATTGAATACAACAGTCACCATGCGCACTTTCCTCCATGGGAGTAATGTCTCAAACAGTCTGCGCTTTGATCGTTCCCTAGAAGACAAGTAGTAGTTTCCGAAGCACATCTGGGGCCATTCTGTAATGTGTGACTATCAGAGTGTTAATGAAACACAGAAATTGCATCCGAATTATATACAACAGTCACCATGCGCACTTTCTTCCGTGGGAGTAATGTCTCAAAGAGTCTACTATTTGATCTTTCCCTGGAAGACCAGTAGTAGTTTCCCCATGCACATCTGGAGGCATTCTGTAAACTGTGGACCTTCAAAGTGTTGATGAAACACAGAAATTGCATCAGGATTGAATACAACAGTCTCCATGCGCACTTTCCTCCAAGGAAGTAATGTCTCAAACAGTTTACGCTTTGATCGATCCCTGGAAGACCAGTAGTAGTTTCCGATGCACATCTTTGGGCATTCTGTAATGTGTGGACTATCAGAGTGTTGATGAAACACAGAAATTAAATCGGGATTGAATACAACAGTCACCATGCGCACTTTCCTCCAAGGAAGTAATGTCTCAAACAGTATACGCCTTGATCGTTCCCTGGAAGACCAGTAGTAGTTTCCGATGCACATCTGGGGGCATTCTGTAATCTGTGGACTATCAGAGTGTTGATGAAACACAGACATTGCATCGGGATTGAATACAACGGTCACCATGCGCACTTTCCTCCATTGGAGTAATGTCTCAAACAGTCTACGCTTTGATCGTTCCCTGGAAGACCAGTAGTATTTTCCGATGCACATCTGGTGTCATTCTGTAATCTGTGGACTATCAGAGTGTTGATGAAACACAGATATTGCATCGGGATTGAATACAACAGTACCGAGTGCACTTTCCTCCATGGGAGTAATGTCTAAAACAGTTTACGCTTTGGTCGTTCCCTGGAAGACCAGTAGTAGTTTCCGGTTCACATCTGGAGGCATTCTGTAATCTGTGGGCTATCAGAGTGTTGATGAAACACAGAAATTGCATTGGGATTGAATACAACAGTCACTATGCGCACTTTCCTCCATGGGAGTAATGTCTCAAACTGTCTACGCTTTGATCGTTTCCTGGAAGACCAGTAGTAGTTTCCGATGCACATCTGGAGGCATTCTGTAATGTGTGGACTATCAGAGTGTTGATGAAACACAGAAATTGCATTGGGATTGAATACAACAGTCACTATGCGCACTTTCCTCCATGGGAGTAATGTCTCAAACTGTCTACGATTTGATCGTTACCTGGAAGACCAGTAGTGGTTTCCGATGCACATCTGGGGGCATTCTGTAATCTGTGGACCTTCAAAGTGTTGATGAAACACAGAAATTGCATCGGGAGTGAATACAACAGTAACCATGGGCACTTTCCTCCATGGGAGTAATGTCTCAAACAGTCTGCGCTTTGATCGTTCCCTAGAAGACCAGTAGTAGTTTCCGAAGCACATCTGGGGGCATTCTGTAATGTGTGGACTATCAGAGTGTTAATGAAACACAGAAATTGCATCGGGATTGAATACAACAGTCACCATGCGCACTTTCCTCCATGGGAGTAATGTCTCAAACAGTCTGCGCTTTGATCGTTCCCTAGAAGACAAGTAGTAGTTTCCGAAGCACATCTGGGGCCATTCTGTAATGTGTGACTATCAGAGTGTTAATGAAACACAGAAATTGCATCCGAATTATATACAACAGTCACCATGCGCACTTTCTTCCGTGGGAGTAATGTCTCAAAGAGTCTACTATTTGATCTTTCCCTGGAAGACCAGTAGTAGTTTCCCCATGCACATCTGGAGGCATTCTGTAAACTGTGGACCTTCAAAGTGTTGATGAAACACAGAAATTGCATCAGGATTGAATACAACAGTCGCCATGCGCACTTTCCTCCAAGGAAGTAATGTCTCAAACAGTATACGCTTTGATCGTTCCCTGGAAGACCAGTAGTAGTTTCCGATGCACATCTGGGGGCATTCTGTAATCTGTGGACTATCAGAGTGTTGATGAAACACAGACATTGCATCGGGATTGAATACAACGGTCACCATGCGCACTTTCCTCCATTGGAGTAATGTCTCAAACAGTCTACGCTTTGATCGTTCCCTGGAAGACCAGTAGTATTTTCCGATGCACATCTGGTGTCATTCTGTAATCTGTGGACTATCAGAGTGTTGATGAAACACAGTTATTGCATCGGGATTGAATACAACAGTACCGAGTGCACTTTCCTCCATGGGAGTAATGTCTAAAACAGTTTACGCTTTGGTCGTTCCCTGGAAGACCAGTAGTAGTTTCCGATTCACATCTGGAGGCATTCTGTAATCTGTGGACTATGAGTGTTGTTGAAACATGGAAATCGCATCGGGATTGAATACAACAGTCACTATGCGCACTTTCCTCCATGGGAGTAACGTCTCAAACAGTCTACGCTTTGATCGTTTCCTGGAAGACCAGTAGTAGTTTCCGATGCATATCTGGTGTCATTCTGTAATCTGTGGACTATCAGAGTGTTGATGAAACACAGAAATTGCATCGGGATTGAATACAACAGTCACCATGCGCACATTCCTCCATGGGAGTAATGTCTCAAAGAGTCTACGTTTTGATCGTTCCCTGCAAGACCAGTAGTAGTTTCCGATGCACATCTGGAGGCATTCTGCAATCTGTGAACCTTCAAAGTGTTGATGAAACACAGAAATTCCATCGGGGTTCAATACAACAGTCACCATGCGCACGTTCCTCCATGGGTGTAATGTCTCAAACAATCTACGCTTTGATCGTTCCCTGGAAGACCAGTAGTAGTTTCCGATGCACATCTGGAGGCATTCTGTAATGTGTGGACTATCAGAGTGTTGATGAAACACAGAAATTGCATCGGGATTGAATACAACAGTCACCATGCGCACTTTCCTCCATGGGAGTAATGTCTCAAAGAGTCTACGTTTTGATCGTTCCCTGCAAGACCAGTAGTAGTTTCCGATGCACATCTGGAGTCTTGCTGCAATCTGTGAACCTTCAAAGTGTTGATGAAACACAGAAATTCCATCGGGATTCAATACAACAGTCACCATGCGCACGTTCCTCCATGGGTGTAATGTCTCAAACAACCTACGCTTTGATCGTTCCCTGGAAGACCAGTAGTAGTTTCCGATGCACATCTGGAGGCATTCCGTAACCTGTGGACTATCAGAGTGTTGATGAAACACAGAAATTGCATCGGGATTAAATACAACAGTCACCATGCGCACTTTCCTCCATGGGAGTAATATCTCAAACAGTTTACGCTTTGATCGTTCCCTGGAAGCCCAGTAGTGGTTTCCGATGCACATCTGGGGACATTCTGTAATCTGTGGACCTTCAAAGTGTTGATGAAACACAGAAATTGCATCGGGAGTGAATACAACAGTAACCATGGGCACTTTCCTCCATGGGAGTAATGTCTCAAACAGTCTGCGCTTTGATCGTTCCCTAGAAGACCAGTAGTAGTTTCCGAAGCACATATGGGGGCATTCTGTAATGTGTGGACTATCAGAGTGTTAATGAAACACAGAAATTGCATCGGGATTGAATACAACAGTCACCATGCGCACTTTCCTCAATGGGAGTAATGTCTCAAAGAGTCTACGTTTTGATCGTTCCCTGCAAGACCAGTAGTAGTTTCCGATGCACATCTGGAGGCATTCTGTAATCTGTGGACTATCTGAATGTTGTTGAAACACAGAAATTGCATCGGGATTGAATACAACAGTCACCATGCGCACATTCCTCCATGGGAGTAATGTCACAAACAGTCTACGCTTTGATCGTTCCCTGGAAGACCAGTAGCAGTTTCCGATGCACATCTGGAGGCATTCTGTAAAGTGTGGACTATCAGAGTGTTGATGAAACACAGAAATTGCATCCGAATTATATACAACAGTCACCATGCGCACTTTCTTCCGTGGGAGTAATGTCTCAAAGAGTCTACGCTTTGATCTTTCCCTGGAAGACCAGTAGTAGTTTCCCCATGCACATCTGGAGGCATTCTGTAAACTGTGGACCTTCAAAGTGTTGATAAACACAGAAATTGCATCGGGATAGAATACAACAGTCACCATGCGCACGTCCTCCATGGGAGTAATGTCTCAAACAGTCTACGCTTTGATCGTTCCCTGGAAGACCAGTAGTAGTTTCCGATGCACATCTGGAGGCTTTCTGTAATCTGTGGACTATCAGAGTGTTGATGAAACACAGAAATTGCATCGGGATTGAATACAACAGTCATCATGCGCACTTTCCTCCAGGCGAGTAATGTCTCAAACAGTTTACGCTTTGATCGTTCCCTGGAAGACCAGTAGTAGTTTCCGATGCACATCTGTGGGCATTCTGTTATATGTGGACTATCAGAGTGTTGATGAAACACAGAAATTGCATCGGGATTGAATACAACAGTCACCATGCGCACTTTCCTCCAAGGGAGTGATGTCAAACTGTCTACGCTTTGATCGTTTCCTGGAAGACCAGTAGTAGTTTCCGAAGCACATCTGTGGGCATTCTGTAATGTGTGAACTATCAGAGTTTTGATGTAACACAGAAATTGTATCGGGATTGAATACAACAGTCACCATGCGCACTTTCCTCCATTGGGAGTAATGTCTCAAAGAGTCTACGCAGTGATCGTTCCCTGCAAGACCAGTAGTAGTTTCCGATGCACATCTGGAGGCATTCTGTAATCTGTGGACCTTCAAAGTGTTGATGAAACACAGAAATTGCATCGGGAGTGAATTCAACAGTAACCATATGCACTTTCCTCCATGGGAGTAATGTCTCAAACAGTCTTCGCTTTGATAGTTCCCTGGAAGACCAGTAGCAGTTTACGATGCACATCTGGAGGCATTCTGTAATCTGTGGACTATCAGATTGTTGATGAAACACAGAAATTGCATCGGGATTGAATCCAACAGTCACCATGCGCACTTTCCTCCATGGGAGTAATGTCAGAAACAGTCTACGCTTTGATCGTTCCCTGGAAGACCAGTAGCAGTTTCCGATGCACATCTGGAGGCATTCTGTAATCTGTGGACTATCAGAGTGTTAATGAAACACAGAAATTGCATCGGGATTCAATACAACAGTCACCATGCGCACGTTCCTCCATGGGTGTAATGTCTCAAACAACCTACGCTTTGATCGTTCCCTGGAAGACCAGTAGTAGTTTCCGATGCACATCTGGAGGCATTCCGTAATCTGTGGACTATCAGAGTGTTGATGAAACACAGAAATTGCATCGGGATTAAATACAACAGTCACCATGCGCACTTTCCTCCATGGGAGTAATATCTCAAACAGTTTACGCTTTGATCGTTCCCTGGAAGACCAGTAGTGGTTTCCGATGCACATCTGGGGGCATTCTGTAATCTGTGGACCTTCAAAGTGTTGATGAAACACAGAAATTGCATCGGGAGTGAATACAACAGTAACCATGGGCACTTTCCTCCATGGGAGTAATGTCTCAAACAGTCTGCGCTTTGATCGTTCCCTAGAAGACCAGTAGTAGTTTCCGAAGCACATATGGGGGCATTCTGTAATGTGTGGACTATCAGAGTGTTAATGAAACACAGAAATTGCATCGGGATTGAATACAACAGTCACCATGCGCACTTTCCTCAATGGGAGTAATGTCTCAAAGTGTCTACGTTTTGATCGTTCCCTGCAAGACCAGTAGTAGTTTCCGATGCACATCTGGAGGCATTCTGTAATCTGTGGACTATCTGAATGTTGTTGAAACACAGAAATTGCATCGGGATTGAATACAACAGTCACCATGCGCACATTCCTCCATGGGAGTAATGTCACAAACAGTCTACGCTTTGATCGATCCCTGGAAGACCAGTAGCAGTTTCCGATGCACATCTGGAGGCATTCTGTAAAGTGTGGACTATCAGAGTGTTGATGAAACACAGAAATTGCATCCGAATTATATACAACAGTCACCATGCGCACTTTCTTCCGTGGGAGTAATGTCTCAAAGAGTCTACGCTTTGATCTTTCCCTGGAAGACCAGTAGTAGTTTCCCCATGCACATCTGGAGGCATTCTGTAAACTGTGGACCTTCAAAGTGTTGATAAACACAGAAATTGCATCGGGATAGAATACAACAGTCACCATGCGCACGTCCTCCATGGGAGTAATGTCTCAAACAGTCTACGCTTTGATCGTTTCCTGGAAGACCAGTAGTAGTTTCCGATGCACATCTGGAGGCATTCTGTAATCTGTGGACTATCAGAGTGTTGATGAAACACAGAAATTGCATCGGGATTGAATACAACAGTCATCATGCGCACTTTCCTCCAGGCGAGTAATGTCTCAAACAGTTTACGCTTTGATCGTTCCCTGGAAGACCAGTAGTAGTTTCCGATGCACATCTGTGGGCATTCTGTTATATGTGGACTATCAGAGTGTTGATGAAACACAGAAATTGCATCGGGATTGAATACAACAGTCACCATGCGCACTTTCCTCCAAGGGAGTGATGTCAAACTGTCTACACTTTGATCGATTCCTGGAAGACCAGTAGTAGTTTCCGAAGCACATCTGTGGGCATTCTGTAATGTGTGAACTATCAGAGTTTTGATGTAACACAGAAATTGTATCGGGATTGAATACAACAGTCACCATGCGCACTTTCCTCCATTGGGAGTAATGTCTCAAAGAGTCTACGCAGTGATCGTTCCCTGCAAGACCAGTAGTAGTTTCCGATGCACATCTGGAGGCATTCTGTAATCTGTGGACCTTCAAAGTGTTGATGAAACACAGAAATTGCATCGGGAGTGAATTCAACAGTAACCATATGCACTTTCCTCCATGGGAGTAATGTCTCAAACAGTCTTTGCTTTGATAGTTCCCTGGAAGACCAGTAGCAGTTTACGATGCACATCTGGAGGCATTCTGTAATCTGTGGACTATCAGATTGTTGGTGAAACACAGAAATTGCATCGGGATTGAATCCAACAGTCACCATGCGCACTTTCCTCCATGGGAGTAATGTCAGAAACAGTCTACGCTTTGATCGTTCCCTGGAAGACCAGTAGCAGTTTCCGATGCACATCTGGAGGCATTCTGTAATCTGTGGACTATCAGAGTGTTGATGAAACACAGAAATTGCATCGGGATTGAATACAACAGTCACCATGCGCACTTTCATCCATGGGAGTAATGTCTCAAACAGTTTACGATTTGATCGTTCCCTGGAAGACCAGTAGTAGTTTCCGATGCACATCTTTGGACATTCTGTAATGTGTGGACTATCAGAGTATTGATGAAACACAGAAATTGCATCAGGATTGAATACAACAGTCACCATGCGCACTTTCCTCCAAGGAAGTAATGTCTCAAACAGTTTACGCTTTGATCGTTCCCTGGAAGACCAGTAGTAGTTTCCGATGCACATCTGTGGGCATTCTGTAATGTGTGGACTATCAGAGTGTTGATGAAACACAGAAATTGCATCGGGATTGAATACAACAGTCACCATGCGCACTTTCCTCCATGGGAGTAATGTTTCAAACGGTTTACGCTTTGATCGTTCCCTGGAAGACCAGTAGTGGTTTTCGATGCACATTCTGGGGGCATTCTGTAATGTGTGAACTACCAGACAGTTGATGAAACATGAATTTGCCTCAGGATTGTATACAACAGTCACCATGCGCACTTTCCACCATGGGAGTAATGTCTCAAACTGTTTACGCTTTGATCATTCCCTGGAAGACAAGTAGTAGTTTCCGATGCACATCTGGGGGCATTCTGTAATGTGTGGACTATCAGAGTAATGAAGTAACACAGAATATGCATAGGGATTGAATACAACTGTCACCATACGCACTTTCCTCCATGTGGGTAATGTCTCAAACAGTCTACGCTTTGATCGTTCCCTGTAAGACCAGTAGTAGTTTCCGACGCACATCTGGAGGCACACTGTAATCTGTGGACCTTTAAAGTGTTGATGAAACACAGAAATTGCATCGGGATTGAATTCAACAGTCACCATGCGCACTTTCCTCCATGGGAGTAGTGTCTCAAACAGTCTACACTTTGATCTTTTCCTGGAAGACCAGTAATAGTTTCCGATGCACATCAGGCGGCATTCTGTAATCTGTGGACCTTCAAAGTGTTGAAGTAACACACAATATGCATAGGGATTGAATAGAATTGTCACCATGCGCACTTTCCTCCATGGGAGTAATGTCTCAAACAGTCTACTCTTTGATCGTTCCCTGTAAGACCAGTAGTAGTTTCCGATGCACATCTGGAGGCATTCTGTAATCTGTGGACCTTCAAAGTGTTGATGAAACACAGAATTTGCATCGGGAGTGAATACAACAGTAACCATGGGCACTTTCCTCCATGGGAGTAATGTCTCAAACAGTCTACGCTTTGATCGTTCCCTAGAAGACCAGGAGTAGTTTCCGAAGCACATCTGGGGGCATTCTGTAATGTGTGGACTATCAGAGTGTTGATGAAACACAGAAATTGTATCGGGATTGAATACAACAGTCACCATGCGCGCTTTCCTCCATGGGAGTAGTGTCTCAAACAGTCTACGTTTTTGATCGTTTCCTGGAAGTCCAGTAGTAGTTTCCGATGCACATCTGTGGGCATTCTGTAATGTGTGGACTATCAGAGTGTTGATGAAACACAGAATTTGCATCGGAATTGAATACAACAGTCACCATGCGCACTTTCCTCCATGGGAGTGATGTCTCAAACTGTCTACGCTTTGATCGTTTCCTGGAAGACCAGTAGTAGTTTCCGATGCACATCTGTGGGCATTCTGTAATGTGTGGACTATCAGAGTGTTGATGAAACACAGAAATTGTATCGGGATTGAATACAACAGTCACCATGCGCACTTTCCTCCATGGGAGTAATGTCTCAAAGAGTCTACACAATGATCGTTCCCTGCAAGACCAGTAGTAGTTTCCGATGCACATCTTGGGGGCATTCTGTAATGTGTGGACTATCAGAGTATTGATGAAACACAGAAATTGCATCAGGATTGAATACAACAGTCACTATGCGCACTTTCCTCCAAGGAAGTAATGTCTCAAACAGTTTACGTTTTGATCGTTCCCTGGATGACCAGTAGTAGTTTCCGATGCACATCTTTGGGCATTCTGTAATGTGTGGACTATCAGAGTGTTGATGAAACACAGAAATTACATCGGGATTGAATACAACAGTAACCATGCGCACTTTCCTCCATGGGAGTAATGTTTCAAACAGTTTACGCTTTGATCGTTCTGTGGAAGACCAGTAGTGGTTTCCGATGCACATCTTGGGGCATTCTGTAATGTGTGAACTACCATAGAGTTGATGAAACATGAAATTGCATCAGGATTGAATACAACAGTCACCATGCCCACTTTCCTCCAAGGAAGTAATGTCTCAAACAGTATACGCTTCGATCGTTCCCTGGAAGACCAGTAGTAGTTTCCGATGCACATCTGGGGGCATTCTGTAATCTGTGGACTATCAGAGTGTTGATGAAACACAGACATTGCATCGGGATTGAATACAACGGTCACCATGCTCACTTTCCTCCATTGGAGTAATGTCTCAAACAGTCTACGCTTTGATCGTTCCCTGGAAGACCAGTAGTATTTTCCGATGCACATCTGGTGTCATTCTGTAATCTGTGGACTATCAGAGTGTTGATGAAACACAGATATTGCATCGGGATTGAATACAACAGTAACTAGTGCACTTTCCTCCATGGGAGTAATGTCTAAAACAGTTTACGCTTTGGTCGTTCCCTGGAAGACCAGTAGTAGTTTCCGATTCACATCTGGAGGCATTCTGTAATCTGTGGACTATGAGTGTTGTTGAAACAGGGAAATTGCATCGGGATTGAATACAACAGTCACTATGCGCACTTTCCTCCATGGGAGTAATGTCTCAAACTGTCTACGCTTTGATCGTTTCCTGGAAGACCAGTAGTAGTTTCAGATGCACATCTGGAGGCATTCTGTAATGTGTGGACTATCAGAGTGTTGATGAAACACAGCAATTGCATCGGGATTGAATACAACGGTCACCATGCGCACTTTCCTCCATGGGAGTAATGTCTCAAAGAGTCTACGTTTTGATCGTTCCCTGCAAGACCAGTAGTAGTTTCCGATGCACATCTGGAGGCATTCTGTAATCTGTGAACCTTCAAAGTGTTGATGAAACACAGAAATTCCATCGGGATTCAATACAACAGTCACCATGCGCACGTTCTTCCATGGGTGTAATGTCTCAAACAGTCTACGCTTTGATCGTTCCCTGGAAGACCAGTAGTAGTTTCCGATGCACATCTGGAGGCATTCTGTAATCTGTGGACTATCAGAGTGTTGATGAAACACAGAAATTGCATCGGGAGTAAATACAACAGTCACCATGCGCACTTTCCTCCATGGGAGTAATATCTCAAACAGTTTACGCTTTGATCGTTCCCTGGAAGACCAGTAGTGGTTTCCGATGCACATCTGGGGGCATTCTGTAATCTGTGGACCTTCAAAGTGCTGATGAAACACAGAAATTGCATCGGGAGTGAATACAACAGTAACCATGGGCACTTTCCTCCATGGGAGTAATGTCTCAAACTGTCTACGCTTTGATCGTTCCCTAGAAGACCAGTAGTAGTTTCGAAAGCACATCTGGGGGCATTCTGTAATGTGTGGACTATCAGAGTGTTAATGAAACACAGAAATTGCATCGGGATTGAATACAACAGTCACCATGCGCACTTTATTCCGTTTGAGTAATGTCACAAACTGTTTACGCTTTGATCGTTCCCTGGAAGACCAGTAGTAGTTTCCGATGCACATCTGGAGTCATTCTGTAGTCTGTGGACTATCAGAATGTTGTTGAAACACTGAAATTGCATCGGGATTGAATACAACAGTCACCATGCGCACATTCCTCCATGGGAGTAATGTCACAAACGGTCTACGCTTTGATCTTTCCCTGGAAGACCAGTAGCAGTTTGCGATGCACATCTGGAGACATTCTGTAATGTGTGGACTATCAGAGTGTTGATGAAACACAGAAATTGCATCCGAATTATATACAACAGTCACCATGCGCACTTTGCTCCGTGGGAATAATGTCTCAAAGAGTCTACGCTTTGATCTTTCCCTGGAAGACCAGTAGTAGTTTCCCCATGCACATCTGGAGGCATTCTGTAAACTGTGGACCTTCAAAGTGTTGATGAAACACAGAAATTGCATCGGCATAGAATACAATAGTCACCATGCGCACGTTCCTCCATGGGAGTAATGTCTCAAACAGTCTACGCTTTGATCGTTCCCTGGAAGACCAGTAGTAGTTTCCGATGCACATCTGGAGGCATTCCGTAATCTGTGGACTATCCGAGTGTTGATGAAACACAGAAATTGCATCGGGATTGAATACAACAGTCACCATACGCACTTTCCTCCTGGCGAGTAATGTCTCAAACAGTTTACGCTTTGATCGTTCCCTGGAAGACCAGTAGTAGTTTCCGATGCACATCTGTGGGCATTCTGTAATGTGTGGACTATCAGAGTGTTGATGAAACACAGAAATTGCATCGGAATTGAATACAACAGTCACCATGCGACCTTTCCTCCATGGGAGTGATGTCTCAAACTGTCTACGCTTTGATCGTTTCCTGGAAGACCAGTAGTAGTTTCCGATGCACATCTGTGGGCATTCTGTAATGTGTGGACTATCAGAGTGTTGATGAAACACAGAAATTGTATCGGGATTGAATACAACAGTCACCATGCGCACTTTCCTCCATGGGAGTAATGTCTCAAAGAGTCTACACAATGATCGTTCCCTGCAAGACCAGTAGTAGTTTCCGATGCACATCTTTGGGGCATTCTGTAATGTGTGGACTATCAGAGTATTGATGTAACACAGAAATTGCATCAGGATTGAATACAACAGTCACCATGCGCACTTTCCTCCAAGGAAGTAATGTCTCAAACAGTTTACGCTTTGATCGTTCCCTGGAAGACCAGTAGTAGTTTCCGATGCACATCTTTGGGCATTCTGTAATGTGTGGACTATCAGAGTGTTGATGAAACACAGAAATTACATCGGGATTGAATACAACAGTCACCATGCGCACTTTCCTCCATGGGAGTAATGTTTCAACCAGTTTACGCTTTGATCGTTCCCTGGAAGACCAGTAGTGGTTTCCGATGCACATCTTGGGGCATTCTGTAATGTGTGAACTACCATAGAGTTGATGAAACATGAAATTGCATCAGGATTGAATACAACCGTCACCATGCGCACTTTCCTCCAAGGAAGTAATGTCTCAAACAGTATAGGCTTTGACCGTTCCCTGGAAGACCAGTAGTAGTTTCCGATGCACATCTGGGGGCATTCTGTAATCTGTGGACTATCAGAGTGTTGATGAAACACAGACATTGCATCGGGATTGAATACAACGGTCACCATGCGCACTTTCCTCCATTGGAGTAATGTCTCAAACAGTCTACGCTTTGATCGTTCCCTGGAAGACCAGTAGTATTTTCCGATGCACATCTGGTGTCATTCTGTAATCTGTGGACTATCAGAGTGTTGATGAAACACAGATATTGCATCGGGATTGAATACAACAGTAACTAGTGCACTTTCCTCCATGGGAGTAATGTCTAAAACAGTTTACGCTTTGGTCGTTCCCTGGAAGACCAGTAGTAGTTTCCGATACACATCAAGAGGCATTCTGTAATCTGTGGACTATGAGTGTTGTTGAAACAGGGAAATTGCATCGGGATTGAATACAACAGTCACTATGCGCACTTTCCTTCATGGGAGTAATGTCTCAAACTGTCTACGCTTTGATCGTTTCCTGGAAGACCAGTAGTAGTTTCAGATGCACATCTGGAGGCATTCTGTAATGTGTGGACTATCAGAGTGTTGATGAAACACAGCAATTGCATCGGGATTGAATACAACAGTCACCATGCGCACTTTCCTCCATGGGATTAATGTCTCAAAGAGTCTACGTTTAGATCGTTCCCTGCAAGACCAGTAGTAGTTTCCGATGCACATCGGGAGGCATTCTGTAATCTGTGAACCTTCAAAGTGTTGATGAAACACAGAAATTCCATCGGGATTCAATACAACAGTCACCATGCGCACGTTCCTCCATGGGTGTAATGTCTCAAACAGTCTACGCTTTGATCGTTCCCTGGAAGACCAGTAGTAGTTTCCGATGCACATCTGGAGGCATTCTGTAATCTGTGGACTATCAGAGTGTTGATGAAACACAGAAATTGCATCGGGATTAAATACAACAGTCACCATGCGCACTTTCCTCCATGGGAGTAATATCTCAAACAGTTTACGCTTTGATCGTTCCCTGGAAGACCAGTAGTGGTTTCCGATGCACATCTGGGGGCATTCTGTAATCTGTGGACCTTCAAAGTGTTGGTGAAACACAGAAATTGCATCGGGAGTGAATACAACAGTAACCATGGGCACTTTCCTCCATGGGAGTAATGTCTCAAACAGTCTACGCTTTGATCGTTCCCTAGAAGACCAGTAGTAGTTTCGAAAGCACATCTGGGGGCATTCTGTAATGTGTGGACTATCAGAGTGTCAATGAAACACAGAAATTGCATCGGGATTGAATACAACAGTCACCATGCGCACTTTATTCCGTTTGAGTAATGTCACAAACTGTTTACGCTTTGATCGTTCCCTGGAAGACCAGTAGTAGTTTCCGATGCACATCTGGAGTCATTCTGTAGTCTGTGGACTATCAGAATGTTGTTGAAACACAGAAATTGCATCGGGATTGAATACAACAGTCACCATGCGCACATTCCTCCATGGGAGTAATGTCACAAACGGTCTACGCTTTGATCTTTCCCTGGAAGACCAGTAGCAGTTTCCGATGCACATCTGGAGACATTCTGTAATGTGTGGACTATCAGAGTGTTGATGAAACACAGAAATTGCATCCGAATTATATACAACAGTCACCATGCGCACTTTCCTCCGTGGGAGTAATGTCTCAAAGAGTCTACGTTTTGATCGTTCCCTGCAAGACCAGTAGTAGTTTCCGATGCACATCTGGAGGCATTCTGTAATCTGTGAACCTTCAAAGTGTTGATGGAACACAGAAATTCCATCGGGATTCAATACAACAGTCACCATGCGCACGTTCCTCCATGGGTGTAATGTCTCAAACAGTCTACGCTTTGATCGTTCCCTGGAAGACCAGTAGTAGTTTCCGATGCACATCTGGAGGCATTCCGTAATCTGTGGACTATCCGAGTGTTGATGAAACACAGAAATTGCATCGGGATTGAATACAACAGTCTCCATACGCACTTTCCTCCTGGCGAGTAATGTCTCAAACAGTTTACGCTTTGATCGTTCCCTGGAATACCAGTAGTAGTTTCCGATGCACATCTGTGGGCATTCTGTAATGTGTGGACTATCAGAGTGTTGATGAAACACAGAAATTGCATCGGAATTGAATACAACAGTCACCATGCGCACTTTCCTCCATGGGAGTGATGTCTCAAACTGTCTACGCTTTGATCGTTTCCTGGAAGACCAGTAGTAGTTTCCGATGCACATCTGTGGGCATTCTGTAATGTGTGGACTATCAGAGTGTTGATGATACACAGAAATTGTATCGGGATTGAATACAACAGTCACCATGCGCACTTTCCTCCATGGGAGTAATGTCTCAAAGAGTCTACACAATGATCGTTCCCTGCAAGACCAGTAGTAGTTTCCGATGCACATCTTGGGGGCATTCTGTAATGTGTGGACTATCAGAGTATTGATGAAACACAGAAATTGCATCAGGATTGAATACAACAGTCACCATGCGCACTTTCCTCCAAGGAAGTAATGTCTCAAACAGTTTACGCTTTGATCGTTCCCTGGAAGACCAGTAGTAGTTTCCGATGCACATCTTTGGGCATTCTGTAATGTGTGGACTATCAGAGTGTTGATGAAACACAGAAATTACATCGGGATTGAATACAACAGTCACCATGCGCACTTTCCTCCATGGGAGTAATGTTTCAAACAGTTTACGCTTTGATCGTTCCCTGGAAGACCAGTAGTGGTTTCCGATGCACATCTTGGGGCATTCTGTAATGTGTGAACTACCATAGAGTTGATGAAACATGAAATTGCATCAGGATTGAATACAACAGTCACCATGCGCACTTTCCTCCAAGGAAGTAATGTCTCAAACAGTATACGCTTTGATCGTTCCCTGGAAGACCAGTAGTTGTTTCCGATGCACATCTGGGGGCATTCTGTAATCTGTGGACTATCAGAGTGTTGATGAAACACAGACATTGCATCTGGATTGAATACAACGGTCACCATGCGCACTTTCCTCCATTGGAGTAATGTCTCAAACAGTCTACGCTTTGATCGTTCCCTGGAAGACCAGTAGTATTTTCCGATGCACATCTGGTGTCATTCTGTAATCTGTGGACTATCAGAGTGTTGATGAAACACAGATATTGCATCGGGATTGAATACAAAAGTAACTAGTGCACTTTCCTCCATGGGAGTAATGTCTAAAACATTTTACGCTTTGGTCGTTCCCTGGAAGACCAGTAGTAGTTTCCGATTCACATCTGGAGGCATTCTGTAATCTGTGACTATGAGTGTTGTTGAAACAGGGAAATTGCATCGGGATTGAATACAACAGTCACTATGCGCACTTTCCTCCATGGGAGTAATGTCTCAAACTGTCTACACTTTGATCGTTTCCTGGAAGACCAGTAGTAGTTTCAGATGCACATCTGGAGGCATTCTGTAATGTGTGGACTATCAGAGTGTTGATGAAACACAGCAATTGCATCGGGATTGAAAACAACAGTCACCATGCGCACTTTCCTCCATGGGAGTAATGTCTCAAAGAGTCTACGTTTTGATCGTTCCCTGCAAGACCAGTAGTAGTTTCCGATGCACATCTGGAGGCATTCTGTAATCTGTGAACCTTCAAAGTGTTGATGAAACACAGAAATTCCATCGGGATTCAATACAACAGTCACCATGCGCACGTTCCTCCATGGGTGTAATGTCTCAAACAGTCTACGCTTTGATCGTTCCCTGGAAGACCAGTAGTAGTTTCCGATGCACATCTGGAGGCATTCTGTAATCTGCGGACTATCAGAGTGTTGATGAAACACAGAAATTGCATCGGGATTAAATACAACAGTCACCATGCGCACTTTCCTCCATGGGAGTAATATCTCAAACAGTTTACGCTTTGATCGTTCCCTGGAAGACCAGTAGTGGTTTCCGATGCACATCTGGGGGCATTCTGTAATCTGTGGACCTTCAAAGTGTTGATGAAACACAGAAATTGCATCGGGAGTGAATACAACAGTAACCATGGGAACTTTCCTCCATGGGAGTAATGTCTCAAACAGTCTACGCTTTGATCGTTCCCTAGAAGACCAGTAGTAGTTTCGAAAGCACATCTGGGGGCATCCTGTAATGTGTGGACTATCAGAGTGTTAATGAAACACAGAAATTGCATCGGGATTGAATACAACAGTCACCATGCGCACTTTATTCCGTTTGAGTAATGTCACAAACTGTTTACGCTTTGATCGTTCCCTGGAAGACCAGTAGTACTTTCCGATGCACATCTGGAGGCATTCTGTAGTCTGTGGACTATCTGAATGTTGTTGAAACACAGAAATTGCATCGGGGTTGAATACAACAGTCACCATGCGCACATTCCTCCATGGGAGTAATGTCACAAACAGTCTACGCTTTGATCGTTCCCTGGAAGACCAGTAGCAGTTCCGATGCACATCTGGAGGCATTCTGTAATGTGTGGACTATCAGAGTGTTGATGAAACACAGAAATTGCATCCGAATTATATACAACAGTCACCATGCGCACTTTCTTCCGTGGGAGTAATGTCCCAAAGAGTCTACGCTTTGATCTTTCCCTGGGAGACCAGTAGTAGTTTCCCCATGCACATCTGGAGGCATTCTGTAAACTGTGGACCTTCAAAGTGTTGATGAAACAGAGAAATTGCATCGGGATAGAATACAACAGTCACCATGCGCACGTCCTCCATGGGAGTAATGTCTCAAAGAGTCTACGCTTTGATCGTTCCCTGGAAGACCAGTAGTAGTTTCCGATGCACATCTGGAGGCATTCTGTAATCTGTGGACTATCAGAGTGTTGATGAAACACAGAAATTGCATCGGGATTGAATACAACAGTCATCATGCGCACTTTCCTCCAGGCGAGTAATGTCTCAAACAGTTTACGCTTTGATCGTTCCCTGGAAGACCAGTAGTAGTTTCCGATGCACATCTGTGGGCATTCTGTTATATGTGGACTATCAGAGTGTTGATGAAACACAGAAATTCCATCGGGATTCAATACAAGAGTCACCATGCGCACGTTCCTCCATGGGTGTAATGTCTCAAACAGTCTACGCTTTGATCGTTCTCTGGAAGACCAGTAGTAGTTTCCGATGCACATCTGGAGGCATTCTGTAATCTGCGGACTATCAGAGTGTTGATGAAACACAGAAATTGCATCGGGATTAAATACAACAGTCACCATGCGCACTTTCCTCCATGGGAGTAATATCTCAAACAGTTTACGCTTTGATCGTTCCCTAGAAGACCAGTAGTGGTTTCCGATGCAGATCTGGGGGCATTCTGTAATCTGTGGACCTTCAAAGTGTTGATGAAACACAGAAATTGCATCGGGAGTGAATACAACAGTAACCATGGGCACTTTCCTCCATGGGAGTAATGTCTCAAACAGTCTACGCTTTGATCGTTCCCTAGAAGACCAGTAGTAGTTTCGAAAGCACATCTGGGGGCATCCTGTAATGTGTGGACTATCAGAGTGTTAATGAAACACAGAAATTGCATCGGGATTGAATACAACAGTCACCATGCGCACTTTATTCCGTTTGAGTAATGTCACAAACTGTTTACGCTTTGATCGTTCCCTGGAAGACCAGTAGTACTTTCCGATGCACATCTGGAGGCATTCTGTAGTCTGTGGACTATCTGAATGTTGTTGAAACACAGATATTGCATCGGGGTTGAATACAACAGTCACCATGCGCACATTCCTCCATGGGAGTAATGTCACAAACAGTCTACGCTTTGATCGTTCCCTGGAAGACCAGTAGCAGTTCCGATGCACATCTGGAGGCATTCTGTAATGTGTGGACTATCAGAGTGTTGATGAAACACAGAAATTGCATCCGAATTATATACAACAGTCACCATGCGCACTTTCTTCCGTGGGAGTAATGTCTCAAAGAGTCTACGCTTTGATCTTTCCCTGGAAGACCAGTAGTAGTTTCCCCATGCACATCTGGAGGCATTCTGTAAACTGTGGACCTTCAAAGTGTTGATGAAACAGAGAAATTGCATCGGGATAGAATACAACAGTCACCATGCGCACGTCCTCCATGGGAGTAATGTCTCAAAGAGTCTACGCTTTGATCGTTCCCTGGAAGACCAGTAGTAGTTTCCGATGCACATCTGGAGGCATTCTGTAATCTGTGGACTATCAGAGTGTTGATGAAACACAGAAATTGCATCGGGATTGAATACAACAGTCATCATGCGCACTTTCCTCCAGGCGAGTAATGTCTCAAACAGTTTACGCTTTGATCGTTCCCTGGAAGACCAGTAGTAGTTTCCGATGCACATCTGTGGGCATTCTGTTATATGTGGACTATCAGAGTGTTGATGAAACACAGAAATTCCATCGGGATTCAATACAACAGTCACCATGCGCACGTTCCTCCATGGGTGTAATGTCTCAAACAGTCTACGCTTTGATCGTTCCCTGGAAGACCAGTAGTAGTTTCCGATGCACATCTGGAGGCATTCTGTAATCTGCGGACTATCAGAGTGTTGATGAAACACAGAAATTGCATCGGGATTGAATACAACAGTCATCATGCGCACTTTCCTCCAGGCGAGTAATGTCTCAAACAGTTTACGCTTTGATCGTTCCCTGGAAGACCAGTAGTAGTTTCCGATGCACATCTGTGGGCATTCTGTTATATGTGGACTATCAGAGTGTTGATGAAACACAGAAATTGCATCGGGATTGAATACAACAGTCACCATGCGCACTTTCCTCCAAGGGAGTGATGTCAAACTGTCTACGCTTTGATCGTTTCCTGGAAGACCAGTAGTAGTTTCCGAAGCACATCTGTGGGCATTCTGTAATGTGTGGACTATCAGAGTGTTGATGAAACACAGAAATTGTATCGGGATTGAATACAACAGTCACCATGCGCACTTTCCTCCATGGGAGTAATGTCTCAAAGAGTCTACGCAGTGATCGTCCCCTGCAAGACCAGTAGTAGTTTCCAATGCACATCTGGAGGCATTCTGTAATCTGTGGACCTTCAAAGTGTTGATGAAACACAGAAATTGCATCGGGAGTGAATACAACAGTAACCATGGGCACTTTCCTCCATGGGAGTAATGTCTCAAACAGTCTTCGCTTTGATCGTTCCCTGGAAGACCAATAGCAGTTTACGATGCACATCTGGAGGCATTCTGTAATCTGTGGACTATCAGAGTATTGATGAAACACAGAAATTGCATCAGAACTGAATACAACAGTCACCATGCGCACTTCCCTCCAAGGAAGTAATGTCTCAAACAGTATACGCTTTGATCGTTCCCTGTAAGACCAGTAGTAGTTTCCGATGCACATCTGGGGGCATTCTGTAATGTGTGAACTACCAGAGAGTTGATGAAACATGAAATTGCATCAGGATTGAATACAACAGTCGCCATGCGAACTTTCCCCCATGGGAGTAATGTCTCAAACAGTTTACGCTTTGTTCATTCCCTGGAAGACAAGTAGTAGTTTCCGATGCACATCTGGGGGCATTCAGTAATGTGTGGACTATCAGAGTGTTGAAGTAACACAGAATATGCATAGGGATTGAATACAACTGTCACCATGCGAACTTTCCTCCATGTGAGTAATGTCTCAAACAGTCTACGCTTTGATCGTTCCCTGTAAGACCAGTAGTAGTTTCCGAGACACATCTCCAGGTACTCTGTAATCTGTGGACCTTTAAAGTGTTGATGAAACACAGAAATTGCATCGGGATTGAATTCAACAGTCACCATGCGCACTTTCCTCCATGGGAGTAGTGTCTCAAACAGTCTACACTTTGATCTTTTCCTGGAAGACCAGTAGTAGTTTCCGATGCACATCTGGAGGCATTCTGTAATCTGTGGACTTTCAAAGTGTTGATGAAACACAGAAATTGCATCGGGAGTGAATACAACAGTAACCATGGGCACTTTCCTCCATGGGAGTAATGTCTCAAACAGTCTACGCTTTGGTCGTTCCCTAGAAGACCAGTAGTAGTTTCCGAAGCACATCTGGGGGCATTCTGTAATGTGTGGACTATCAGAGTGTTAATGAAACACAGAAATTGCATCGGATTGAATACAACTGTCACCATGCGCACTTTATTCCGTTTGAGTAATGTCACAAACAGTTTACGCTTTGATCGTTCCCTGGGAGACCAGTAGTAGTTTCCTATGCACATCTGAAGGCATTCTGTAGTCTGTGGACTATCAGAATGTTGTTGAAACACAGAAATTGCATCAGGATTGAATACAACAGTCACCATGCGCACTTTCCTCCATGGGAGTGTAGTCTCAAACTTTCTACGCTTTGATCGTTTCCTGGAAGACCAGTAGTAGTTTCCGATGCACATCTGGAGGCCTTCTGTAATCTGTGGATCTTTAAAGTGTTGATGTAACACAGAAATTGCATCGGGATTGAATACAACAGTCACCATGCGCACTTTAATCCATGGGAGTAATATCACAAAGAGTCTACGCTTTGATCGTTCCCTGGAAGACCAGTAGCAGCTTCCGATTTACATCTGGAGGCATTCTGTAATCTGTGGACTATCAGAGTGTTGACGAAACACAGAAATTGCATCGGGATTGAATACAACAGTCACCATGCTCACTTTCCTCCATGGGAGTAAAGTCTCCAACAGTTTACGCTTTGATCGTTCCCTGGAAGACCAGTAGTAGTTTCCGATGCACATCTGTGGGCATTCTGTAACATGTGGACTATCAGAGTGTTGATGAAACACAGAAATTGCATCGGGATTGAATACAACTGTCACCATGCGCAATTTCCTCCATAAGAGTAATGTTTCAAACTGTTATGCTTTGATCGTTCCCTGGAGGACCAGTAGTAGTTTCCGATGCACATCTGGGGGCATTCTGTAATGTGTGGACTACCAGAGAATTGATGAAACATGAAATTGCATCAGGATTGAATACAACAGTCACCATGCGCACTTTCCTACATGGGAGTAATGTCTCAAACACTTTACGCTTTCATCATTCCCTGGAAGACAAGTAGTAGTTTCCGATGCACATCTGGGGGCATTCTGTAGTCTGTGGACTATCAGAGTGTTGAAGTAACACAGAAATTGCATAGCGATTGAATACAACAGTCGCCATGCGCACTTACCTCCATGTGAGTAATGTCTCAAACAGTCTACGCTTTGATCGTTCATTGTAATACCAGTAGTAGTTTCCGCTGCACATCTGGAGGCACTCTGTAATATGTGGACCTTTGAAGTGTTGATGAAACACAGAAATTGCTTCGGGAGTGAATACAACAGTAACCATGGGAACTTTCCTCCATGGGAGTAATGTCTCAAACAGTCTACGATTTGATCGTTCGGTAGAAAACCAGTAGTAGTTTCCGAAGCACATCTGGGGGCATTCTCTAATGTGTGGACTATCAGAGTGTTAATGGAACACAGAAATTGCATCGGGATTGAATACATCAGTCACCATGCGCACATTATTCCGTTTGAGTAATGTAACAAACAGTTTACGCTTTGATCGTTCCCTGGAAGACCAGTACTTGATTCCGATGAACATCTTGGTGCATTCTGTAATGTGTGGAATATCAGAGTGTTGTTAAAACACAGAAATTCCATTGGGATTGAATACAACAGATACCATGCGTAATTTTCCTAAATCGGAGTAATGTCTCAAACAGTCTACGCTTTGATCGTTCCCTGGAGGACCAGTAGTAGTTTACGATGCACATCCGGAGGCATTCTGTAATCTGTGGACTATCAGAGTGTTGTTGACACACAGAAATTGCATCGGGATTGAATACAAAAATTCGCCATGCGCACTCTCCTCCATGGGACTAATGTCTCAAAGAGTCTACGCTTTTATCGTTCCATGGAAGACCAGTAGTAGTTTCCGATTCACATCTGGAGGCATTCTGAAATCTGTGGACTATCAGAGTGTTGTTGAAACACAGATATTGCATCGGGATTGAATACAACAGTAACCATGCGCCCTTTCCTCCATGGGAGTAATGTCTCAAACTGTCTACGCTTTGATCGTATCCTGGAAGACCACTAGTAGTATCCGGTGCACATCTGGCTTCATTCTGTAATCTGTGGACCTTCAAAGTTTTGATGAAACACAGAAATAGCATCGGGATTGAATACAACAATCACCATGCGCACTTTCCTCCACGGGAGTAATGTTACAAACAGTCTTCGCTTTGCTCGTTCATTGGAAGACCAGTAGTAGTTGCCGATGCACATCTGTGGGCAGTCTGTAATGTGTGGACTATCAGAGTGCTGATGAAACACAGAAATTGCAACGGAATTGAATACAACAGTCACCATGCGCACTTTCCTCTATGGGAGTAATTTCTCAAAGAGTCTACGCTTTGATCGTTTCCTGTAAAACCAGTAGTAGTTCCCGATGCACATCTGGAGGCATTCTGTAATCTGTGGACCTTCAAAGTGTTGATGAAACACAGAAATTGCATCGGGATTGAATACAACAGTCACCATGCGCACTTTCCTCCATGGAAGTAATGTCTCAAACAGTCAAATCTTTGATCATTCCCTGGAAGACCAGTAGTAGTTTCCGATGCACGTCTGGAGGCATTCTGTAATCTGTGGACTATCAGAGTGTTGATGAAACACAGAAATTGCATCGAGATTGAATACAACAGTCACCATGCGTACTTTCCTCCATTGGAGTAATGTTTCAAACAGTTTACGCTTTTATCGTTCCTGGGAAGACCAGTAGTAGTTTCCGATGCCCATCTGGTGGCATTCTGTAATCTGTGGACTACCAGAGAGTTGATGAAACATGAAATTGAATCAGGATTGAATACAACAGTCACCATGCGCACTTTCCTCCATGGGAGTAATGTCTCAAACAGTTTACGCTTTGATCGTTTCCTGGAAGACATGTAGTAGTTTCCGATGCACATCTGAGGGCATTCTGTAATATGAGGACTATCAGAGTGTTGATGAAACACGGAAATTGCATCGGGATTGAATACAACAGTCACCATGCGCACTTTCCTCCATGGGAGTAATGTCTCAAAGAGTCTACGCTTTGATCGTTCCCTGCAAGACCAGTAGTAGTTTTCGATGCACATTTTGGGGGCATTCTGTAATGTGTGGACTATCAGAGTGCTGATGAAACACAGAAATTGCAACGGGATTGAATACAACAGTCACCATGCGCACTTTCCTCTATGGGTGTAATTTCTCAAAGAGTCTACGCTTTGATCGTTCCCTGTAAAACCAGTAGTAGTTCCCGATGCACATCTGGAGGCATTCTGTAATCTGTGGACCTTCAAAGTGTTGATGAAACACAGAAATTGCATCGGGATTGAATACAACAGTCACCATGCGCACTTTCCTCCATGGAAGTATTGTCTCAAAGAATCAAATTTTTGATCATTCACTGGAAGACCAGTTGTAGCTTCCGATGCACGTCTGGAGGCATTCTGTTATCTGTGGACTATCAGAGTGTTGATGGAACTCAGAAATTGCATCGAGATTGAATACAACAGTCACCATGCGTACTTTCCTCCATTGGAGTAATGTTTCAAACAGTCTACGCTTTTATCGTTTCCTGGAAGACCAGTGCTTGATTCCGATGAACATCTGGGTTCATTCTTAATGTGTGGACTATCAGAGTGTTGTTGAAAAACAGAAATTGCATTGGGATTGAATACAACAGTCACCATGCGCACTTTTTCCCATTTGAGTAATGTCTCAAACAGTTTACGCTTTGATCGTACCCTGGAAGACCAGTACTTGATTCCGATGAACATCTGGGTTCATTCTGTAATGTGTGGACTATCAGAGTGCTGTTGAAACACAGAAATTGCATGGGATTGAATACAACAGTCACCATGCGTAATTTTCCTAAATCGGAGTAATGTCTCAAACAGTCTACGTTTTGATCGTTCCCTGGAAGGCCAGTAGTAGTTTCCGAAGCATATCCGGAGGCATTCTGTAATCTGTGGACTATCTGAGTGTTGTTGCAACACAGAAATTGCATCGGGATTGAATACAACAGTCACCATGCGCACTTTCCTCCATGGGAGTAATGTCTCAAACAGTCTACGCTTTGTTCGTTCCCTAGAAGACCAGTAGTAGTTTCCGAAGCACATCTGGGGGCATTCTGTAATGTGTGGACTATCGGAGTGTTAATGAAACAAAGAAATTGCATCGGGATTGAATACAACAGCCACCATGCGCACTTTATTCCGTTTGAGTAATGTCACAAACTGTTTACGCTTTGATCGTTCCCTGGAAGATCAGTAGTACTTTCCGATGCACATCTGGAGGCATTCTGTAGTCTGTGGACTATCAGAATGTTGTTGAAACACAGAAATTGCATCGGGATTGAATACAACAGTCACCATGCGCACATTCCTGCATGGGAGTAATGTCACAAACATTCTACGCTTTGATCGTTCCCTGGAAGACCAGTTGCAGTTTCCGATGCACATCTGGAGGCATTCTGTAATGTGTGGACTATCAGAGTGTTGATGAAACACAGAAATTGCATCGGGATTAAATACAACAGTCACCATGCGCACTTTCCTCCATGGGAGTAATGCTTCAAACAGTTTACGCTTTGATCGCTCCCTGGAGGACCAGTAGTAGTTTCCGATGCACATCTGGGGGCATTCTGTAATGTATGGACTACCAGAGAGTTGATGAAACATGAAATTGCATCAGGATTGAATACAACAGTCACCATGCGCACTTTCCTCCATGGGAGTAATGTCTCATACAGTTTACGCTTTCATCATTCACTGCAACACAAGTAGTAGTTTCCGATGCACATCTGGGGGCATTCTGTAGTCTGTGGACTATCAGAGTGTTGAAGAAACACAGAAATTGCATAGCGATTGAATACAACAGTCGCCATGCGCACTTACCTCCATGTGAGTAATGTCTCAAAAAGTCTACGCTTTGATCGTTCATTGTAAGACCAGTAGTAGTTTCCGCTGCACATCTGGAGGCACTCTGTAATATGAGGACCTTTGAAGTGTTGATGAAACACAGAAATTGCTTCGGGATTGAATTCAACAATCACCATGCGCACTTTCCTCCATGGGAGTAGTGTCTCAAACAGTCTACGCTTTGATCTTTTCCTGGAAGACCAGTAGTAGTTTCCGTTGCACATGTGGAGTCATTCTGTAATCTGTGGACCTTCGAAGCTTTGAACAACACAGAAATTGCATCGGGAGTGAATACAACAGTAACCATGGGCACTTTCCTCCATGGGAGTAATGTCTCAAACAGTCTACGATTTGATCGTTCCCTAGAAGACCAGTACTAGTTTCCGAAGCACATCTGGGGGCATTCTCTAATGTGTGGACTATCGGAGTGTTAATGGAACACAGAAATTGCATCGGGATTGAACACAACAGTCACCATGCGCACTTTATTCCGTTTGAGTAATGTCACAAACAGTTTACGCTTTGATCGTTCCCTGGAATACCAGTACTTGATTCCGATGAACATCTTGGTGCATTCTGTAATGTGTGGAATATCAGAGTGTTGTTAAAACACAGAAATTGCATTGGGATTGAATACAACAGTCACCATGCGCACTTTCCTCCATGGGAGTAATGTCTCAAACTGTCTACGCTTTGATCGTATCCTGGAAGACCACTAGTAGTATCCGGTGCACATCTGGCTTCATTCTGTAATCTGTGGACCTTCAAAGTTTTGATGAAACACAGAAATAGCATCGGGATTGAATACAACAGTCACCATGCGCACTTTCCTCCATGGGAGTAATGTTACAAAGAGTCTTCGCTTTGATCGTTCATTGGAAGACCAGTAGCAGTTTCCGATGCACATCTGACGACATTCTGTAATGTGTGGTCTATCAGAGTGTTGATGAAACAAAGAAATTGCATCAGGATTGAACACAACAGTCACCATGCGCACTTTCCTCCATGGGAGTAATGACTCAAACAGTTTACGCTTTGATCTTTCCCTGAAAGACCAGTAGTAGTTTCCGATGCACATCTGTGGGCATTCTGTAATGTGAGGACTATCCGAGTGTTGATGAAACACGGAAATTGCATCGGGATTGAATACAACAGTCACCATGCGCACTTTCCTCCATGGGAGTAATGTCTCAAAGAGTCTACGCTTTGATCGTTCCCTGCAAGACCAGTAGTAGTTTTCGATGCACATCTTGGGGGCATTCTGTAATGTGTGGACTATCAGAGTGTTGATGAAACACAGAAATTGCATCGGGATTGAATACAACAGTCACCATGCGCACTTTCCTCCATAGGACTAATGTCTCAAACAGTCTACGCTTTTACCGTTTCCTGGAAGACCAGTACTTGATTCCGATGAACATCTGGGTTCATTCAGTAACGTGTGGACTATCAGAGTGTTGTTGAAAAACAGAAATTGCATCGGGATTGAATACAAAAGTCACCATGCGCACTTTCCTCCATGCGAGTAATGTCTCAAACTGTCTACGCTTTTATCGTTTCCTGGAAGATCAGTAGTAGTTTCCGAAGCACATCTGTAGGCATTCGGTAATCTGTGGACCTTCAAAGTGTTCATGAAACACAGAAATTGCATCGGGATTGAATACAACATTCATCATGCGCACTTTCCTCCATGGGAGTAGTGTCTCAAACAGTCTACACTTTGATCTTTTCCTGGAAGACCAGTAGTAGTTTCCGATGCACATCTGGAGGCATTCTGTAATCTGTGGACCTTCAAAGTGTTGAAGTAACACACAATATGCATAGGATTGAATACAACTGTCACCATGCGCACTTTTTTCCATGGGAGTAATGTCACAAACGGTCTACGCTTTGATCGTTTCCTAGAAGACCAGTAGTAGTTTCCGAGCACATCTGTGGGCATTCTGTAATCTGTGGACTATCAGAGTGTTGATGAAACACAGAAATTGCATCGGGATTGAATACAACAGTCACCATGCGCACTTTCCTACATGGAAGTAGTGTCTCAAACAGATTACGTTTTGATAGTTCCCTGGAAGACCAGTAGTAGTTTCCGATGCACAACTGTGGGCATTCTGTAATGTTTGGACTATCAGAGTGTTGATGAAACACAGAAATTGCATCGGGATTGAATACAATAGTCACCATGCGCACTTTCCTCCATGGGACTAATGTCTCAAACAGTCTACGCTTTTATCGTTTCCTGGAAGACCTGTACTTTATTCCGATTAACATCTGGGTTCATTCTGTAATGTGTGGACTATCAGAGTGTTGTTGAAACACATAAATTGCATCGGGTTTGCATACAACAATTCACCATGCACACTTTCCTCCATGGTTGTAATGTCACAAACAGTCTACCGTTTGATCGTTCCCTGGAAGACCAGTAGCAGTTTCCGATGCACATCTGGAGGCATTCTGTAATGTGTGGACTATCAGAGTGTTGATGAAACACAGAAATTGCATCGGGATTGAATACAACAGTCACCATGCACACTTTCCTCCATGGGTGTAATGTTTCAAACAGTTTACGCTTTGATCGTTCACTGTAAGACCAGTAGTAGTTTCCGATGCACATCTGGGTGCATTCCATAATGTGTGAACTACCAGAGAGTTGATGAAACATGAAATTGCATCAGGATTGAATACAACAGTCACCATGGGCACTTTCCCCCATGGGAGTAATGTCTCAAACTGTTTACGCTTTGATCATTCCCTGGAAGACAAGTAGTAGTTTCCGATGCACATCTGGGGGCATTCTGTAATGTGTGGACTATCAGAGTGTTGACGTAACACAGAAATTGCATCGGGATTGAATTCAACAGTCACCATGCGCACTTTCCTCCATGGGAGTAGTGTCTCAAACAGTCTACACTTTGATCTTTTCCTGGAAGACCAGTAGTAGTTTCCGATGCACATCTGGAGGCATTCTGTAATCTGTGGACCTTCAAAGTGTTGATGAAACACAGAAATTGCATCGGGAGTGAATACAACAGTAACCATGGGCACTTTCCTCCATGGGAGTAACGTCTCAAACAGTCTACGCTTTGATCGTTCATTGTAAGACCAGTAGTAGTTTCCGCTGCACATCTGGAGGCAGTCTGTAATATGTGGACCTTTGAAGTGTTGAAGAAACACAGAAATTGCTTCGGGATTGAATACAACAGTCACCATGCGCATATTACTCCATGGGAGTAATGTCACAAACAGTCTACGCTTTGATCGTTCCCTGGAAGACCAGTAGCAGTTTCCGATTCACATCTGGAGGCATTCTGTAATGTGTGGACTATCAGAGTGTTGATGAAACACAGAAATTGCATCCGAATTATATACAACAGTCACCATGCGCACTTTCCTCCGTGGGAGTAATGTCTCAAAGAGTCTACGCTTTTATCTTTCCCTGGAAGACCAGTAGTAGTTTCCCCATGCACAATTGGAGGCATTGTGTAAACAGTGGACCTTCAAAGTGTTGATGAAACACGGAAATTGCATCTAGATAGAATACAACAGTCACCATGCGCACGTTCCTCCATGGGTGTAATGTCTCAAACAGTCTACACTTTGATCGTTCCCTGGAAGACCAGTAGTAGTTTCCGATGCACATCTGGAGGCATTCTGCAATCTGTGGACTATCAGAGTGTTGATGAAACACAGAAATTGCATCGGGATTGAATACAACAGTCACCATGCGCACTTTCCTCCATGGGAGTGATGTCTCAAACTGTCTACGCTTTGATCGTTTCCTGGAAGACCAGTAGTAGTTACCGATGCACATCTGTGGGCATTCTGTAATGTGTGGACTATCAGAGCGTTGATGAAACACAGAAATTGTATCTGGATTGAATACAACAGTCACCATGCGCACTTTCCTCCATGGGAGTAATGTCTCAAAGAGTCTACGAAATGATCGTTCCCTGCAAGACCAGTAGTAGTTTCCGATGCACATCTGGGGACATTCTGTAATGTGTGGACTATCAGAGTATTAATGAAACACAGAAATTGCATCAGGACTGAATACAACAGTCACCATGCGCACTTTCCTCCAAGGAAGTAATGTCTCAAACAGTTTACGCTTTGATCGTTTCCTGGAAGACCAGTAGTAGTTTCCGATGCACATCTGTGGGCATTCTGTAATGTGTGGACTATCAGAGTGTTGATGAAACACAGAAATTGCATCGGGATTGAATACAACAGTAACCATGCACACTTTCCTCCATGGGTGTAATGTTTCAAACAGTTTACACTTTGATCGTTCCCTGGAAGACCAGTAGTAGTTTCCGAGGCACATCTCGAGGCACTCTGTAATCTGTGGACCTTTAAAGTGTTGATGAAACACAGAAATTGCATCGGGATTGAAGTCAACAGTCACCATGCGCACGTTCCTCCATGGGAGTAGTGTCTCAAACAGTCTGCACTTTGATCTTTTCCTGGAAGACCAGTAGTAGTTTCCGATGCACATCTGGAGGCATTCTGTAATCTGTGGACCTTCAAAGTGATGATGAAACACAGAAATTGCATCGATAGTGAATACAACAGTCACCATGCGCACTTTCCTCCATGGGAGTAATGTTTCAAACAGTTTACGCTTTGATCGCTCCCTGGAGGACCAGTAGTAGTTTCCGATGCACATGTGGGGGCATTCTGTAATGTGTGGACTACCAGAGAGTTGAGGAAACATGAAATTGCATCAGGATTGAATACAACAGTCACCATGCGCACTTTCCTCCTTGGGAGTAATGTCTCAAACAGTTTACGCTTTCATCATTCCCTGGAAGACAAGTAGTAGTTTCCGATGCACATCTGGGGGCATTCTGTAGTCTGGGGACTATCAGAGTGTTGAAGAAACACAGAAATTGCATAGCGATTGAATACAACAGTCGCCATGCGCACTTACCTCCATGTGAGTAATGTCTCAAACAGTCTACGCTTTGATCATTCATTGTAAGACCAGTAGTAGTTTCCGCTGCACATCTGGAGGCACTCTGTAATATGTGGACCTTTGAAGTGTTGATGAAACACAGAAATTGCTTCGGGATTGAATACAACAGTCACCATGCGCACATTCCTTCATGGAAGTAATGTCACAAACAGTCTACGCTTTGATCGTTCCCTGGAAGACCAGTAGTAGTTTCCGATGCACATCTGTGGGCATTCTGTAATGTGAGGACTATTAGAGTGTTGATGAAACACGGAAATTGCATCGGGATTGAATACAACAGTCACCATGCGCACTTTCCTCCATAGGACTAATGTCTCAAACCGTCTACGCTTTTATCGTTTCCTGGAAGACCAGTACTTGATTCCGATGAACATCTGGGTTCATTCTGTAATGTGTGGACTATCAGAGTGTTGTTGAAAAACAGAAATTGCATCGGGATTTAATACAACAGTCACCATGTGCACTTTTTTCCGTTTGAGTAATGTCTCAAACAGTTTACGCTTTGATCGTACCCTAAAAGACCAGTACTTGATTCCGATGAACATCTGGGTTCATTCTGTAATGTGTGGACAATCAGAGTGCTGTTGAAACACAGAAATTGCATTGGGATTGAATACAACAGTCACCATGCGTAATTTTCCTAAATGGGAGTAATGTCTCAAACAGTCTACGCTTTGATCGTTCCCTGAAAGGCCAGTAGTGGTTTCCGATGCACATCTGGAGGCATTCTGTAATCTGTGGACCTTCAAAGTGTTGATGAAACACAGAAATTGCATCGGGATTAAATACAACATTCACCATGCGCACTTTCCTCCATGGGAGTAGTGTCTCAAACAGTCTGCACTTTGATCTTTTCCTGGAAGACCAGTAGTAGTTTCCGATGCACATCTGGAGGCATTCTGTAATCTGTGGACCTTCAAAGTGATGATGAAACACAGAAATTGCATCGGGAGTGAATACAACAGTAACCATGGGCACTTTCCTCCATGGGAGTAATGTCTCAAACAGTCTACGCTTTGATCGTTCCCTAAAAGACCAGTAGTAGTTTCCGAAGCACATCTGGGGGCATTCTGTAATGTGTGGACTATCAGAGTGTTAATGAAACACAGAAATTGTATCGGGATTGAATACAACAGACACCATGCGCACTTTATTCCGTTTGAGTAATGTCACAAACTGTTTACGCTTTGATCGTTCCCTGGAAGACCAGTAGTACTTTCCGATGCACATCTGGAGGCATTCTGTAGTCTGTGGACTATCAGAATGTTGTTGAAACACAGAAATTGCATCGGGATTGAATACAACAGTCACCATGCGCACATTCCTCCATGGGAGTAATGTCACAAACAGTCTACGCTTTGATCGTTCCCTGGAAGACCAGTAGCAGTTTCCGATGCACATCTGGAGGCATTCTGTAATGTGTGGACTATCAGAGTGTTGATGAAACACAGAAATTGCATCCGAATTATATACAACAGTCACCATGCGCACTTTCCTCCGTGGGAGTAATGTCTCAAACTGTCTACGCTTTGATCGTTTCCTGGAAGACCAGTAGTATTTTCCGATGCACATCTGTGGGCATTCTGTAATGTGTGGACTATCAGAGTGTAGATGAAACACAGAAATTGTATCGGGATTGAATACAACAGTCCCCATGCGCACTTTCCTCCATGTGAGTAGTGTCTCAAACAGTCTACACTTTGATCTTTTCCTGGAAGAACAGTAGTAGTTTCCGATGCACATCTGGAGGCATTCTGTAATCTGTGGACCTTCAAAGTGTTGATGAAACACAGAAATTGCATCGGGATTGAATACAACAGTCACCATGCGCACTTTCCTCCTGGCGAGTAATGTCTCAAACAGTTTACGCTTTGATCATTCCCTGGAAGACAAGTAGTAGTTTCCGATGCACATCTGGGGGCATTCTGTAATGTGTGGACTATCAGGGTGTTGAAGTAACACAGAATATGCATAGGGATTGAATACAACTGTCATCAAGCGAACTTTCCTCCATGTGAGTAATGTCTCATACAGTCTACGCTTTGATCGTTCCCTGTAAGACCAGTAGTAGTTTCCGAGGCACATCTCGAGGCACTCTGTAATCTGTGGACCTTCAAAGGTTTCAACAACACAGAAATTGCATCGGGAGTGAATACAACAGTAACCGTGGGCACTTTCCTCCATGGGAGTAATGTCACAAACAGTTTACGCTTTGATCGTTCCCTGGAAGACCAGTAGTAGTTTCCGATGAACATCTGGAGGCATTCTGTAGTCTGTGGACCTTCAAAGCTTTGAACAACACAGAAATTGCATCGGGAGTGAATACAACAGTAACCGTGGGCACTTTCCTCCATGGGAGTAGTGTCACAAACAGTTTACGCTTTGATCGTTCCCTGGAAGACCAGTAGTAGTTTCCGATGAACATCTGGAGGCATTCTGTAGTCTGTGGACTATCAGAATGTTGTTGAAACACAGAAATTGCATCAGGATTGAATACAACAGTCACCATGCGCACTTTCCTCCATGGGAGTGTAGTCTCAAACTTTCTACGATTTGATCGTTTCCTGGAAGACCAGTAGTAGTTTACGATGCACATCTGGAGGCAATCTGTAATCTGTGGACCTTAAAAGTGTTGATGAAACACAGAAATTGCATCGGGATTGAATACAACAGTCACCATGCGCACTTTCCTCCATGGGAGTAATATCACAAAGAGTCTACGCTTTGATCGTTCCCTGGAAGACCAGTAGCAGTTTCCGATTCACATCTGGAGGCATTCTGTAATCTGTGGACTATCAGAGTGTTGACGAAACACAGATATTGCATCGGGATTGAATACAACTGTCACCATGCGCACTTTCCTCCATGGGAGTAATGTCTCAAACAGTTTACGCTTTGATCGTTCCCTGGAAGATCAGTAGCAGTTTCCGATGCACATCTGGAGGCATTCTGTAATCTGTGAACTACCAGAGTGTTGAAGAAACACAGAAATTGCATATTGATTGAATACAACAGTTACCATGCGCACTTTCCTCCATGGGAGTAGTGTCTCAAACAGTCTACGTTTTGATCTTATCCTGGAAGACAAGTAGTAGTTTCCGATGCACATCTGGAGGCATTCTGTAATCTGTGGACCTTCAAAGCGTTGATGAAACACAGAAATTGCATCGGGAGTGAATACAACAGTAATTATGGGCACTATCCTCCATGGGAGTAATGTCTCAAACAGTCTACGCTTTGATCGTTCAGTGCAAGACCAGTAGTAGTTTTCGATCCACATCTTGGGGGCATTCTGTAATGTGTGGACTATCAGTGTGTTGATGAAACACAGAAATTGCATCGGGATTGAATACAACACTCACCATGCGCACTTTCCTCCATGGGAGTAATGTCTCAAACAGTTTACGCTTTGATCGTTCCCTGGAAGACCACTAGTAGTTTACGATGCACATCTGTGGGCATTCTGTAATGTGTGGACTATCAGAGTGTTGTTGAAACACAGAAATTGCATTGGGATTGAATACAACAGTCACCAGTCGTAATTTTCCTAAATGGGAGTAATGTCTCAAACAGTCTACGCTTTGATCGTTTCCTTGAAGACCAGTAGTAATTTCCGATGCATATCCGGAGGCATTCTGTAATCTGTGGACTATCATAGTGTTGTTGAAACATAGAATTTGCATCGTGATTGAATACAACAATTCGCCATTCGCACTTTCCTCCATAGGACTAATGTCTCAAACAGTCTACGCTTTTATCGTTCACTGGAAGACCAGTAGTAGGTTCCGATGCACATTTAGAGGCATTCTGTAATCTGTGGACTATCAGAGTGTTGTTGAAACACAGAGATTGCATCGGGATTGAATACAACAGTCACCATGCGCACTTTCCGCCATGGGAGTAATGTCTCAAACTGTCTACGCTTTGACGTTTCCTGGAAGACCAAGAGTAGTTTACGACGCACATCTGTGGGCATTGTGTAATGTGTGGACTATCAGAGTGTTGATGAAACACAGAAATTGCATCAGGATTGAATAGAACAGTCACCATGCGCACTTTCCTCCAAGGGACTAATGTCTCAAACAGACTATGACTTTATCGTTCCCTGGAAGACCAGTAGTAGTTTCCGATGCACATCTGGAGGCATTCTGTAATCTGTGGACTATCAGAGTGTTGTTGAAACATAGAAGTTGCATCGGGATTGAATACAACAGTCACCATGCGCACTTTCCTCCATGGGAGTAATGTCTCAAACTGTCTACGCTTTGATGTTTTCCTGGAAGACTAGTAGTAGTTTCCGATGCACATCTGGAGGCATTCTGTAATCTGTGGAACTTCAAAGTGTTGATGAAGCACAGTAATTGCATCGGGAGTGAATACAACAGTAACCATGCGCACTTTCCTCCGAGGGACTAATGTCTCAAACAGTTTACGCTTTGAGCGTTTCCTGGAAGACCAGTACTTGATTCCGATGAACATCTGGGTTCATTCTGTAATGTGTGGACTATCAGAGTGTTAATGAAACACAGAAATAGCATCAGGATTGAATACAACAGTCACCATGCGCACTTTCCTCCGAGGGACTAAAGTCTCAAACAGTTTACGCTTTGAGCGTTCCCTGGAAGACCAGTAGTAATTTCTGATGCACATCTGTGGGCATTCTGTAGTCTGTGGACCTTCAAAGTGTTGATGAAACACAGAAATTGCATCGTGATTAAGCACAACTGTCACCATGCGCACTTTGCTCCATGAGAGTAATGATTCAAAGAGTCTACGCTTTGATCGTTCCCTGGAAGACCAGTAGTAGTTTTCGATGCACATCTGGAGGCATTCTGTAAACTGTGGACCATCAAACTGTTGATGAAACACAGAAATTGCCGCGGGATTGAATACAACACTCACCATGCGCACTTTCCTCCATGGGAGTAATGTCTCAAACAGTCTACGTTTCGATCGTTCCCTGCAAGACCACTAGGAGTTTCCGATCCACATCTGGAGGCATTCTGTAATCTGTGGACCTTCAAAGTGTTGATGAAACACAGAAATTGCCTCGGGATTGAATACAAGAGTCATCATGCGCACTTTCCTCCATGGGAGTAATGTCTCAAACAGTCTACGGTTTGATCGTTTCCTGGAAGACCAGTAGTAGTGTCCGATGCACATCTGGAGCCATTCTGTAATCTTTGGACCTTCAAAGTGTTGATGAAACACAGAAATTGCATCGGGATTCAATACGACAGTCACCATGATCACTTTCCTCCATGGGAGTAATGGCTCTAACAGTCTACGATTTCATCGTTCCCTGCAAGACCAGTAGTAGTTTCCGATGCACATCTGAAGGCATTCTGTAATCTGTGGACTATCAGAGTGTTGATGAAACACAGAAATTGCATCGAGATTGAATACAACAGTCACCATGCGTACTTTCCTCCATGGGAGTAATGCCTCAAACAGTTTACGCTTTGATCGTTCCCTGGAAGACCAGTAGTAGTTTACGATGCACATCTGTGGGCATTCTGTAGTGTGTGGACTATCAGAGTGTTGTTGAAACACAGAAATTGCATTGGTATTGAATACAACAGTCACCAGGCGTAATTTTTCTAAATGGGAGTAATGTCTCAAACAGTCTACGCTTTGATCGTTCCCTTGAAGACCTGTAGTAGTTTCCGATGCATATCCGGAGGCATTCTGTAATCTGTGGACTATCAGAGTGTTATTGAAACACGGAATTTGCATCGGGATTGAATACAACAATTCGCCATGCGCACTTTCCTCCATAGGACTAATGTCTCAAACAGTCTACGCTTTTATCGTTCACTGGAAGATTAGTAGTAGGTTCCGATGGACATTTGGAGGCATTCTGTAATCTGTGGACTATCAGAGTGTTGTTGAAACACAGAAATTGCATCGAGATTGAATACAACAGACACCATGCGTACTTTCCTCCATGGGAGTAATGTCTAAAAACAGTTTACGCTTTGATCGTTCCCTGGAAGACCAGTAGCAATTTCCGATACACATCTGGAGGCATTCTGTAATCTGTGAACTACCAGAGTGTTGAAGAAACACAGAAATTGCATACGGATTGAATACAACAGTGACCATGCGCACTGTCCTCCATGGGAGTAATGTCTCAAACAGTCTACGCTTTGATCGTTCCCTGTAAGACCAGTAGTAGTTTCCGATGCACATCTGGAGGCACTCTGTAATCTGTGCACCTTTAAAGTGTTGATGAAACACAGGAATTGCATCGGGATTGAATACAACTGTGACCATGCGCATTGTCCTCCATGGGAGTAATGTCTCAAAGAGTCTACGCTTTGATCGTTCCCTGTAAGACCAGTAGTAGTTTCCGATGCACATCTGGAGGCACTCAGTAATCTGTGCACCTTTAAAGTGTTGATGAAACACAGGAATTGCATCGGGATTGAATTCAACAGTTACCATTCGCACTTTCCTCCATGGGAGTAGTGTCTCAAACAGTCTACGCTTTGATCTTTTCCTGGAAGACCAGTAGTAGTTTCCGATGCACATCTGGAGGCATTCTGTAATCTGTGGACCTTCAAAGCGTTGATGAAACGCAGAAATTGCATCGGGAGTGAATACAACAGTAACCATGGGCACTTTCCTCCATGGGAGTAATGTCTCAAACAGTCTACGCTTTTATCGTTCACTGGAAGACCAGTAGTAGGTTCCGATGCACATTTAGAGGCATTCTGTAATCTGTGGACTATCAGAGTGTTGTTGAAACACAGAGATTGCATCGGGATTGAATACAACAGTCACCATGCGCACTTTCCGCCATGGGAGTAATGTCTCAAACTGTCTACGCTTTGACGTTTCCTGGAAGACCAAGAGTAGTTTACGACGCACATCTGTGGGCATTGTGTAATGTGTGGACTATCAGAGTGTTGATGAAACACAGAAATTGCATCAGGATTGAATAGAACAGTCACCATGCGCACTTTCCTCCAAGGGACTAATGTCTCAAACAGACTATGACTTTATCGTTCCCTGGAAGACCAGTAGTAGTTTCCGATGCACATCTGGAGGCATTCTGTAATCTGTGGACTATCAGAGTGTTGTTGAAACATAGAAGTTGCATCGGGATTGAATACAACAGTCACCATGCGCACTTTCCTCCATGGGAGTAATGTCTCAAACTGTCTACGCTTTGATGTTTTCCTGGAAGACTAGTAGTAGTTTCCGATGCACATCTGGAGGCATTCTGTAATCTGTGGAACTTCAAAGTGTTGATGAAGCACAGTAATTGCATCGGGAGTGAATACAACAGTAACCATGCGCACTTTCCTCCGAGGGACTAATGTCTCAAACAGTTTACGCTTTGAGCGTTTCCTGGAAGACCAGTACTTGATTCCGATGAACATCTGGGTTCATTCTGTAATGTGTGGACTATCAGAGTGTTAATGAAACACAGAAATAGCATCAGGATTGAATACAACAGTCACCATGCGCACTTTCCTCCGAGGGACTAAAGTCTCAAACAGTTTACGCTTTGAGCGTTCCCTGGAAGACCAGTAGTAATTTCTGATGCACATCTGTGGGCATTCTGTAGTCTGTGGACCTTCAAAGTGTTGATGAAACACAGAAATTGCATCGTGATTAAGCACAACTGTCACCATGCGCACTTTGCTCCATGAGAGTAATGATTCAAAGAGTCTACGCTTTGATCGTTCCCTGGAAGACCAGTAGTAGTTTTCGATGCACATCTGGAGGCATTCTGTAAACTGTGGACCATCAAACTGTTGATGAAACACAGAAATTGCCGCGGGATTGAATACAACACTCACCATGCGCACTTTCCTCCATGGGAGTAATGTCTCAAACAGTCTACGTTTCGATCGTTCCCTGCAAGACCACTAGGAGTTTCCGATCCACATCTGGAGGCATTCTGTAATCTGTGGACCTTCAAAGTGTTGATGAAACACAGAAATTGCCTCGGGATTGAATACAAGAGTCATCATGCGCACTTTCCTCCATGGGAGTAATGTCTCAAACAGTCTACGGTTTGATCGTTTCCTGGAAGACCAGTAGTAGTGTCCGATGCACATCTGGAGCCATTCTGTAATCTTTGGACCTTCAAAGTGTTGATGAAACACAGAAATTGCATCGGGATTCAATACGACAGTCACCATGATCACTTTCCTCCATGGGAGTAATGGCTCTAACAGTCTACGATTTCATCGTTCCCTGCAAGACCAGTAGTAGTTTCCGATGCACATCTGAAGGCATTCTGTAATCTGTGGACTATCAGAGTGTTGATGAAACACAGAAATTGCATCGAGATTGAATACAACAGTCACCATGCGTACTTTCCTCCATGGGAGTAATGCCTCAAACAGTTTACGCTTTGATCGTTCCCTGGAAGACCAGTAGTAGTTTACGATGCACATCTGTGGGCATTCTGTAGTGTGTGGACTATCAGAGTGTTGTTGAAACACAGAAATTGCATTGGTATTGAATACAACAGTCACCAGGCGTAATTTTTCTAAATGGGAGTAATGTCTCAAACAGTCTACGCTTTGATCGTTCCCTTGAAGACCTGTAGTAGTTTCCGATGCATATCCGGAGGCATTCTGTAATCTGTGGACTATCAGAGTGTTATTGAAACACGGAATTTGCATCGGGATTGAATACAACAATTCGCCATGCGCACTTTCCTCCATAGGACTAATGTCTCAAACAGTCTACGCTTTTATCGTTCACTGGAAGATTAGTAGTAGGTTCCGATGGACATTTGGAGGCATTCTGTAATCTGTGGACTATCAGAGTGTTGTTGAAACACAGAAATTGCATCGAGATTGAATACAACAGACACCATGCGTACTTTCCTCCATGGGAGTAATGTCTAAAAACAGTTTACGCTTTGATCGTTCCCTGGAAGACCAGTAGCAATTTCCGATACACATCTGGAGGCATTCTGTAATCTGTGAACTACCAGAGTGTTGAAGAAACACAGAAATTGCATACGGATTGAATACAACAGTGACCATGCGCACTGTCCTCCATGGGAGTAATGTCTCAAACAGTCTACGCTTTGATCGTTCCCTGTAAGACCAGTAGTAGTTTCCGATGCACATCTGGAGGCACTCTGTAATCTGTGCACCTTTAAAGTGTTGATGAAACACAGGAATTGCATCGGGATTGAATACAACTGTGACCATGCGCATTGTCCTCCATGGGAGTAATGTCTCAAAGAGTCTACGCTTTGATCGTTCCCTGTAAGACCAGTAGTAGTTTCCGATGCACATCTGGAGGCACTCAGTAATCTGTGCACCTTTAAAGTGTTGATGAAACACAGGAATTGCATCGGGATTGAATTCAACAGTTACCATTCGCACTTTCCTCCATGGGAGTAGTGTCTCAAACAGTCTACGCTTTGATCTTTTCCTGGAAGACCAGTAGTAGTTTCCGATGCACATCTGGAGGCATTCTGTAATCTGTGGACCTTCAAAGCGTTGATGAAACGCAGAAATTGCATCGGGAGTGAATACAACAGTAACCATGGGCACTTTCCTCCATGGGAGTAATGTCTCAAACAGTCTACGCTTTGATCGTTCCCTAGAAGACCAGTAGTAGTTTCTGAAGCACATCTGTGGGCATTCTGTAATGTGTGGACTATCAGAGTGTTGATGAAACACAGAAATTGCATCGGGATTGAATACAACAGTCACCATGCGCACTTTACTCCATGGGAGTAATGTCTCAAAGAGTCTACGCTTTGATCGTTCCCTGCAAGACCAGTAGTAGTTTTCGATGCACATCTTGGGGCCATTCTGTAATGTGTGGACTATCAGTGTGTTGATGAAACACATTAATTGCATCGGGATTGAATACAACACTCACCATGCGCACTTTCCTCCATGGGAGTAATGCCTCAAACAGTTTACGCTTTGATCGTTCCCTGGAAGACCAGTAGTAGTTTACGATGCACATCTGTGGGCATTCTGTAATGTGTGGACTATCAGAGTGTTGTTGAAACACAGAAATTGCATTGGTATTGAATACAACAGTCACCAGGCGTAATTTTTCTAAATGGGAGTAATGTCTCAAACAGTCTACGCTTTGATCGTTCCCTTGAAGACCTGTAGTAGTTTCCGATGCATATCCGGAGGCATTCTGTAATCTGTGGACTATCAGAGTGTTATTGAAACACAGAATTTGCATCGGGATTGAATACAACAATTCGCCATGCGCACTTTCCTCCATAGGACTAATGTCTCAAACAGTCTACGCTTTTATTGTTCACTGGAAGATTAGTAGTAGGTTCCGATGCACATTTGGAGGCATTCTGTAATCTGTGGACTATCAGAGTGTTGTTGAAACACAGAAATTGCAACGGGATTGAATACAACAGTCACCAAGCGCACTTTTTTCCGTTTGAGTAATGTCTCAAACAGTTTACGCTTTGATCGTACCCTGGAAGACCAGTACTTGATTCCGATGAACATCTGGGTTCATTCTGTAATGTGTGGACTATCAGAGTGTTAATGAAACACAGAAATAGCATCAGGATTGAATACAACAGTCACCATGCGCACTTTCCTCCGAGGGACTAATGTCTCAAACAGTTTACGCTTTGAGCGTTCCCTGGAAGACCAGTAGTAATTTCCGATGCACATCTGTGGGCATTCTGTAGTCTGTGGACCTTCAAAATTTTGATGAAACACAGATATTGCATCGTGATTAAGCACAACTGTCACCATGCGCGCTTTGCTCCATGAGAGTAATGATTCAAAGAGTCTACGCTTTGATCGTTCCCTGGAAGACCAGTAGTAGTTTTCGATGCACATCTGGAGGCATTCTGTAATCTGTGGACCATCAAACTGTTGATGAAACACAGAAATTGCCGCGGGATTGAATACAACAGTCACCATGCGCACTTTCCTCCATGGGAGTAATGTCTCAAACAGTCTACGTTTCGATCGTTCCCTGCAAGACCACTAGGAGTTTCCGATCCACATCTGGAGGCATTCTGTAATCTGTGGACCTTCAAAGTGTTGATGAAACACAGAAATTGCCTCGGGATTGAATACAAGAGTCATCATGCGCACTTTCCTCCATGGGAGTAATGGCTCTAACAGTCTACGATTTGATCGTTCCCTGCAAGACCAGTAGTAGTTTCCGATGCACATCTGAAGGCATTCTGTAATCTGTGGACCTTCAAAGTCTTGATGAAACACTGGAATTGCCGCCGGATTGAATACAACAGTCACCATGCGCACTTCCCTCCGTGGGAGTAATGTCTCAAACTGTCAACGTTTTGATTGATCCCTGGAAGACCAATAGCAGTTTCCGATGCACATCTGGAGGCATTCTGTAATCTGTGGACTATCAGAGTGTTGATGAAACACAGAAATTGCATCGGGATTGAATACAACAGTCACCATGCGCACTTTCCTCCATGGGAGTAACGTCTAAAAACAGTTTACTTTTTGATCGTTCCCTGGAAGACCAGTAGCAATTTCCGATGCACATCTGGAGGCATTCTGTAATCTGTGAACTACCAGAGTGTTGAAGAAACACAGAAATAGCATAGGGATTGAATACAACAGTGACCATGCGCACTGTCCTCCATGGGAGTAATGTCTCAAACAGTCTACGCTTTGATCGTTCCCTGTAAGACCAGTAGCAGTTTCCGATGCACATCTGGAGGCACTCTGTAATCTGTGCACCTTTAAAGTGTTGATGAAACACAGGAATTGCATCGGGATTGAATTCAACAGTTACCATGCGCACTTTCCTCCATGGGAGTAGTGTCTCAAACAGTCTACGCTTTGATCTTTTCCTGGAAGACCAGTAGTAGTTTCCGATGCACATCTGGAGGCATTCTGTAATCTGTGGACCTTCAAAGCGTTGATGAAACACAGAAATTGCATCGGGAGTGAATACAACAGCAACCATGGGCACTTTCCTCCATGGGAGTAATGTCTCAAACAGTCTACGATTTGATCGTTCCCTAGAAGACCAGTAGTAGTTTCCGAAGCACATCTGTGGGAATTCTGTAATGTGTGGACTATCAGAGTGTTGATGAAACACAGAAATTGCATCGGGATTGAATACAACAGTCACCATGCGCACTTTACTCCATGGGAGTAATGTCTCAATGAGTCTACGCTTTGATCGTTCCCTGCAAGACCAGTAGTAGTTTTCGATGCACATCTTGGGGCCATTCTGTAATGTGTGGACTATCAGTGTGTTGATGAAACACTGAAATTGCATCGGGATTGAATACAACACTCACCATGCGCACTTTCCTCCATGGGAGTAATGCCTCAAACAGTTTACGCTTTGATCGTTCCCTGGAAGACCAGTAGTAGTTTACGATGCACACTGTGGGCATTCTGTAATGTGTGGACTATCAGAGTGTTGTTGAAACACAGAAATTGCATTGGGATTGAATACAACAGTCACCAGGCGTAATTCTCCTAAATATGAGTAATGTCTCCAACAGTCTACGCTTTGATCGTTCCCTTGAAGACCAGTAGTAGTTTCCGATGCATATCCGGAGGCATTCTGTAATCTGTGGACTATCAGAGTGTTGTTGAAACACAGAATTTGCATCGGGATTGAATACAACAATTCGCCATGCGCACTTTCCTCCATAGGACTAATGTCTCAAACAGTCTACGCTTTTATCGTTCACTGGAAGACCAGTAGTAGGTTCCGATGCACATTTGGAGGCATTCTGTAATCTGTGGACTATCAGAGTGTTGTTGAAACACAGAGATTGCATCGGGATTGAATACTACACTCACCATGCTAACTTCCCTATATGGGTGTTATGTCCCAAACAGTTTACGCTTTGATTGTTACCTGGAAGACCAGTAGTAGCATCCGATGCACATCTGGGGACATTCTGTAATGTGTGGACTATCAGAGTGTTGATGAAACACAGAAATTGCATCAGGATTGAATACAACAGTCACCATGCGCACTTTCCTCCAAGGGACTAATGTCTCAAACAGTCTACGCTTTGATCGTTCAGTGCAAGACCAGTAGTAGTTTCCGATGCACATCTTGGGGGCATTCTGTAATCTGTGGACCTTTAAAGTGTTGATGATACACTGAAATTTCATCGGGATTGAATTCAACAGTTACCATGCGCACTTTCCTCCATGGGAGTAGTGTCTCAAACAGTCTACGCTTTGATCTTTTCCTGGAAGACCAGTAGTAGTTTCCGATGCACATCTGGAGGCATTCTGTATACTGTGGACCTTCAAAGCGTTGATGAAACACAGAAATTGCATCGGGAGTGAATACAGCAGTAACCATGGGCACTTTCCTCCATTTGAGTAAGGTCTCAAACAGTCTACGCTTTGATCGTTCAGTGCAAGACCAGTAGTAGTTTTCGATGCACATCTTGGGGGCATTCTGTAATGTGTGGACTATCAGTGTGTTGTTGAAAAACAGAAATTGCATCAGGATTGAATACAACAGTCACCATGCGCACTTTCCTCCAAGGGACCAATGTCTCAAACAGTCTACGCTTTGATCGTTCAGTGCAAGACCAGTAGTAGTTTCCGATGCACATCTTGGGGGCATTCAGTAATCTGTGGACCTTTAAAGTGTTGATGATACACTGAAATTGCATCGGGATTGAATTCAACAGTTACCATGCGCACTTTCCTCCATGGGAGTAGTGTCTCAAACAGTCTACGCTTTGATGTTTTCCTGGAAGACCAGTAGTAGTTTCCGATGCACATCTGGAGGCATTCTGTATACTGTGGACCTTCAAAGCGTTGATGAAACACAGAAATTGCATCGGGATTGAATACAACACACACCATGCGCACTTTCCTCCATGGGAGTAATGTCTCAAACAGTTTACGCTTTGATCGTTCCCTTGGAAGACCAGTAGTAGTTTACGATGCACATCTGTGGGCATTCTGTAATGTGTGGACTATCAGAGTGTTGTTGAAACACAGAAATTGCATTGGGATTGAATACAACAGTCACCAGGCGTAATTTTCCTAAATGGGAGTAATGTCTCAAACAGTCTACGCTTTGATCGTTCCCTTGAAGACCAGTAGTAGTTTCCGATGCATATCCGGAGGCATTCTGTAATCTGTGGACTATCAGAGTGTTGTTGAAACACAGAATTTGCATCGGGATTGAATACAACAATTCGCCATGCGCACTTTCCTCCATAGGACTAATGTCTCAAACAGTCTACGCTTTTATCGTTCACTGGAAGACCAGTAGTAGGTTCCGATGCACATTTGGAGGCATTCTGTAATCTGTGGACTATTAGAGTGTTGTTGAAACAGAGATTGCATCGGGATTGAATACAACAGTCACCATGCGCACTTTCCGCCATGGGAGTAATGTCTCAAACTGTCTACGCTTTGATCGTTTCCTGGAAGACCAAGAGTAGTTTACGATGCACATCTGTGGGCAATCTGTAATGTGTGGACTATCAGAGTGTTGATGAAACACAGAAATTGCATCAGGATTGATCACAACAGTCACCATGCGCACTTTTCTCCAAGGGACTAATGTCTCAAACAGACTATGCTTTTATCGTACCCTGGAAGACCAGTAGTAGTTTCCGATGCACATCTGGAGGCATTCTGTAATCTGTGGACTATCAGAGTGTTGTTGAAACACAGAAGTTGCATCGGGATTGAATACAACAGTCACCATGCGCACTTTCCTCCATGGAAGTAATGTCTCAAACTGTCTACGCTTTGATCTTTTCCTGGAAGACTAGTAGTAGTTTCCGATGCACATCTGGAGGCATTCTGTAATCTGTGGAACTTCAAAGTGTTGATGAAACACAGAAATTGCATCGGGAGTGAATACAACAGTAACCATGGGCAGTTTCCTCCATGGGAGTAATATCTCAAACAGTTTACGCTTTGATCGTTCCCTGGAAGACCAGTAGTAGTTTACGATGCACATCTTTTGGGCATTCTGTAATGTGTGGACTATCAGAGTTTTGATGAAACACAGAAATCGCATCGGGATTGAATACAACAGTCACCATGCGCACTTTCCTCCATGGGACTAATGTCTCAAACAGTCTACGCTTTGATCGTTTCCTGGAAAACCAGTCCTTGATTCCGATGAACATCTGGATTCATTCTGTAATGTGTGGACTATCAGAGTGTTGTTGAAACACAGAAATTGCATCGGGATTGAATACAACAGTCACCATGCGCACTTTACTCCATGGGAGTAATGTCTCAAAGAGTCTACGCTTTGATCGTTCCCTGGAAGACCAGTAGTAGTTTTCGATGCACATCTGGAGGCATTCTGTAATCTGTGGACCATCAAACTGTTGATGAAACACAGAAATTGCCGCGGGATTGAATACAACAGTCACCATGCGAACTTCACCTCCATGGGAGTAATGTCTCAAACAGTCTACATTTCGATCGTTCCCTGCAAGACCACTAGGAGTTTCCGATCCACATCTGGAGGCATTCTGTAATCTGTGGACCTTCAAAGTGTTGATGAAACACAGATATTGCCTCGGGATTGAATACAAGAGTCATCATGCGCACTTTCCTCCATGGGAGTAATGTCTCAAACAGTCTACGGTTTGATCGTTTCCGGGAAGAACAGTAGTAGTGTCCGATGCACATCTCGAGCCATTCTGTAATCTTTGGACCTTCAAAGTGTTGATGAAACACAGAAATTGCTTCGGGATTCAATACGACAGTCACCATGATCAATTTTTCTCCATGGGAGTAATGGCTCTAACAGTCTACGATTTGATCGTTCCCTGCAAGACCAGTAGTACTTTCCGATGCACATCTGAAGGCATTCAGTAATCTGTGGACCTTCAAAGTCTTGATGAAACACTGGAATTGCCGCCTGATTGAATACAACAGTCACCATGCGCACTTTCCTCCGTGGGAGTAATGTCTCAAACTATCAACGTTTTGATCGATTCCTGGATGACCTATAGCAGTTTCCGATGCACATCTGGAGGCATTCTGTAATCTGTGGACTATCAGAGTGTTGATGAAACACAGAAAGTGCATTGGGATTGAATACAACAGTCACCATGCGCACTTTCCTCCATGGGAGTAATGTCTCAAACAGTTTACGCTTTGATCGTTCCCTGGAAGACCAGTAGCAGTTTCCGATGCACATCTGGAGGCATTCTGTAATGTGTGGACTATCAGAGTGTTGATGAAACACAGAAATTGCATCGGGATTGAATACAACAGTCACCATGCGCACTTTACTCCATGGGAGTAATGTCTCAAAGAGTCTACGCTTTGATCGTTCCCTGCAAGACCAGTAGTAGTTTTCGATGCACATCTTGGGGCCATTCTGTAATGTGTGGACTATCAGTGTGTTGATGAAACACAGAAATTGCATAGGGATTGAATACAACACTCACCATGCGCACTTTCCGCCATGGGAGTAATGCCTCAAACAGTTTACGCTTTGATCGTTCCCTGGAAGACCAGTAGTAGTTTACGATGCACATCTGTGGGAATTCTGTAATGTGTGGACTATCAGAGTGTTGTTGAAACACAGAAATTGCATTGGGATTGAATACAACAGTCACCAGGCGTAATTTTCCTAAATGGGAGTAATGTCTCAAACAGTCTACCCTTTGATCGTTCCCTGGAAGACCAGTAGTAGTTTCCGATGCACATCTGGAGGCATTCTGTAATTTGTGGACTATCAGAGTGTTGTTGAAACACAGAAATTGCATCGTGATTGAATACAACAATTCGCCATGCGCTCTTTCCTCCATGGGACTAATGTCTCAAACAGTCTACGCTTTTATCGTTTCCTGGAAGACCAGTACTTGATTCCGATGAACAGCTGGGTTCATTCTGTAATGTGTGGACTATCAGAGTGTTGTTGAAACACAGAAATTGCATCGGGATTGAATACAACAATTCGCCATGCGCACTTTCCTCCATAGGACTAATGTCTCAAACAGTTTACGATTTTATTGTTCCCTGGAAGACCAGTAGTACTTTCCGATGCACATGTGGAGGCATTCTGTAATCTGTGGACTATCAGAGTATTGTTGAAACAGAGAAATTGCTTCGGGATTGAATACAACAGTCACCATGCGCACTTTACTCCATGGGAGTAATGTCTCAAAGAGTCTACGCTTTGATCGTTCCCTGCAAGACCAGTAGTAGTTTTCGATGCACATCTTGGGGCCATTCTGTAATGTGTGGACTATCAGAGTGTTGTTGAAACACAGAAATTGCATTGGGATTGAATACAACAGTCACCAGGCGTAATTTTCCTAAATGGGAGTAATGTCTCAAACAGTCTACGCTTTGATCGTTCCCTTGAAGACCAGTAGTAGTTTCCGATGCATATCCGGAGGCATTCTGTAATCTATAGACTATCAGAGTGTTGTTGAAACACAGAATTTGCATCGGGATTGAATACAACAATTCGCCATGCGCACTTTCCTCCAAGGGACTAATGTCTCAAACAGTCTACGCTTTTATCGTTCCCTGGAAGACCGGTAGTAGTTTCCGATGCACATCAGGAGGCATTCTGTAATCTGTGGACTATCAGAGTGTTGTTGAAACACAGAAGTTGCTTCTGGATTGATTACAACAGTCACCATGCGCACTTTCCTCCATGGGAGTAATGTCTCAAACTGTCTACGCTTTGATCTTTTCCTGGAAGACTAGTAGTAGTTTGCGATGTACATCTGGAGGCATTCTGTAATCTGTGGAACTTCAAAGTGTTGATGAAACACAGATATTGCATCGGGAGTGGATACAACAGTAACCATGGGCACTTTTCTCCATGGGAGTTTACGCTTTGATCGTTCCCTGGAAGACCTGTTGTAGTTTACGATGCACATCTTTTGGGCATTCTGTAATGTGTGGACTATCACAGTTTTGATGAAACATAGAAATTGCATCTGGATTGAATACAACAGTCACCATGCGCACTTTCCTCCAAGGGACTAATGTCTCAAACAGTCTACGCTTTTATCGTTCCCTGGAAGACCGGTAGTAGTTTCCGATGCACATCAGGAGGCATTCTGTAATCTGTGGACTATCAGAGTGTTGTTGAAACACAGAAGTTGCTTCTGGATTGATTACAACAGTCACCATGCGCACTTTCCTCCATGGGACTAATGTCTCAAACAGTCTACGCTTTTATCGTTTCCTGGAAAACCAGTACTTGATTCCGATGAACATCTGGATTCATTCTGTAATGTGTGGACTATCAGAGTGTTGTTGAAACCAGAAATTGCATCGGGATTGAGTACAACAGTCAAAAAGCGAACTTTTTTCCGTTTGAGTAATGTCTCAAACAGTTTACGCTTTGATCGTACCCTGGAAGACCAGTACTTGATTCCGATGAACAGCTGTGTTCATTCTGTAATGTGTGGACTATCAGAGTGTTGTTGAAACACAGAAATTGCATCGGGATTGAATACAACAATTCGCCATGCGCACTTTCCTCCATAGGACTAATGTCTCAAACAGTTTACGATTTTATTGTTCCCTGGAAGACCAGTAGTAGTTTCCGATGCACATCTGGAGGCATTCTGTAATCTGTGGACCTTCAAAGTGTTGATGAAACACAGAAATTGCATCGTGATTGAATACAACCGTCCCCATGCGCAATTTGCTCCAGGAGAGTAATGTCTCAAAGAGTCTACGCTTCGATCGTTCTCTGGAAGACCAGTAGTAGTTTCCGATGCACATGTGGAGGCATTCTGTAATCTGTGGACTATCAGAGTGTTGATGAAACACGGAAATTGCATCGGGATTGAATACAACAGTCACCATGCGCACTTTCCTCCATGGGAGTAATGCCTCAAACAGTTTACGCTCTGTTCGTTCCCTGGAAGACCAGTAGCAGTTCCTGATGCACATCTGGAGGCATTCTGTAATCTGTGAACTACCAGAGTGTTGATGAAACACAGAAATTGCATCGGGATTGAATACAACAGCCACCATGCGTACTTTCCTCCATGGGAGTAATGTCCCAAACAGTTTACGCTTTGATCGTTACCTGGAAGACCAGTAGTAGCTTCCGATGCACATCTGGGGACATTCTGTAATGTGTGGACTATCAGAGTGTTGATGAAACACAGAATTTGCATATGGATTGAATACAACAGTCACCATGCGCACTTTCCTTCATGGGAGTAATGTCTCAAACTGTCCACGCTTTGATATTTTCCTGGAAGACCAGTAGTAGTTTCCAATGTATATCTGAAGGCACTCTGTAATCTGTGGAAATTCAAAGTGTTGATGAAACACAGAAATTGCTTTGTTAGTAAATACAACAGTAACAATGGGCACTTTCCTCCATGGGAGTAATGTCTCAAAGAGTCTACGTTTTGATCGTTCCCTAGAAGACCAGTAGTAGTTTCCGAAGCACATCTGGAGGCAATATGTAATCTGTGGACCTTCAAAATGTTGATGAAACACAGAAATTGCATCGGGCTTGAATACAACATTCACCATGCGCACTTCCTCCATGGGAGTAATGTCTCAAACAGTTTACGCTTTGATCGTTCCCTGGAAGAACAGTACTTGATTCCGATGAACATCTGGGTTCATTCTCTAATGATTGGACTATCAGAGTGTTGTTGAAACACAGATATTGCTTTGGGATTGAATACAACAGTCACCATGCGTAATTTTCCTAATTGGGAGTAATGTCTCAAACAGTCTACGCTTTGATCGTTCCCTGGAAGACCAGTAGTAGTTTCCGATGCATATCCGGAGTCATTCTGTAATCTGTGGACTATCAGAGTGTTGTTGAAACACAGAAATTGCATAGGGATTGAATACAACAATTCGCCATGCGCACTTTCCTCCATAGGACTAATGTCTCAAACAGTTTACGCTTTTATTGTTCCCTGGAAGACCAGTAGTAGTTTCCGATGCACATGTGGAGGCATTCTGTAATCTGTGGACTATCAGAGTGTTGTTGAAACACAGATATTGCTTTGGGATTGAATACAACAGTCACCATGCGTAATTTTCCTAATTGGGAGGAATGTCTCAAACTGTCTACGCTTTTATCGTTTCCTGGAAGACCAGTAGTAGTTTCCGATGCACATCTGGAGGCATTCTGTAATCTGTGGACCTTCAAAGTGTTGATGAAACACAGAAATTGCATCGGGATTGAATACAACAGCCACCATGCGTACTTTCCTCCATGGGAGTAATGTCCCAAACAGTTTACGCTTTGATCGTTACCTGGAAGACCAGTAGTAGCTTCCGATGCACATCTGGGGACATTCTGTAATGTGTGGACTATCAGAGTGTTGATGAAACACAGAAATTGCATCAGGATTGAATACAACAGTCACCATGCGCACTTTCCTCCAAGGGACTAATGTCTCAAACAGTTTACGCTTTGAGCGTTCCCTGGGAGACCAGTAGTAGTTTCCGATGCACATCTGTGGGCATTCTGTAATGTGTGGAATATCAGAGTCTTGATGAAACACAGAAATTGCATCGGGATTGAATACAACAGTCACCATGCGCACTTTCCTCCATGGGAGTAATGTCTCAAACAGTCTACGCTTTGATCGTTCCCTGCAAGACCAGTAGTATTTTCCGATGCACATCTGGAGGCATTCTGTAATCTGTGGACCTTCAAACTGTTGGTGAAACACAGAAATTGCCGAGGGATTGAATACAACATTCACCATGCGCACTTTCCTCCATGGGAGTAACGTCTCAAAGAGTCTACGTTTCGATCGTTCCCTGCAAAACCACTAGTAGTTTCCGATGCACATCTGGAGGCATTCTGTAATCTGTGGACCTTCAAAGTGTTGATGAAACACAGAAATTGCCTCGGGATTGAATACATGAGTCACCATGGGCACTTTCCTCCATGGGTGTAATGTCTCAAACAGTCTACGGTTTGATCGTTTCCTGTAAGACCAGTAGTAGTGTCCGATGCACATCTGGAGTCATTCTGTAATGTTTGGACCTTCAAAGTGTTGATGAAACACAGAAATTGCATCGGGATTCAATAAAACAGTCGACATGAGCACTTTCCTCCATGGGAGTAATGTCTCTAACAGTCTACGACTTAATCGTTCCCTGCACGGCCAGTAGTAGGTTCCGATGCACATCTGAAAGCATTCTGTATTCTGTGGACCTTCAAAGTCTTGATGAAACACTGGAATTGCCGCGGGATTGAATACAACAGTCACCATGCGCACTTTCCTCCATGGGAGTAATGTCTCAAACAGTCAACGCTTTGATCGATCCCTGGAAGACCAGTAGCAGTTTCCGATGCACATGTGGAGGCATTCTGTATTCTGTGTACTATCAGAGTGTTGATGAAACACAGATATATTGCTTCGGGATTGAATACGACAGTCACCATGCGCACTTTCCTCCATGGGAGTAATGTCTCAAACAGTTTACGCTTTTGATCGTTCCCTGTGAGACCAGTATTAGTTTCCGATGCACATCTGGGGGCATTCTGTAATGTGTGGATGATCAGAGTGTTGAAGAAACACAGAAATTGCATAGGGATTGAATACAACAGTCACCATGCGCCCTTTCCTCCATGGGAGTAATGTGTCAAGCAGTCTACGCTTTGATCCTTCCCTAGAAGACCAGTAGTAGTTTCCGAAGCACATATGGGTGCATTCTGTAATGTTTGGACTATCAGAGTGTTAATGAAACACAGAAAATGCATCGGGATTGAATACAACAGTCACCTTGCGCACTTTATACCGTTTGAGTAATGTCACAAACAGTTTACGCTTTGATCGTTCCCTGGAAGACCAGTACTTGATTCCGATGAAGATCTTGGTGCATTCAGTAATGTGTGGAGTATCACAGTGTTGATGATACACTGAAATTGCATCGGGATTGAATACAACAGTCACCATGCGCACTTTCCTCCATGGGAGTAATGGTTCAAGCAGTCTACGCTTTGATCGTTCTCTGTAAGACCAGTAGAAGTTTCCGATGCACATCTGGAGGCACTCTGTAATCTGTGGACCTTTAAAGTGTTGATGAAACACAGAAATTGCATCGGGATTGAATTCGACAGTCACCATGCGCACTTTCCTCCATGGGAGTAATATCACAAACAGTCTACGCTTTGATCGTTCCCTTGAAGACCAGTAGCAGTTTCCGATGCACATCTGGAGGCATTCTGTAATGTGTGGACTATCAGATTGTTGATGATACACAGAAATTGCATTGGGATTGAATACAACAGACACCATGCGCAATTTCCTCCATGGGAGTAATGTCTCAAACAGTCTACGATTTCATCGTTCCCTGCAAGACCAGTAGTAGTTTCTGATGCACATCTGGAGGCATTCTGCAATCTGTGGACCTTCAAAGTGTTGATGAAACACAGAAATTGCCTCGGGATTGAATACAACAGTCACCATGCGCACTTTCCTCCATGGGAGTAATGTCTCAAACAGCCTACGTTTTAATCTTTCCCTGGAAGACCAGTAGTTTCCGATGCACATCTGGAGGCATTCTGCACTCTGTGGTCAATTAAAGTGTTGATGAATCACAGAAATTGCCACCGGATGGAATACAACAGTCACCATGCGCACTTTCCTCCATGGGAGTAATGTCTCAAACTGTCTACGCTTTGATCGTTTCCTGAAAGACCAGTAGTAGTTTCCGATGCACATCTGGAGGCATTCTGTAATCTGTGGACCTTCAGAGTGTTAATGAGACGCAGAAATTGCATCGGGATTGAATATAACAGTAACCATGCGCACTTTCCTCCATGGGAGTAATGTCTCAAACTGTCTACGCTTTGATCGTTCCCTGGAAGACCAGTAGTTGTTTCCGATGAACATCTGGGTTCATTCTGTAATGTGTGGACTATCAGACTGTTGTTGAAACACAGAAATTGCTTCGGGATTGAATACAACAGTCACCATGCGCTATTTTCCTAAATGGGAGTAATGTCTCAAACAGTCTACGCTTTGATCGTTCCCTGGAAAACGAGTAGTAGTTTCCGATGCTCATCTGGAGGCATTCTGCAATCTGTGGACAATTAAAGTGTTGATGAAACACAGAAATTGCCACCGGATGGAATACAACAGTCACCATGCGCACTTTACTCAATGGGAGTAATGTCTCAAACTGTCTACGCTTTGATCGTTTCCTGAAAGACCAGTAGTAGTTTCCGATGCACATCTGGAGGCATTCTGTAATCTGTGGACCTTCAAAGTGTTAATGAGACGCAGAAATTGCATCGGGATTGAATATAACAGTAACCATGCGCACTTTCCTCCATGGGAGTAATGTCACAAAAATTCTACGCGTTGATCGTTCCCTGGAAGACCTGTAGTAGTTTTCGATGCACATCTGGAGGCATTCTGTAATCTGTTGACTATGAGAGTGTTGATGAAACACAGAAATTGCATCGGGATTGAATACAACAGTCACCATGCGCACTTTCCTCCATTTGAGTAATGTCTCAAACATTTTACGCTTTGATCATTCCCTGGAAGACCAGTAGTAGTTTCCGATGCAAATCTGGGGGCATTCTGTTATGTGTGGACTATCAGAGTGTTGATGAAACACAGAAATTGCATCAGGATTGAATACAACCGTCACCATGCGCACTTTCCTCCATGGGACTAATGTCTCAAACAGTCTACTCTTTTATCGTTCCATGGAAGACCACTAGTAGTTTCCGATTCACATCTGGAGGCATTCTGTAATCTGTGAACTATCAGAGTGTTGTGGAAACACAGAAATTGCATCGGGATTGAATACAACAGTCACCATGCGCACTTTCCTCCATGGGAGTAATGTCTCAAACTGTCTACGTTTTGATAGTTTCCTGGAAGACCACTAGTAGTATCCGTTGCACATCTGGCTTCATTCTGTAATCTGTGGACCTTCAAAGTTTTGATGAAACACAGAAATAGCATCGGGATTGAATACAACAGTCACCATGCGCACTTTCCTCCATGGGAGTAATGTTACAAAGAGTCTTCGCTTTGATCGTTCATTGGAAGACCAGTAGCAGTTTCCCATGCACATCTGACGACATTCTGTAATGTGTGGACTATCAGAGTGTTGATGAAACACAGAAATTGCATCGGGATTGAATAAAACATTCACCATGTGCACTTTCCTCCATGGGAGTAATGTCGCAAACAGTCTACGATATGATCGTTCCCTGCAAGACCAGTAGTAGTTTCCGATGCACATGTGGAGGCATTCTGTAATCTGTGGACTATCAGAGTGTTGTTGAAACACAGAAATTGCATCGGGATTGAATACAACAGTCAACATGCGCACTTACCTCCATGGGAGTAATGTCTCAAACTGTCTACGCTTTGATCGTTTCCTGGAAGACCAGTAGTAGCTTCTGATGCACATCTGGAGGCATTCTGTAATCTGTGGACCTTCAAAGTGTTGATGAAACACAGAAATTGCATCGTGATTGAATACAACAGTCACCATGCGCACTTTGCTCCATGAGAGTAATGTCTCAAAGAGTCTACGCTTTGATCGTTCCCTGTAAGACCAGTAGTAGTTTCCGATGCACATCTGGAGACATTCTGTAATCTGTGGACTATCAGAGTGTTGATGAAACACAGAATTTGCATCGGGATTGAATACAACAGTCACCATGCGTACTTTCCTCCATGTTAGTAATGTCCCAAACAGTTTACGCTTTGATCGTTACCTGGAAGACCAGTAGTAGCTTCCGATGCACATCTGGGGACATTCTGTAATGTGTGGACTATCAGAGTGTTGATGAAACACAGAAATTGCATCAGGATTGAATACAACAGTCACCATGCGCACTTTCCTCCAAGGGACTAATGTATCAAACAGTCTACGCTTTTATCGTTCCCTGGAAGACCAGTAGTAGTTTCCGATGCACATCTGGAGGCATTCTGTAATGTGTGGACTATCAGAGTGTTGTTGAAACACAGAAATTGCATCGGGATTGAATACAACAGTCACCATGCGCACTTCCCTCAATGGGAGTAGTGTCTCAAACAGTCTACGCTTTGATCGTTCCCTGCAAGACCAGTAGTAGTTTCCGATGCACATCTGGAGGCATTCTGTAATCTGTGCACCTTCAAAGTGTTGATGAAACACAGAAATTGGTTCAGGATTGAATACAACAGTCATCATGTCCATTTTCCTCCATGGGAGTAAAGTCTCAAAAAGTCTACGATTTGATCGTTCCCTGGAAAACCAGTAATAGTATCCGATGCACATCTGGTGGCATTCTGTAATCTGTAAACTATCAGAGTGTTGTTCAAACACAAAAATTGCATCGGGATCGAATACAACAGTCACCATGCGCACTTTCCTCCATGGGAGTAATGTCTCAAACGGTTTACGCTTTGATCGTTCCCTGGAAGACCAGTAGTAATTTCCGATGCACATCTAAAGGCATTCTGTAAACTGTGGACTATCAGAGTGTTGATGAAACACAGAAATTGCATCGGAATTGAATACAACAGTCACCATGCGCACTTTACTCCATTTGAGTAATGTCTCAAACAGTTTACGCTTTGATCGTTCCCTGAAAGACCAGTAGTAGTTTCCGATGCACATCTGGGTTCATTCTGTAATTTGTGGACTATCAGAGTGTTGATGAAACACAGAAATTGCATCGGGATTGAATACAACATTCACCATGTGCACTTTCCTCCATGGGTGTAATGTCGCAAACAGTCTACGATATGATCGTTCCCTGCAAGACCAGTAGTAGTTTCCGATGCACATCTGGTGGCATACTGTAATCTGTGGACCTTCAAAGTGTTGATGAAACACAGAAATTGCCTCGGGATTGAATACAGCAGGCACCATGCGCACTTTCCTCCATGGGAGTAATATCCCAAACAGTTTACGCTTTGATCGTTCCCTGGAAGACTAGTAGTAGTTTCCGATGCACATCTGGGGGCATTCTGTTATTTGTGGACTATCAGAGTCTTGATGAAACACAGAAATTGCATCAGGATTGAATTCAACCGTCACCATGCGCACTTTCCTCCATGGGAGTAATGTCTCAAACAGTCTACGCTTTGATCGTTCCCTGCAAGACCAGTAGTAGTTTCCGATGCACATCTGGAGGCATTCTGTAATCTGTGTACCTTCAAAGTGTTGATGAAACACAGAAATTGGTTCGGGATTGAATACAACAGTCATCATGCCCATTTTCCTCCATGGGAGTAAAGTCTCAAAAAGTCTACGATTTGATCGTTCCCTGGAAAACCAGTAATAGTATCCGATGTACATCTGGTGGCATTCTGTAATCTGTAAACTATCAGAGTGTTGTTCAAATACAAAAATTGCATCGGGATCGAATACAACAGTCACCATGCGCACTTTCCTCCATGGGAGTAATGTCCCAAACAGTTTAGGCTTTGATCGTTACCTGGAAGACCAGTATTAGTTTCAAATGCACATCTGGAGGCATTCTGTAATCTTTGGACCTTCAAAGTGTTGATGTATCACAGAAATTGCATCGTGATTCAATACAACAGTCACCATGCGCCCTTTCCTCCATGGGAGTAATGTCTCCAACAGGCTACACTTTGAGCGTTCCCTGCAAGACCAGTAGTAGTTTCCGATGCATATCTGGGGGCATTCTATAATATGTAAACTATCAGAGTGCTGTTCAAACACAGAAATTGCATCGGGATTGAATACAAGAGTCACCATGCGCACTTTCCTCCATGGGAGTCATGTCTCAAACAGTTTACGTTTTGATCGTTTCCTGGAAGACAAGTAGTAGTTTCCGATGCACATCTGTTGTCATTCAGTAATCTGTGGACTATCAGAGTGTTGATGAAACACAGAAATTGCATCAGGATTGAATACAACAGTCACCAGGCGCAATTCCCTCCATGCGAGTAATGTCTCAATCACTTTATGATCGTTCCCTGGAAGACCAGTAGTAGTTTCCGATGCACATCTGATGGCATTCTGTGATCTGTGGACTATCAGAGTGTTGATGAAAAACAGAAATAGCATCGGGATTGAATACAACAGTCACCATGCGCACTTCCCTCCATGCGAGTAATGTCTCAATCAGTTTACGTTTTTGATCGTTCCCTGGAAGACCAGTAGTAGTTTCCGATGCACATCTGGGGGCATTCTGTAATCTGTGTACCTTCAAAGTGGTGATGAAACCAAGAAATTGCATCGGGATTGAATACAACAGTCATCATGCGCATTTTCCTCCATGGGAGTAATGTCTCCAACAGTCTACGTTTTGATCGTTCCCTGGAAGACCAGTAGTAGTTTCCGATGCACATCTGGTGGCATTCTGTAATCTGTAAACTATCAGAGTGTTGTTCAAACACAAAAATTGCATCGGGATCAAATACAACAGTCACCATGCGCACTTTCCTCCATGGGAGTAATGTCTCAAACAGTCCACGCTTTGATCCTTCCCTGGCAGACCAGTAGTAGTTTCCGATGCAAAACTGGAGGCATTCTGTAATCTGCGGACCTTCAAAGTGTTGATGAAACACAGGAATTGCAGCGAGATTAAATACAACAGTCACCATGCGCACTTTCCTCCATGGGAGTAATGTGTCAAACAGTCTACGCTTTAATCTTTCCCTGGAAGACCAGTAGTAGTTTCCGATGCACATCTGGTGGCATTCTGTAATCTGTAAACTATCAGAGTGTTGTTCAAACACAAAAATTGCATCGGGATCGAATACAACAGTCACCATGCGCACTTTCCTCCATGGGAGTAATGTCTCAAACAGTTTACGCTTTGATCGTTCCCTGGAAGACCAGTAGTAGTTTCCGATGCACATCTGGAGGCATTCTGTAATCTGTGGACTATCAGAGTGTTGTTGAAAAACAGAAATTGCGTAGGGATTCAATACAACAGTCACCATGCGCACTTTCCTCCATGGGACTAATGTCTCAAAGAGTCTACGGTTTGATCGTTTCCTGGAAGACCAGTAGTAGTTTCCGATGCACATCTGGAGGCATACTGTAATCTTTAACCATCAAAGTGTTGATGAATCACAGAAATTGCATCGTGATTCAATACAACAGTCACCATGCGCACTTTCCTGCATGGGAGTAATGTCTCAAACAGTCTACGCTTTAATCTTTCATTGGAAGACCAGTAGTAATTTCCGATGCACATCTGGAGGCATTCTGCAAACTGTGGACAATTAAAGTGTTGATGAAACACAGAAATTGCCGCCGGATGGAATACAACAGTCACCATGCGCACTTTCCTCAATGGGAGTAATGTCTCAAACTGTCTACGCTTAGATCGTTTCCTGGAAGACCAGTAGTAGTTTCCGATGCACATCTGGAGGCATTCTGTAATCTGTGGACCTTCAAAGTGTTAATGAGACACAGAAATTGCATCGGGATTGAATACAACAGTCACCATGCGCACTTTCCTCCATGGGAGTAATGTCACAAAAATTCTACGCGTTGATCGTTCCCTGGAAGACCAGTAGTAGTTTTCGATGCACATCTGGAGGCATTCTGTAATCTGTTGACTATCAGAGTGTTGATGAAACACAGAAATTGCATCGGGATTAAATACAACAGTCACCATGCTCACTTTCCTCCATTTGAGTAATGTCTCAAATAGTTTACACTTTGATCGTTCCCTGGAAGACCAGTAGTAGTTTCCGATGCACATCTGGGGGCATTGTGTTATTTGTGGACTATCAGAGTGTTGATGAAACACAGAAATTGCATCAGGATTGAATACAACCGTCACCATGCGCACTTTCCTCCATGGGAGTAATGTCTCAAATAGTTTACGCTTTGATCGTTCCCTGGAAGACCAGTAGTAGTTTCCGATCCACATCTGGGGGCATTCTGTAATGTGTGGACTATCAGAGTGTTGATGAAACACAGAAATTGCATCGGGATTGAATACAACATTCACCATGTGCACTTTCCTCCATGGGAGTAATGTCGCAAACAGTCTACGATATGATCGTTCCATTCAAGACCAGTAGTAGTTTCCGATGCACATCTGGTGGCATACTGTAATCTGTGGACCTTCAAAGTGTTGATGAAACACAGAAATTGCCTCGGGATTGAATACAGCAGTCACCATGCGCACTTTCCTCCATGGGAGTAATATCCCAAACAGTTTACGCTTTGATCGTTCCCTGGAAGACCAGTAGTAGTTTCCGATCCACATCTGGGGGCATTCTGTAATGTGTGGACTATCAGACTGTTGTTGAAACACAGAAATTGCATCGGGATTGAATACAACAGTCACCATGAGCACTTTTTTCCGTTTGAGTAATGTCTCAAACAGTTTACGCTTTGATCGTACCCTGGAAGACCAGTACTTGATTCCGATGAACATCTGGGTTCATTCTGTAATGTGTGGTCTATCAGAGTGTTGTTGAAACACAGATATTGCTTTGGGATTGAATACAACAGTCACCATGCGTAATTTTCCTAAATGGGAGTAATGTCTCAAACTGTCAACGCTTTGATCGTTTCCTGGAAGACCAGTAGTAGCTTCCGATACACATCTGGAGGCATTCTGTAATCTGTGGACCTTCAAAGTGTTGATGAAACACAGAAACTGCATCGTGATTGAATACAACAGTCACCAAGCGCACTTTGCTCAATGAGAGTAATGTCTCAAAGAGTCTACTCTTTGATCGTTCCCTGGAAGACCAGTAGTAGTTTCCGATGCACATCTGGAGGCATTCTGTAATCTGTGGACTATCAGAGTGTTGATGAAACACAGAAATTGCATCGGGATTGAATACAACAGTCACCTTGCGTACTTTCCTCCATGGGAGTAATGTCCCAAACAGTTTACGCTTTGATCGTTACCTGGAAGACCAGTAGTAGCCTTCGATGCACATCTGGGGACATTCTGTAATGTGTGGACTATCAGAGTGTTGATGAAACACAGAAATTACATCAGGATTGAATACAACAGTCACCATGCGCACTTTACTCCAAGGGACTAATGTCTCAAACAGTCTACGCTTTTATCGTTCCCTGGAAGACCAGTAGTAGTTTCCGATGCACATCTGGAAGCATTCTGTAATGTGTGGACTATCAGAGTGTTGTTGAAACACAGAAATTGCATCGGGATTGAATTCAACAGTCACCATGCGCACTTCCCTCCATGGGAGTAATGTCTCAAACAGTCTACGCTTTGATCGTTCCCTGCAAGACCAGTAGTAGTTTCCGATGCACATCTGGAGGCATTCTGTAATCTGTGTACCTTCAAAGTGTTTATGAAACACAGAAATTGGTTCGGGATTGAATACAACAGTCATCATGTGCATTTTCCTCCATGGGAGTGAAGTCTCAAAAAGTCTACGATTTGATCGTTCCCTGGAATACCAGTAATAGTATCCGATGCATATCTGGTGGCATTCTGTAAGCTGTAAACTATCAGAGTGGTGTTCAAATACAAAAATTGCATCGGGATCGAATACAACAGTCACCATGCGCACTTTCCTCCATGGGAGTAATGTCTCAAACAGTTTAGGCTTTGATCGTTACCTGGAAGACCAGTAGTAGTTTCAAATGCACATCTGGAGGCATTCTGTAATCTTTGGACCTTCTAAGTGTTGATGTATCACAGAAATTGCATCGTGATTCAATACAACAGTCACCATGCGCACATTCCTCCATGGGAGTAATGTCTCTAACAGTCTACGCTTTAATTTTTCCCTGGAAGACCAGTAGTAGTTTCCGATGCACATCTGGAGGCATTCTGCAATCTGTGGACAATTAAAGTGTTGATGAAACACAGAAATTGCCACCTGATTGAATACAACAGTCACCATGCGCACTTTCCTCCATGGGAGTAATGTGTCAAACAGTCTACGCTTTAATCTTTCCCTGGAAGACCAGTAGTAGTTTCCGATGCACATCTGGTGGCATTCTGTAATCTGTAAACTATCAGAGTGTTGTTCAAACACAAAAATTGCATCGGGATCGAATACAACAGTCACCATGCGCACTTTCCTCCATGGGAGTAATGTCTCAAACAGTTTACGCTTTGATCGTTCCCTGGAAGACCAGTAGTAGTTTCCGATGCACATCTGGAGGCATTCTGTAATCTGTGGACTATCAGAGTGTTGTTGAAAAACAGAAATTGCGTAGGGATTCAATACAACAGTCACCATGCGCACTTTCCTCCATGGGACTAATGTCTCAAAGAGTCTACGGTTTGATCGTTTCCTGGAAGACCAGTAGTAGTTTCCGATGCACATCTGGAGGCATACTGTAATCTTTAACCATCAAAGTGTTGATGAATCACAGAAATTGCATCGTGATTCAATACAACAGTCACCATGCGCACTTTCCTGCATGGGAGTAATGTCTCAAACAGTCTACGCTTTAATCTTTCATTGGAAGACCAGTAGTAATTTCCGATGCACATCTGGAGGCATTCTGCAAACTGTGGACAATTAAAGTGTTGATGAAACACAGAAATTGCCGCCGGATGGAATACAACAGTCACCATGCGCACTTTCCTCAATGGGAGTAATGTCTCAAACTGTCTACGCTTAGATCGTTTCCTGGAAGACCAGTAGTAGTTTCCGATGCACATCTGGAGGCATTCTGTAATCTGTGGACCTTCAAAGTGTTAATGAGACACAGAAATTGCATCGGGATTGAATACAACAGTCACCATGCGCACTTTCCTCCATGGGAGTAATGTCACAAAAATTCTACGCGTTGATCGTTCCCTGGAAGACCAGTAGTAGTTTTCGATGCACATCTGGAGGCATTCTGTAATCTGTTGACTATCAGAGTGTTGATGAAACACAGAAATTGCATCGGGATTGAATACAACAGTCACCATGCTCACTTTCCTCCATTTGAGTAATGTCTCAAATAGTTTACACTTTGATCGTTCCCTGGAAGACCAGTAGTAGTTTCCGATGCACATCTGGGGGCATTGTGTTATTTGTGGACTATCAGAGTGTTGATGAAACACAGAAATTGCATCAGGATTGAATACAACCGTCACCATGCGCACTTTCCTCCATGGGAGTAATGTCTCAAATAGTTTACGCTTTGATCGTTCCCTGGAAGACCAGTAGTAGTTTCCGATCCACATCTGGGGGCATTCTGTAATGTGTGGACTATCAGAGTGTTGATGAAACACAGAAATTGCATCGGGATTGAATACAACATTCACCATGTGCACTTTCCTCCATGGGAGTAATGTCGCAAACAGTCTACGATATGATCGTTCCATTCAAGACCAGTAGTAGTTTCCGATGCACATCTGGTGGCATACTGTAATCTGTGGACCTTCAAAGTGTTGATGAAACACAGAAATTGCCTCGGGATTGAATACAGCAGTCACCATGCGCACTTTCCTCCATGGGAGTAATATCCCAAACAGTTTACGCTTTGATCGTTCCCTGGAAGACCAGTAGTAGTTTCCGATCCACATCTGGGGGCATTCTGTAATGTGTGGACTATCAGACTGTTGTTGAAACACAGAAATTGCATCGGGATTGAATACAACAGTCACCATGAGCACTTTTTTCCGTTTGAGTAATGTCTCAAACAGTTTACGCTTTGATCGTACCCTGGAAGACCAGTACTTGATTCCGATGAACATCTGGGTTCATTCTGTAATGTGTGGTCTATCAGAGTGTTGTTGAAACACAGATATTGCTTTGGGATTGAATACAACAGTCACCATGCGTAATTTTCCTAAATGGGAGTAATGTCTCAAACTGTCAACGCTTTGATCGTTTCCTGGAAGACCAGTAGTAGCTTCCGATACACATCTGGAGGCATTCTGTAATCTGTGGACCTTCAAAGTGTTGATGAAACACAGAAACTGCATCGTGATTGAATACAACAGTCACCAAGCGCACTTTGCTCAATGAGAGTAATGTCTCAAAGAGTCTACTCTTTGATCGTTCCCTGGTAGACCAGTAGTAGTTTCCGATGCACATCTGGAGGCATTCTGTAATCTGTGGACTATCAGAGTGTTGATGAAACACAGAAATTGCATCGGGATTGAATACAACAGTCACCTTGCGTACTTTCCTCCATGGGAGTAATGTCCCAAACAGTTTACGCTTTGATCGTTACCTGGAAGACCAGTAGTAGCCTTCGATGCACATCTGGGGACATTCTGTAATGTGTGGACTATCAGAGTGTTGATGAAACACAGAAATTACATCAGGATTGAATACAACAGTCACCATGCGCACTTTACTCCAAGGGACTATTGTCTCAAACAGTCTACGCTTTTATCGTTCCCTGGAAGACCAGTAGTAGTTTCCGATGCACATCTGGAAGCATTCTGTAATGTGTGGACTATCAGAGTGTTGTTGAAACACAGAAATTGCATCGGGATTGAATTCAACAGTCACCATGCGCACTTCCCTCCATGGGAGTAATGTCTCAAACAGTCTACGCTTTGATCGTTCCCTGCAAGACCAGTAGTAGTTTCCGATGCACATCTGGAGGCATTCTGTAATCTGTGTACCTTCAAAGTGTTTATGAAACACAGAAATTGGTAGGGATTGAATACAACAGTCATCATGTGCATTTTCCTCCATGGGAGTGAAGTCTCAAAAAGTCTACGATTTGATCGTTCCCTGGAATACCAGTAATAGTATCCGATGCATATCTGGTGGCATTCTGTAAGCTGTAAACTATCAGAGTGGTGTTCAAATACAAAAATTGCATCGGGATCGAATACAACAGTCACCATGCGCACTTTCCTCCATGGGAGTAATGTCTCAAACAGTTTAGGCTTTGATCGTTACCTGGAAGACCAGTAGTAGTTTCAAATGCACATCTGGAGGCATTCTGTAATCTTTGGACCTTCTAAGTGTTGATGTATCACAGAAATTGCATCGTGATTCAATACAACAGTCACCATGCGCACATTCTTCCATGGGAGTAATGTCTCTAACAGTCTACGCTTTAATTTTTCCCTGGAAGACCAGTAGTAGTTTCCGATGCACATCTGGAGGCATTCTGCAATCTGTGGACAATTAAAGTGTTGATGAAACACAGAAATTGCCACCTGATTGAATACAACAGTCACCATGCGCACTTTCCTCCATGGGAGTAATGTCTCAAACAGTTTACGTTTTGATCGTTTCCTGGAAGACAAGTAGTAGTTTCCGATGCACATCTGGTGTCATTCTGTAATCTGTGGACTATCAGAGTGTTGATGAAGCACAGAAATTGCATCGGGATTGAATACAACAGTCACCAGGCGCAATTCCCTCCATGAGAGTAATGTCTCAATAACTTTGCGTTTATGATCGTTCCCTGGAAGACCAGTAGTACTTTCCGATGCACATCTGATGTCATTCTGTGATCTGTGGACTATCAGAGTATTGATGAGACACAGAAATTGCATCGGGATTGAATACAACAGTCACCATGCGCACTTTCCTCCATGGGAGTAATGTCTCAATCAGTTTACGTTTTTGATCGTTCCCTGGAAGACCAGTAGTAGTTCCCGATGCACATCTGGGGGCATTCTGTAATCTGTGTACCTTCAAAGTGTTGATGAAACAAAGAAATTGCATCGGGATTGAATACAACAGACATCATGCGCATTTTCCTCCATGGGAGTAATGTCTCCAACAGTCTACGTTTTGATCGTTCCCTGGAAGACCAGTAGTAGTTTCCGATGCACATCTGGTGGCATTCTGTAATCTGTAAACTATCAGAGTGTTGTTCAAACACAAAAATTGCATCGGGATCGAATACAACAGTCACCATGCGCACTTTCCTCCAAGGGAGTGATGTCTCAAACAGTCCACGCTTTGATCCTTCCCTGGAAGACCAGTAGTAGTTTCCGATGCACAACTGGAGGCATTCTGTAATCTGCGGACCTTCAAAGTGTTGATGAAACACAGGTATTGCCGCGAGATTGAATACAACAGTCACCATGCGCACTTTCCTAAATGGGAGTAATATGTCAAACAGTCTACGCTTTAATCCTTCCCTGGAAGACCAGTAGTAGTTTCCGATGCACATCTGGAGGCATTCTGTAATCTGTAAACTATCAGAGTGTTGTCAAACACAAAAATTGCATCGGGATCGAATACAACAGTCACCATGCGCACTTTTCCTCATGGGAGTAATGTCTCAAACAGTTTACGCTTTGATCGTTCCCTGGAAGACCAGTAGTAGTTTCCGATGCACATCTGGAGGCATTCTGTAATGTGTGGACTATCAGATTGTTGATGAAACACAGAAATTGCATTGGGATTGAATACAACAGACACCATGCGCACTTTCCTCCATTTGAGTAATGTCTCAAACAGTCTACGATTTCATGGTTCCCTGCAAGACCAGTAGTAGTTTCCGATGCACATCTGGAGACATTCTGCAATCTGTGGACCTTCAAAGTGTTGATGTAACACAGAAATTGCCTCGGGATTGAATACAACAGTCACCATGCGCACTTTCCTCCATGGGAGTAATGTCTCAAACAGTCTACGGTTTGATCGTTTCCTGGAAGACCAGTAGTAGTTTCCGATTCACATCTGGAGGCATACTGTAATCTTTAACCATCAAAGTGTTGATGAATCACAGAAATTGCATCGTGATTCAATACAACAGTCACAATGCGCACTTTCCTCCATGGGAGTAATGTCTCAAACAGTCTACGCTTTAATTTTTCCCTGGAAGACCAGTAGTAGTTTCCGATGCACATCTGGAGGCATTCTGCAATCTGTGGACAATTAAAGTGTTGATGAAACACAGAAATTGCCACCGGATTGAATACAACAGTCACCATGCGCACTTTCCTCCATGGGAGTAATGTCTCAAACAGTTTACGCTTTGATCGATCCCTGGAAGACCTATAGTTGTTTCCGATGAACATCTGGGTTCATTCTGTAATGTGTGTACTATCAGACTGTTGTTGAAACACAGAAATTGCATCGGGATTGAATACAACAGTCACCATGCGCACTTTCCTCCATGTGACTAATGTCTCAAAGAGTCTACGCTTTGATCGTTCCGTGGATGACCAGGAGTAGTTTCCGATGCACATCTCGAGGCATTCTGTAATCTGTGGACTATCAGAGTGTTGTTGAAGCACAGAAATTGCATCGGGATTGAATACAACAGTCACCATGCGAACTTTCCTCAATGGTAGTAATGTCTCAAACTGTCTACGCTTTGATCGTTTCCTGGAAGACCAGTAGTAGTTTCCGATGCACATCTGGAGGCATTCTGTAATCTGTGGACCTTCAAAGTGTTAATGTGGCACAGAAATTGCATCGGGATTGAATACAACAGTCACCATGCGCACTTTCCTCCATGGGAGTAATGTCACAAAAATTCTACTCGTTGATCGTTCCCTGAAAGACCTGTAGTAGTTTTCGATGCACATCTGGAGGAATTCTGTAATCTGTTGACTATCAGAGTGTTGATGAAACTCAGAAATTGCTTCGGGATTGAATACAACTGTCACCATGCGCACTTTCCTCCATTTGAGTAATGTCTCAAACAGTTTACGCTTTGATTGTTCCCTGGAAGACCAGTAGTAGTTTCCGATGCACATCTGGGGGCATTCTGTTATGTGTGGACTATCAGAGTGTTGATGAAACACAGAAATTGCATCAGGATTGAATACAACCGTCACCATGCGCACTTTCCTCCATGGGAGTAATGTCTCAAACAGTTTACGCCTTTATCGTTCCCTGGAAGACCAGTAGTAGTTTCCGATCCACATCTGGGGGCATTCTGTAATGTGTGGACTATCAGAGTGTTCATGAAACACAGAAATTGCATCGGGATTGAATACAACATTCACCATGTGCACTTACCTCCATTGGAGTAATGTCGCAAAAGGTCTACGATATGATCGTTCCCTGCAAGACCAGTAGTAGTTTCCGATGCACATCTGGTGGCATTCTGTAATCTGTGGACCTTCAAAGTGTTGATGAAACACAGAAATTGCCTCGGGATTAAATACAGCAGTCACCATGCGCACTTTTCTCCATGGGAGTAATTTCCCAAACAGTTTACCCTTTGATCGTTCCCTGGAAGACCAGTAGTAGTTTCCGATCCACATCTGGGGGCATTCTGTAATGTGTGGACCATCAGACTGTTGTTGAAACGCAGAAATTGCATCGGGATTGAATACAACAGTCACCATGCGCACTTTTTTCCGTTTGAGTAATGTCTCAAACAGTTTACGCTTTGATCGTACCCTGGAAGACCAGTAGTAGTTTCAAATGCACATCTGGAGGCATTCTGTAATCTTTGGACCTTCTAAGTGTTGATGTATCACAGAAATTGCATCGTGATTCAATACAACAGTCACCATGCGCACTTTCCTCCATGGGAGTAATATCTCTAACAGTCTACGCTTTAATTTTTCCCTGGAAGACCAGTAGTAGTTTCCGATGCACATCTGGAGGCATTCTGCAATCTGTGGACAATTAAAGTGTTGATGAAACACAGAAATTGCCACCTGATTGAATACAACAGTCACCATGCGCACTTTCCTCCATGGGAGTAATGTCTCAAACAGTTTACGTTTTGATCGTTTCCTGGAAGACAAGTAGTAGTTTCCGATGCACATCTGGTGTCATTCTGTAATCTGTGGACTATCAGAGTGTTGATGAAGCACAGAAATTGCATCGGGATTGAATACAACAGTCACCAGGCGCAATTCCCTCCATGAGAGTAATGTCTCAATAACTTTGCGTTTATGATCGTTCCCTGGAAGACCAGTAGTACTTTCCGATGCACATCTGATGTCATTCTGTGATCTGTGGACTATCAGAGTATTGATGAGACACAGAAATTGCATCGGGATTGAATACAACAGTCACCATGCGCACTTTCCTCCATGGGAGTAATGTCTCAATCAGTTTACGTTTTTGATCGTTCCCTGGAAGACCAGTAGTAGTTCCCGATGCACATCTGGGGGCATTCTGTAATCTGTGTACCTTCAAAGTGTTGATGAAACAAAGAAATTGCATCGGGATTGAATACAACAGACATCATGCGCATTTTCCTCCATGGGAGTAATGTCTCCAACAGTCTACGTTTTGATCGTTCCCTGGAAGACCAGTAGTAGTTTCCGATGCACATCTGGTGGCATTCTGTAATCTGTAAACTATCAGAGTGTTGTTCAAACACAAAAATTGCATCGGGATCGAATACAACAGTCACCATGCGCACTTTCCTCCAAGGGAGTGATGTCTCAAACAGTCCACGCTTTGATCCTTCCCTGGAAGACCAGTAGTAGTTTCCGATGCACAACTGGAGGCATTCTGTAATCTGCAGACCTTCAAAGTGTTGATGAAACACAGGTATTGCCGCGAGATTGAATACAACAGTCACCATGCGCACTTTCCTAAATGGGAGTAATATGTCAAACAGTCTACGCTTTAATCCTTCCCTGGAAGACCAGTAGTAGTTTCCGATGCACATCTGGAGGCATTCTGTAATCTGTAAACTATCAGAGTGTTGTCAAACACAAAAATTGCATCGGGATCGAATACAACAGTCACCATGCGCACTTTTCTTCATGGGAGTAATGTCTCAAACAGTTTACGCTTTGATCGTTCCCTGGAAGACCAGTAGTAATTTCCGATGCACATCTGGAGGCATTCTGTAATGTGTGGACTATCAGATTGTTGATGAAACACAGAAATTGCATTGGGATTGAATACAACAGACACCATGCGCACTTTCCTCCATTTGAGTAATGTCTCAAACAGTCTACGATTTCATGGTTCCCTGCAAGACCAGTAGTAGTTTCCGATGCACATCTGGAGACATTCTGCAATCTGTGGACCTTCAAAGTGTTGATGTAACACAGAAATTGCCTCGGGATTGAATACAACAGTCACCATGCGCACTTTCCTCCATGGGAGTAATGTCTCAAACAGTCTACGGTTTGATCGTTTCCTGGAAGACCAGTAGTAGTTTCCGATTCACATCTGGAGGCATACTGTAATCTTTAACCATCAAAGTGTTGATGAATCACAGAAATTGCATCGTGATTCAATACAACAGTCACAATGCGCACTTTCCTCCATGGGAGTAATGTCTCAAACAGTCTACGCTTTAATTTTTCCCTGGAAGACCAGTAGTAGTTTCCGATGCACATCTGGAGGCATTCTGCAATCTGTGGACAATTAAAGTGTTGATGAAACACAGAAATTGCCACCGGATTGAATACAACAGTCACCATGCGCACTTTCCTCCATGGGAGTAATGTCTCAAACAGTTTACGCTTTGATCGATCCCTGGAAGACCTATAGTTGTTTCCGATGAACATCTGGGTTCATTCTGTAATGTGTGTACTATCAGACTGTTGTTGAAACACAGAAATTGCATCGGGATTGAATACAACAGTCACCATGCGCACTCTCCTCCATGTGACTAATGTCTCAAAGAGTCTACGCTTTGATCGTTCCGTGGATGACCAGGAGTAGTTTCCGATGCACATCTCGAGGCATTCTGTAATCTGTGGACTATCAGAGTGTTGTTGAAGCACAGAAATTGCATCGGGATTGAATACAACAGTCACCATGCGAACTTTCCTCAATGGTAGTAATGTCTCAAACTGTCTACGCTTTGATCGTTTCCTGGAAGACCAGTAGTAGTTTCCGATGCACATCTGGAGGCATTCTGTAATCTGTGGACCTTCAAAGTGTTAATGTGGCACAGAAATTGCATCGGGATTGAATACAACAGTCACCATGCGCACTTTCCTCCATGGGAGTAATGTCACAAAAATTCTACTCGTTGATCGTTCCCTGAAAGACCTGTAGTAGTTTTCGATGCACATCTGGAGGAATTCTGTAATCTGTTGACTATCAGAGTGTTGATGAAACTCAGAAATTGCTTCGGGATTGAATACAACTGTCACCATGCGCACTTTCCTCCATTTGAGTAATGTCTCAAACAGTTTACGCTTTGATTGTTCCCTGGAAGACCAGTAGTAGTTTCCGATGCACATCTGGGGGCATTCTGTTATGTGTGGACTATCAGAGTGTTGATGAAACACAGAAATTGCATCAGGATTGAATACAACCGTCACCATGCGCACTTTCCTCCATGGGAGTAATGTCTCAAACAGTTTACGCCTTTATCGTTCCCTGGAAGACCAGTAGTAGTTTCCGATCCACATCTGGGGGCATTCTGTAATGTGTGGACTATCAGAGTGTTCATGAAACACAGAAATTGCATCGGGATTGAATACAACATTCACCATGTGCACTTACCTCCATTGGAGTAATGTCGCAAAAGGTCTACGATATGATCGTTCCCTGCAAGACCAGTAGTAGTTTCCGATGCACATCTGGTGGCATTCTGTAATCTGTGGACCTTCAAAGTGTTGATGAAACACAGAAATTGCCTCGGGATTAAATACAGCAGTCACCATGCGCACTTTTCTCCATGGGAGTAATTTCCCAAACAGTTTACCCTTTGATCGTTCCCTGGAAGACCAGTAGTAGTTTCCGATCCACATCTGGGGGCATTCTGTAATGTGTGGACCATCAGACTGTTGTTGAAACGCAGAAATTGCATCGGGATTGAATACAACAGTCACCATGCGCACTTTTTTCCGTTTGAGTAATGTCTCAAACAGTTTACGCTTTGATCGTACCCTGGAAGACCAGTACTTGATTCCGATGAACATCTGGGTTCATTCTGTAATGTGTGGACTATCAGAGTGTTGTTGAAACACAGATATTGCTTTGGGATTGAATACAACAGTCACCATGCGTAATTTTCCTAAATGGGAGTAATGTCTCAAACAGTCTACGCTTTGATCGTTCCCTGGAAGACGAGTAGTAGTTTCCGATACATATCCGGAGACATTCTGTTATCTGTGGACTATCAGAGTGTTGTTGAAACACAGAAATTGCATCGGGATTGAATACAACAATTCGCCATGCGCACTTTCCTCCATAGGACTAATGTCTCAAACAGTTTACACGTTTATTGTTCCCTGGAAGTCCAGTAGTAGTTTCCGATGCACATGTGGAGGCATTCTGTAATCTGTGGACTATCAGTGTGTTGTAGAAACACATAAATTGCATCGGGATTGAATACAACAGTCACCATGCGCACTTACCTCCATGGGAGTAATGTCTCAAACTGTCTACGCTTTGATCGTTTCCTGGAAGCCCAGTAGTAGCTTCCGATGCACATCTGGAGGCATTCTGTAATCTGTGGACCTTCAAAGTGTTGATGAAACACAGAAATTGCATCGTGATTGAATACAACAGTCACCATGCGCACTTTGCTCCATGAGAGTAATGTCTCAAAGAGTCTACGCTTTGATCGTTCCCTGGAAGACCAGTAGTAGTTTCCGATGCACATCTGGAGGTATTCTGTAATCTGTGGACTATCAGAGTGTTGATGATACACAGAAATTGCATCGGGATTGAATACAACAGTCACCATGCACACTTTACTCCATGGGAGTAATGTCTCAAACAGTTTACGCTTTGATCGGTCCCTGGAAGACCAGTAGCAGTTTCCGATGCACATCTGGAGGCATTCTGTAATCTATGAACTACCAGAGTGTTGATGAAACACAGAAATGGCATCGGGATTGAATACAACAGTCACCATGCGCACTTTCCTCCATGGGAGTAATGTACCAAACAGTGTACGCTTTGATCGTTACCTGGAAGACCAGTAGTAGCTTCCGATGCACGTCTGGGGACATTCTGTAATGTGTGGACTATCAGAGTGTTGATGAAACACAGAAATTGCATCATGATTGAATACAACAGTCACCATGCGCACTTTCCTCCAAGGGACTAAAGTCTCAAACAGTCTACGCTTTTATCGTTCCCTGGAAGACCACTAGTAGTTTCCGATGCACATCTGGAGGCATTCCTTAATGTGTGGACTATCAGAGTGTTGTTGAAACACAGAAATTGCATCGGGATTGAATACAACAGTCACCATGCACTCTTTCCTTCATGGGAGTAATGTCACAAACTGTCTACGCTTTGATCTTTTCCTGGAAGACCAGCAGTAGTTTCCGATGCACGTCTGGAGGCATTCTGTAATCTGTGGAAATTCAAAGTGTTGATGAAACACAGAAATTGCATTGTTAGTGAATACAACAGTAACCATAGGCTTTTTCCTCCATGGGAGTGATGTCTCAAAGAGTCTACGTATTGATCGTTCCCTACAAGACCAGTAGTAGTTTCCGAAGCACACCTGGAGGCATTATGTAATCTGTGGACCTTCAAAGTGTTGATGAAACACAGAAATTGCATCGGGCTTGAATACAACATTCACCATGCGCACTTTCCTCCATGCGAGTAATGTCTCAAACAGTTTACGCTTTGATCGTTCCCTTGAAGTCCAGTAGTAGTTACGATGCACATCTGTGGGCATTCTGAAATGTATGGACTATCAGAGTGTTGATGAAACACAGAAATTGCATCGGGATTGAATACAACAGTCACCATGCGCACTTTCCTCCATGTGAGTAATGTCTCAAGGAGTCTACGCTTTGATCGTTCCCTGCAAGACCAGTAGTAGTTTTCGATGCACATCTTAGGGGCATTCTGTACTGTGTTTACTATCAGAGTGTTGATGAAACACAGAAATTGAATCGGGATTGAATACAAGAGTCACCATGCGCACTTTCCTCCATGGGACTAATGTCTCAAACAGTCTACGCTTTTATCGTTTCCTGCAAGACCAGTACTTGATTCCGATGAACATCTGGGTTCATTCTCTAATGTGTGGACTATCAGAGTGTTGTTGAAACACAGAAATTGCATCGGGATTGAATACAACAGTCACCATGCGCACTTTTTTCCGTTTGAGTAATGTCTCAAAGAGTTTACGCTTTGATCGTAATCTGGAAGACCAGTACTTGATTCCGATGAACATCTGGGTTCATTTTGTAATGTGTGGACTATCAGAGTGTTGTTGAAACACAGATATTGCTTTCGGATTGAATACAACAGTCACCATGCGTAATTTTCCTAAATGGGAGTAATGTCTCAAACAGTCTACGCTTTGATCGTTCTCTGGAAGACCAGTAGTGGTTTCCGATGCATATCCGGAGGCATTCTGTACTCTGTGGACTATCAGTGTGTTGTTGAAACACAGATATTGCATCGGGATTGAATACAACAATTCGCCATGCGCACTTTCCTCCATAGCACTAATGTGTCAAACAGTTTACGCTTTTATTGTTCCCTGGAAGACCAGTAGTAGTTTCCGATGCACATGTGGAGGCATTCTGTAATCTGTGGACTATCAGAGTGTTGTTGAAACACAGAAATTGCATCGGGATTGAATACAACAGTCACCATGCGCACTTTCCTCCATGGGAGTAATGTCTCAAACTGTCTAAGCTTTGATCGTTTCCTGGAAGACCAGTAGTAGTTTCCGATGCACATCTGGAGGCATTCTGTAATCTGTGGACCTTCAAAATGTTGATGAAACACAGAAATTGCATCGGGATTGAATACAACATTCACTATGCGCACTTTCCTCCATGGGAGAATTGTCACAAACAGTCTACGCTTTTATCGTTCCCTGGAAGACCAGTAGCAGTTTCCGATGCACATCTGGAGGCATTCTGTAATCTGTGAACTATCAGAGTGTTGATGAAACACAGAAATTGCATCGGGTTTGAATACAACAGTCACCATGCGTACTTTCCTCCATGGGACTAATGTCCCAAACAGTTTGCGCTTTGATCGTTCCCTGGAAGACCAGTAGTAGCTTCCGATGCAAATCTGGGGACATTCTGTAATGTGTGGACTATCAGAGTGTTGATGAAACACAGAAATTGCACCAGGATTGAATACAACAGTCACCATGCGCACTTTCCTCCAAGGGACTAATGTCTCAAAGAGTTTACGCTTAGAGCGTTCCCTGGGAGACCAGTAGTAGTTTCCGATGCACATCTGTATGCATTCTGTAATGTGTGGAATATCAGAGTCTTGATGAAACACAGAAATTGCATCGGGATTGAATACAACAGTCACCATGCGCACTTTCCTCCATGGGCGTAATGTCTCAAACAGTCTACGCTTTGATCGTTCCCTGCAAGACCAGTAGTAGTTTCCGATGCACATCTGGAGGCATTCTGTAATCTGTGTACCTTCAAAGTGTTGATGAAACACAGAAATTGGTTCGGGATTGAATACAACAGTCATCATGCGCATTTTCCTCCACGGGAGTAAAGTCTCAAAAAGTCTACGATTTGATCGTTCCCTGGAAAACCAGTAATAGTTTCCGATGCACATCTGGTGGCATTCTGTAATCTGTAAACTATCAGAGTGTTGTTCAAATACAAAAATTGAGTCGGGATCGAATACAACAGTCACCATGCGCACTTTCCTCCATGGGAGTAATGTCTCAAACAGTTTTGGTTTTGATCGTTACCTGGAAGACCAGTAGTGGTTTCAAATGCACATCTGGAGGCATTCTGTAATCTTTGGACCTTCAAAGTGTTGATGTAACACAGAAATTGCATCGTGATTCAATACAACAGTCACCATGTGCACTTTCCTCCATGGGAGTAATGTCTCTAACAGTCTACGCTTTGATCGTTCCCTGCAAGACCTGTAGTAGTTTCCGATGCACATCTGGGGGCATTCTGTAATCTGTAAACTATCAGAGTGCTGTTCAAACACCGAAATTGCATCGTTATTGAATACAACATTCACCATGCGCACTTTAATCCATGGGAGTAATGTCTCAAACAGTTTACGCTTTGATCGTTCCCTGTCAGACCAGTAGTAGTTTCCGATGCACATCTGGGGGCATTCTGTTATGTGTGGACTATCAGAGTGTTGATGAAACACAGAAATTGCATCAGGATTGAATACAACATTCACCATGTGCACTTTCCTCCATGGGAGTAATGTCGCAAACAGTCTACGATATGATCGTTCCCTGCAAGACAAGTAGTAGTTTCCGATGCACATCTGGTTGCATTCTGCAATCTGTGGACCTTCAAAGTGTTGATGAAACACAGAAATTGCCTCGGGATTGAATACAGCAGTCACCATGCGCCCTTTCCTCCATGGGAGTAATATCCCAAACAGTTTACGCTTTCATCGTTCCCTGGAAGACCAGTAGTAGTTTCCGATCCACATCTGGGGGCATTCTGTAATGTGTGGACTATCAGACTGTTGTTGAAACACAGATATTGCTTTGGGATTGAATACAACAGTCACCATGCGTAATTTTCCTAAATGGGAGTAATGTCTCAAACTGTCTACGATTTGATCGTTTCCTGGAAGACCAGTAGTAGTTTCCGATGCATATTCGGAGGCATTCTGTAATCTGTGGACTATCAGAGTGTTGTTGAAACACAGAAATTGCATCGTGATTGAATACAACAGTCACCATACGCACTTTGCTCCATGAGAGTAATGTCTCAAAGAGTCTACGCTTTGATCGTTCCCTGGAAGACCAGTAGTAGTTTCCGATGCACATCTTGAGGCATTCTGTAATCTGTGGACTATCAGAGTGTTGATGAAACACAGAAACTGCATCCGGATTGAATACAACAGTCACCATGCGCACTTTCCTCCATGTGAGTAATGTCTCAAACAGTTTACGATTTGATCGTTCCCTGGAAGACCAGTAGCAGTTTCCGATGCAGATCTGGAGGCATTCTGTAATCTGTGAACTACCAGAGTGTTGATGAAACACAGAAATTGCATCGGGATTGAATACAACAGTCACCATGCGTACATTCCTCCATTGGAGTAATGTCCCAAACAGTTTACGCTTTGATCGTTACCTGGAAGACCAGTAGTAGCTTCCGATGCACATCTGGGGACATTCTGTAATGTGTGGACTATCAGAGTGTTGATGAAACACAGAAATTGCATCAGGATTGAATACAACAGTCACCATGCGCACTTTCCTCCAAGGGACTAATGTCTCAAACAGTCTACGCTTTTATCGTTCCCTGGAAGACCAGTAGTAGTTTCCGATGCACATATGGAGGCATTCTGTAATGTGTGGACTATCAGAGTGTTGTTGAAACACAGAAATTGCATCGGGATTGAATACAACAGTCACCATGCGCACTTTCCTTCATGGGAGTAATGTCTCAAACTGTCTACGCTTTGTTCTTTTCCTGGAAGACCAGCAGTAGTTTCCGATGCACATCTGGAGGCATTCTGTATTCTGTGGAAATTCAAAGTGTTCATGAAACACAGAAATTGCATTGTTAGTGAATACAACAGTAACCATGGGCACTTTCCTCCATGGGAGTAATGTCTCAAAGAGTCTACGTATTGATCGTTCCCTAGAAGACCAGTAGTAGTTTTCGAAGCACATCTGGAGGCATTATGTAATCTGTGGACCTTCAAACTGTTGATGAAACACAGAAACTGCATCGGGCTTGATTACAACATTCACCATGCGTACTTTCCTCCATGGGAGTAATGTCTCAAACAGTTTACGCTTTGATCGTTCCCTGGAAGACCAGTAGTAGTTACGATGCACATCTGTGGGCATTCTGTAATGTATGGACTATCAGAGTGTTGATGAAACACAGAAATAGGATCGGGATTGAATACAACAGTCAAAATGCGCACTTTCCTCCATGGGAGTAATGTCTCAAAGAGTCTACGCTTTGATCGTTCCTTGGAAGACCAGTAGTAGTTTCCGATGCACATCTTGAGGCATTCTGTAATCTGTGGACTATCAGAGTGTTGATGAAACACAGAAATTGCACCAGGATTGAATACAACAGTCACCATGCACACTTTCCTCCAAGGGACTAATGTCTCAAGCAGTTTACGCTTTGATCGTTCCCTGGAAGACCAGTAGCAGTTTCCGATGCACATCTGGAGGCATTCTGTAATCTGTAAACTATCAGAGTGTTGTTCAAATACAAAAATTGAGTCGGGATCGAATACAACAGTCACCATGCGCACTTTCCTCCATGGGAGTAATGTCTCAAACAGTTTTGGCTTTGATCGTTACCTGGAAGACCAGTAGTAGTTTCAAATGCACATCTGGAGGCATTCTGTAATCTTTGGACCTTCAAAGTGTTGATGTAACACAGAAATTGCATCGTGATTCAATACAACAGTCACCATGTGCACTTTCCTCCATGGGAGTAATGTCTCTAACAGTCTACGCTTTGATCGTTCCCTGCAAGACCTGTAGTAGTTTCCGATGCACATATGGGGGCATTCTGTAATCTGTAAACTATCAGAGTGCTGTTCAAACACAGAAATTGCCTCGGGATTGAATACAGCAGTCACCATGCGCCCTTTCCTCCATGGGAGTAATATCCCAAACAGTTTACGCTTTGATCGTTCCCTGGAAGACCAGTAGTAGTTTCCGATCCACATCTGGGGGCATTCTGTAATGTGTGGACTATCAGACTGTTGTTGAAACACAGATATTGCATCGGGATTGAATACAACAGTCACCATGCGCACTTTTTTACGAGTGAGTAATGTCTCAAACAGTTTACGCTTTGATCGTAGCCTGGAGGACCAGTACTTGATTCCGATGAACATCTGGGTTCATTCTGTAATTTGTGGACTATCAGAGAGTTGTTGAAACACAGATATTGCTTTGGGATTGAATACAACAGTCACCATGCGTAATTTTCCTAAATGGGAGTAATGTCTCAAACTGTCTACGCTTTGATCGTTTCCTGGAAGACCAGTAGTAGTTTCCGATGCATATTCGGAGGCATTCTGTAATCTGTGGACTATCAGAGTGTTGTTGAAACACAGAAATTGCATCGTGATTGAATACAACAGTCACTATGCGCACCTTGCTCCATGAGAGTAATGTCTCAAAGAGTCTACGCTTTGATCGTTCCTTGGAAGACCAGTAGTAGTTTCCGATGCACATCTTGAGGCATTCTGTAATCTGTGGACTATCAGAGTGTTGATGAAACACAGAAACTGCATCGGGATTGAGTACAACAGTCACCATGCGCACTTTCCTCCATGTGAGTAATGTCTCAAACAGTTTACCATTTGATCGTTCCCTGGAAGACCAGTAGCAGTTTCCGATGCAGATCTGGAGGCATTCTGTAATCTGTGAACTACCAGAGTGTTGATGAAACACAGAAATTGCATCGGGATTGAATACAACAGTCACCATGCGTACATTCCTCCATTGGAGTAATGTCCGAAACAGTTTACGCTTTGATCGTTACCTGGAAGACCAGTAGTAGCTTCCGATGCACATCTGGGGACATTCTGTAATGTGTGGACTATCAGAGTGTTGATGAAACACAGAAATTGCATCAGGATTGAATACAACAGTCACCATGCGCACTTACCTCCAAGGGACTAATGTCTCAAACAGTCTACGCTTTTATCGTTCCCTGGAAGACCAGTAGTAGTTTCCGATGCACATATGGAGGCATTCTGTAATGTGTGGACTATCAGAGTGTTGTTGAAACACAGATATTGCTTTCGGATTGAATACAACAATCACCATGCGTAATTATCCTAATTGGGAGTAATGTCTCAAACAGTCTACGCTTTGATCGTTCCCTGGAAGACCAGTAGTAGTTTCCGATGCATGTTCGGAGGCATTCTGTAATCTGTGGACTATCAGAGTGTTGTTGAAACACAGAAATTGCATCGGGATGGAATACAACAGTCACCATGCGCACTTTACTCCATGGGTGTAATGTCTCAAACTGTCTACGCTTTGATCGTTTCCTGGAAGACCAGTAGTAGTTTCCGATGCACATCTGGAGGCATTCTGTAAGCTGTGGACCTTCAAAGTGTTGATGAAACACAGAAATTGCATCGGGATTGAATACAACATTCACTATGCGCACTTTCCTCCATGGGAGTAATGTCACAAACAGTCTACGCTTTGATCGTTCCTTTGAAGACCAGTAGCAGTTTCCGATGCACATCTGGAGGCATTCTGTAATGTGTGGACTATCAGAGTGTTGCTGAAACACAGAAATTGCACCAGGATTGAATACAACAGTCACCATGCGCACTTTCCTCCAAGGGACTAATGTCTCAAGCAGTTTACGCTTTGAGCGTTCCCTGGGAGACCAGTAGTAGTTTCCGATGCACATCTGTGGGCATTCTGTAATGTGTGGAAAATCAGAGTCTTGATGAAACACAGAAATTGCATCGGGATTGAATACAACAGTCACCATGCGCACTTTCCTCCATGGGAGTAACGTCTCAAACAGTCTACGTTTCGATCGTTCCCTGCAAGACCACTAGTAGTTTCCGATGCACATCTGGAGGCATTCTGTAATCTGTGGACGTACAAAGTGTTGATGAAACACAGAAATTGCCTCGGGATAGAATACAAGAGTCACCATGCGCACTTTCCTCCATGGGAGTAATGTCTCAACCAGTCTACGGTTCGATGGTTTCCTGGAAGACCAGTAGTAGTGTCCGATGCACATCTGGAGTCAATCTGTAATCTTTGGACCTTCAAAGTGTTGATGAAACACAGAAATTGCAACGGGATTCAATACAACAGTCACCATGAGCACTTTCCTCCATGGGAGTAATGTCTCTAACAGTCTACGACTTGATCGTTCCCTGCAAGACCAGTAGTAGGTTCCGATGCACATCTGAAGGCATTCTGTATCCTTTGGAACTTCAAAGTCTTGATGAAACACTGGAATTGCCGCGGGATTGAATACAACAGTCACCATGCGCACTTCCCTCCATGGGAGTAATGTCTCAAACAGTTTACGCTTTGATCGTTCCCTGGAAGACCAGTAGCAGTTTCCGATGCAGATCTGGAGGCATTCTGTAATCTGTGAACTACCAGAGTGTTGATGAAACACAGAAATTGCATCAGGATTGAATACAACAGTCACCATGCGCACTTTCCTCCAAGGGACTAATGTCTCAAACAGTCTACGCTTTTATCGTTCCCTGGAAGACCAGTAGTAGTTTCCGATGCACATATGGAGGTATTCTGTAATGTGTGGACTATCAGAGTGTTGTTGAAACACAGAAATTGCATCGGGATTGAATACAACAGTCACCATGCGCACTTTATACCGTTTGAGTAATGTCACAAACAGTTTATGCTTTGATCGTTCCCTGAAAGACCAGTACTTGATTCCGATGAACATCTTGGTGCATTCTGTAATGTGTGGACTATCAGAGTGTTGTTGAAACACTGAAATTGCATCGGGATTGATTACAACATTCACCATGCGCACTTTCCTCCATGGGAGTAATGTCTCAAACAGTTTACGCTTTGATCGTTCCCTGGAAGACCAGTAGTAGTTACGATGCACATCTGTGGGCATTCTGTAATGTATGGACTATCAGAGTGTTGATGAAACACAGAAATTGCATCGGGATTGAATACAACAGTCACAATGCGCACTTTCCTCCATGCGAGTAATGTCTCAAAGAGTTTACGCTTTGATCGTTCCCTGCAAGACCAGTAGTAGTTTTCGATGCACATCTTGGGGGCACTCTGTACCGTGTGGACTATCAGAGTGTTGTTGAAACACAGAAATTGCATCGGGATTGAATACAACAGTCACCATGCGCACTTTTTTCCGTTTGAGTAATGTCTCAAAGAGTTTACGCTTTGATCGTACCCTGGAAGACCAGTACTTGATTCCGATGAACATCTGGGTTCATTCTGTAATGTGTGGACTATCAGAGTGTTGTTGAAACACATATATTGCTTTCGGATTGAATACAACAGTCACCATGCGTAATTTTCCTAAATGGGAGTAATGTCTCAAACAGTCTACGCTTTGATCGTTCTCTGGAAGACCAGTAGTGGTTTCCGATGCATATCCGGAGGCATTCTGTACTCTGTGGACTATCAGTGTGTTGTTGAAACACAGATATTGCATCGGGATTGAATACAACAATTCGCCATGCGCACTTTCCTCCATAGCACTAATGTGTCAAACAGTTTACGCTTTTATTGTTCCCTGGAAGACCAGTAGTAGTTTCCGATGCACATGTGGAGGCATTCTGTAATCTGTGGACTATCAGAGTGTTGTTGAAACACAGAAATTGCATCGGGATTGAATACAACAGTCACCATGCGCACTTTCCTCCATGGGAGTAATGTCTCAAACTGTCTAAGCTTTGATCGTTTCCTGGAAGACCAGTAGTAGTTTCCGATGCACATCTGGAGGCATTCTGTAATCTGTGGACCTTCAAAATGTTGATGAAACACAGAAATTGCATCGGGATTGAATACAACATTCACTATGCGCACTTTCCTCCATGGGAGAATTGTCACAAACAGTCTACGCTTTTATCGTTCCCTGGAAGACCAGTAGCAGTTTCCGATGCACATCTGGAGGCATTCTGTAATCTGTGAACTATCAGAGTGTTGATGAAACACAGAAATTGCATCGGGTTTGAATACAACAGTCACCATGCGTACTTTCCTCCATGGGACTAATGTCCCAAACAGTTTGCGCTTTGATCGTTCCCTGGAAGACCAGTAGTAGCTTCCGATGCAAATCTGGGGACATTCTGTAATGTGTGGACTATCAGAGTGTTGATGAAACACAGAAATTGCACCAGGATTGAATACAACAGTCACCATGCGCACTTTCCTCCAAGGGACTAATGTCTCAAAGAGTTTACGCTTAGAGCGTTCCCTGGGAGACCAGTAGTAGTTTCCGATGCACATCTGTATGCATTCTGTAATGTGTGGAATATCAGAGTCTTGATGAAACACAGAAATTGCATCGGGATTGAATACAACAGTCACCATGCGCACTTTCCTCCATGGGCGTAATGTCTCAAACAGTCTACGCTTTGATCGTTCCCTGCAAGACCAGTAGTAGTTTCCGATGCACATCTGGAGGCATTCTGTAATCTGTGTACCTTCAAAGTGTTGATGAAACACAGAAATTGGTTCGGGATTGAATACAACAGTCATCATGCGCATTTTCCTCCACGGGAGTAAAGTCTCAAAAAGTCTACGATTTGATCGTTCCCTGGAAAACCAGTAATAGTTTCCGATGCACATCTGGTGGCATTCTGTAATCTGTAAACTATCAGAGTGTTGTTCAAATACAAAAATTGAGTCGGGATCGAATACAACAGTCACCATGCGCACTTTCCTCCATGGGAGTAATGTCTCAAACAGTTTTGGTTTTGATCGTTACCTGGAAGACCAGTAGTGGTTTCAAATGCACATCTGGAGGCATTCTGTAATCTTTGGACCTTCAAAGTGTTGATGTAACACAGAAATTGCATCGTGATTCAATACAACAGTCACCATGTGCACTTTCCTCCATGGGAGTAATGTCTCTAACAGTCTACGCTTTGATCGTTCCCTGCAAGACCTGTAGTAGTTTCCGATGCACATCTGGGGGCATTCTGTAATCTGTAAACTATCAGAGTGCTGTTCAAACACCGAAATTGCATCGTTATTGAATACAACATTCACCATGCGCACTTTAATCCATGGGAGTAATGTCTCAAACAGTTTACGCTTTGATCGTTCCCTGTCAGACCAGTAGTAGTTTCCGATGCACATCTGGGGGCATTCTGTTATGTGTGGACTATCAGAGTGTTGATGAAACACAGAAATTGCATCAGGATTGAATACAACATTCACCATGTGCACTTTCCTCCATGGGAGTAATGTCGCAAACAGTCTACGATATGATCGTTCCCTGCAAGACAAGTAGTAGTTTCCGATGCACATCTGGTTGCATTCTGCAATCTGTGGACCTTCAAAGTGTTGATGAAACACAGAAATTGCCTCGGGATTGAATACAGCAGTCACCATGCGCCCTTTCCTCCATGGGAGTAATATCCCAAACAGTTTACGCTTTCATCGTTCCCTGGAAGACCAGTAGTAGTTTCCGATCCACATCTGGGGGCATTCTGTAATGTGTGGACTATCAGACTGTTGTTGAAACACAGATATTGCTTTGGGATTGAATACAACAGTCACCATGCGTAATTTTCCTAAATGGGAGTAATGTCTCAAACTGTCTACGATTTGATCGTTTCCTGGAAGACCAGTAGTAGTTTCCGATGCATATTCGGAGGCATTCTGTAATCTGTGGACTATCAGAGTGTTGTTGAAACACAGAAATTGCATCGTGATTGAATACAACAGTCACCATACGCACTTTGCTCCATGAGAGTAATGTCTCAAAGAGTCTACGCTTTGATCGTTCCCTGGAAGACCAGTAGTAGTTTCCGATGCACATCTTGAGGCATTCTGTAATCTGTGGACTATCAGAGTGTTGATGAAACACAGAAACTGCATCCGGATTGAATACAACAGTCACCATGCGCACTTTCCTCCATGTGAGTAATGTCTCAAACAGTTTACGATTTGATCGTTCCCTGGAAGACCAGTAGCAGTTTCCGATGCAGATCTGGAGGCATTCTGTAATCTGTGAACTACCAGAGTGTTGATGAAACACAGAAATTGCATCGGGATTGAATACAACAGTCACCATGCGTACATTCCTCCATTGGAGTAATGTCCCAAACAGTTTACGCTTTGATCGTTACCTGGAAGACCAGTAGTAGCTTCCGATGCACATCTGGGGACATTCTGTAATGTGTGGACTATCAGAGTGTTGATGAAACACAGAAATTGCATCAGGATTGAATACAACAGTCACCATGCGCACTTTCCTCCAAGGGACTAATGTCTCAAACAGTCTACGCTTTTATCGTTCCCTGGAAGACCAGTAGTAGTTTCCGATGCACATATGGAGGCATTCTGTAATGTGTGGACTATCAGAGTGTTGTTGAAACACAGAAATTGCATCGGGATTGAATACAACAGTCACCATGCGCACTTTCCTTCATGGGAGTAATGTCTCAAACTGTCTACGCTTTGTTCTTTTCCTGGAAGACCAGCAGTAGTTTCCGATGCACATCTGGAGGCATTCTGTATTCTGTGGAAATTCAAAGTGTTCATGAAACACAGAAATTGCATTGTTAGTGAATACAACAGTAACCATGGGCACTTTCCTCCATGGGAGTAATGTCTCAAAGAGTCTACGTATTGATCGTTCCCTAGAAGACCAGTAGTAGTTTTCGAAGCACATCTGGAGGCATTATGTAATCTGTGGACCTTCAAACTGTTGATGAAACACAGAAACTGCATCGGGCTTGATTACAACATTCACCATGCGTACTTTCCTCCATGGGAGTAATGTCTCAAACAGTTTACGCTTTGATCGTTCCCTGGAAGACCAGTAGTAGTTACGATGCACATCTGTGGGCATTCTGTAATGTATGGACTATCAGAGTGTTGATGAAACACAGAAATAGGATCGGGATTGAATACAACAGTCAAAATGCGCACTTTCCTCCATGGGAGTAATGTCTCAAAGAGTCTACGCTTTGATCGTTCCTTGGAAGACCAGTAGTAGTTTCCGATGCACATCTTGAGGCATTCTGTAATCTGTGGACTATCAGAGTGTTGATGAAACACAGAAATTGCACCAGGATTGAATACAACAGTCACCATGCACACTTTCCTCCAAGGGACTAATGTCTCAAGCAGTTTACGCTTTGATCGTTCCCTGGAAGACCAGTAGCAGTTTCCGATGCACATCTGGAGGCATTCTGTAATCTGTAAACTATCAGAGTGTTGTTCAAATACAAAAATTGAGTCGGGATCGAATACAACAGTCACCATGCGCACTTTCCTCCATGGGAGTAATGTCTCAAACAGTTTTGGCTTTGATCGTTACCTGGAAGACCAGTAGTAGTTTCAAATGCACATCTGGAGGCATTCTGTAATCTTTGGACCTTCAAAGTGTTGATGTAACACAGAAATTGCATCGTGATTCAATACAACAGTCACCATGTGCACTTTCCTCCATGGGAGTAATGTCTCTAACAGTCTACGCTTTGATCGTTCCCTGCAAGACCTGTAGTAGTTTCCGATGCACATATGGGGGCATTCTGTAATCTGTAAACTATCAGAGTGCTGTTCAAACACAGAAATTGCCTCGGGATTGAATACAGCAGTCACCATGCGCCCTTTCCTCCATGGGAGTAATATCCCAAACAGTTTACGCTTTGATCGTTCCCTGGAAGACCAGTAGTAGTTTCCGATCCACATCTGGGGGCATTCTGTAATGTGTGGACTATCAGACTGTTGTTGAAACACAGATATTGCATCGGGATTGAATACAACAGTCACCATGCGCACTTTTTTACGTGTGAGTAATGTCTCAAACAGTTTACGCTTTGATCGTAGCCTGGAGGACCAGTACTTGATTCCGATGAACATCTGGGTTCATTCTGTAATTTGTGGACTATCAGAGAGTTGTTGAAACACAGATATTGCTTTGGGATTGAATACAACAGTCACCATGCGTAATTTTCCTAAATGGGAGTAATGTCTCAAACTGTCTACGCTTTGATCGTTTCCTGGAAGACCAGTAGTAGTTTCCGATGCATATTCGGAGGCATTCTGTAATCTGTGGACTATCAGAGTGTTGTTGAAACACAGAAATTGCATCGTGATTGAATACAACAGTCACTATGCGCACCTTGCTCCATGAGAGTAATGTCTCAAAGAGTCTACGCTTTGATCGTTCCTTGGAAGACCAGTAGTAGTTTCCGATGCACATCTTGAGGCATTCTGTAATCTGTGGACTATCAGAGTGTTGATGAAACACAGAAACTGCATCGGGATTGAGTACAACAGTCACCATGCGCACTTTCCTCCATGTGAGTAATGTCTCAAACAGTTTACCATTTGATCGTTCCCTGGAAGACCAGTAGCAGTTTCCGATGCAGATCTGGAGGCATTCTGTAATCTGTGAACTACCAGAGTGTTGATGAAACACAGAAATTGCATCGGGATTGAATACAACAGTCACCATGCGTACATTCCTCCATTGGAGTAATGTCCGAAACAGTTTACGCTTTGATCGTTACCTGGAAGACCAGTAGTAGCTTCCGATGCACATCTGGGGACATTCTGTAATGTGTGGACTATCAGAGTGTTGATGAAACACAGAAATTGCATCAGGATTGAATACAACAGTCACCATGCGCACTTACCTCCAAGGGACTAATGTCTCAAACAGTCTACGCTTTTATCGTTCCCTGGAAGACCAGTAGTAGTTTCCGATGCACATATGGAGGCATTCTGTAATGTGTGGACTATCAGAGTGTTGTTGAAACACAGATATTGCTTTCGGATTGAATACAACAATCACCATGCGTAATTATCCTAATTGGGAGTAATGTCTCAAACAGTCTACGCTTTGATCGTTCCCTGGAAGACCAGTAGTAGTTTCCGATGCATGTTCGGAGGCATTCTGTAATCTGTGGACTATCAGAGTGTTGTTGAAACACAGAAATTGCATCGGGATGGAATACAACAGTCACCATGCGCACTTTACTCCATGGGTGTAATGTCTCAAACTGTCTACGCTTTGATCGTTTCCTGGAAGACCAGTAGTAGTTTCCGATGCACATCTGGAGGCATTCTGTAAGCTGTGGACCTTCAAAGTGTTGATGAAACACAGAAATTGCATCGGGATTGAATACAACATTCACTATGCGCACTTTCCTCCATGGGAGTAATGTCACAAACAGTCTACGCTTTGATCGTTCCTTTGAAGACCAGTAGCAGTTTCCGATGCACATCTGGAGGCATTCTGTAATGTGTGGACTATCAGAGTGTTGCTGAAACACAGAAATTGCACCAGGATTGAATACAACAGTCACCATGCGCACTTTCCTCCAAGGGACTAATGTCTCAAGCAGTTTACGCTTTGAGCGTTCCCTGGGAGACCAGTAGTAGTTTCCGATGCACATCTGTGGGCATTCTGTAATGTGTGGAAAATCAGAGTCTTGATGAAACACAGAAATTGCATCGGGATTGAATACAACAGTCACCATGCGCACTTTCCTCCATGGGAGTAACGTCTCAAACAGTCTACGTTTCGATCGTTCCCTGCAAGACCACTAGTAGTTTCCGATGCACATCTGGAGGCATTCTGTAATCTGTGGACGTACAAAGTGTTGATGAAACACAGAAATTGCCTCGGGATAGAATACAAGAGTCACCATGCGCACTTTCCTCCATGGGAGTAATGTCTCAACCAGTCTACGGTTCGATGGTTTCCTGGAAGACCAGTAGTAGTGTCCGATGCACATCTGGAGTCAATCTGTAATCTTTGGACCTTCAAAGTGTTGATGAAACACAGAAATTGCAACGGGATTCAATACAACAGTCACCATGAGCACTTTCCTCCATGGGAGTAATGTCTCTAACAGTCTACGACTTGATCGTTCCCTGCAAGACCAGTAGTAGGTTCCGATGCACATCTGAAGGCATTCTGTATCCTTTGGAACTTCAAAGTCTTGATGAAACACTGGAATTGCCGCGGGATTGAATACAACAGTCACCATGCGCACTTCCCTCCATGGGAGTAATGTCTCAAACAGTTTACGCTTTGATCGTTCCCTGGAAGACCAGTAGCAGTTTCCGATGCAGATCTGGAGGCATTCTGTAATCTGTGAACTACCAGAGTGTTGATGAAACACAGAAATTGCATCAGGATTGAATACAACAGTCACCATGCGCACTTTCCTCCAAGGGACTAATGTCTCAAACAGTCTACGCTTTTATCGTTCCCTGGAAGACCAGTAGTAGTTTCCGATGCACATATGGAGGTATTCTGTAATGTGTGGACTATCAGAGTGTTGTTGAAACACAGAAATTGCATCGGGATTGAATACAACAGTCACCATGCGCACTTTATACCGTTTGAGTAATGTCACAAACAGTTTATGCTTTGATCGTTCCCTGAAAGACCAGTACTTGATTCCGATGAACATCTTGGTGCATTCTGTAATGTGTGGACTATCAGAGTGTTGTTGAAACACTGAAATTGCATCGGGATTGATTACAACATTCACCATGCGCACTTTCCTCCATGGGAGTAATGTCTCAAACAGTTTACGCTTTGATCGTTCCCTGGAAGACCAGTAGTAGTTACGATGCACATCTGTGGGCATTCTGTAATGTATGGACTATCAGAGTGTTGATGAAACACAGAAATTGCATCGGGATTGAATACAACAGTCACAATGCGCACTTTCCTCCATGCGAGTAATGTCTCAAAGAGTTTACGCTTTGATCGTTCCCTGCAAGACCAGTAGTAGTTTTCGATGCACATCTTGGGGGCACTCTGTACCGTGTGGACTATCAGAGTGTTGTTGAAACACAGAAATTGCATCGGGATTGAATACAACAGTCACCATGCGCACTTTTTTCCGTTTGAGTAATGTCTCAAAGAGTTTACGCTTTGATCGTACCCTGGAAGACCAGTACTTGATTCCGATGAACATCTGGGTTCATTCTGTAATGTGTGGACTATCAGAGTGTTGTTGAAACACATATATTGCTTTCGGATTGAATACAACAATCACCATGCTTAATTTTCCTAAATGAGAGTAATGTCTCAAACAGTCTACGCTTTGATCGTTCCCTGGAAGACCAGTAGTAGTTTCCGATGCATATTCGGAGGCATTCTGTAATCTGTGGACTATCAGAGTGTTGGTGAAACACAGAAATTGCATCGGGATTGAATACAACAATTCGCCATGCGCACTTTCCTCCATAGGACTAATGTCTCAAACTGTTTAAGCTTTTATTGTTCCCTGGAAGACCAGTAGTAGTTTCCGATGCACATGTGGAGGTATTCTGTAATCTGTGGACTATCAGAGTGTTGTTGAAACACAGAAATTGCATCGGGATGGAATACAACAGTCACCATGCGCACTTTCCTCCATGGGAGTAATGTCTCAAACTGACTACGCTTTGATCGTTTCCTGGAAGACCAGTAGTAGTTTCCGATGCACATCTGGAGGCATTCTGTAAGCTGTGGACCTTCAAAGTGTTGATGAAACACAGAAATGGCATCTGGATTGAATACAACATTCACTATGCGCACTTTCCTCCATGGGAGTAATGTTACAAACAGTCTACGCTTTGAACGTTCCTTTGAAGACCAGTAGCAGTTTCCGATGCACATCTGGAGGCATTCTGTAATCTGTGATCTATCAGAGTGTTGATGAAACACAGAAATTGCATCGGGATTGAATACAACAGTCACCATGCGTACTTCCCTCCATGGGAGTAATGTCTCAAACAGTCTACGCTTTTATCGTTCCCTGGAAGACCAGTAGTAGTTTCCGATGCACATATGGAGGCATTCTGTAATGTGTGGACTATCAGAGTGTTGTTGAAACACAGAAATTGAATCGGGATTGAATACAACAGTCACCATGCGCACTTTCCTCCATGGGAGTAATGTCTCAAAGAGTCTACGTATTGATCGTTCCCTAGAAGACGAGTAGTAGTTTCCGAAGCACATCTGGAGGCATTATGTAATATGTGGACCTTCAAAGTGTTAATGAAACACAGAAACTGCATCGGGCTTTATTACAACATTCACCATGCGCACTTTCCTCCATGTGAGTAATGTCTCAAACAGTTTACGCTTTGATCGTTCCCTGGAAGACCAGTAGTAGTTACGATGCACATCTGTGGGCATTCTGTAATGTATGGACTATCAGAGTGTTGATGAAACACAGAAATTGCATCGGGATTGAATACAACAGTCACAATGCGCACTTTCCTCCATGCGAGTAATGTCTCAAAGAGTTTATGCTTTGATCGTTCCCTGCAAGACCAGTAGTAGTTTTCGATGCACATCTTGGGGGCATTCTGTACCGTGTGGACTATCAGAGTGTAGTTGAAACACAGAAATTGCATCGGGATTGAATACAACAGTCACCATGCGCACTTTTTTCCGTTTGAGTAATGTCTCAAAGAGTTTACGCTTTGATCGTACCCTGGAAGACCAGTACTTGATTCCGATGAACATCTGGGTTCATTCTGTAATGTGTGGACTATCAGAGTGTTGTTGAAACACATATATTGCTTTCGGATTGAATACAACAATCACCATGCTTAATTTTCCTGAATGGGAGTAATGTCTCAAACAGTCTACGCTTTGATCGTTCCCTGGAAGACCAGTAGTAGTTTCCGATGCATATTCGGAGGCATTCTGTAATCTGTGGACTATCAGAGTGTTGTTGAAACACATATATTGCTTTCGGATTGAATACAACAATCACCATGCTTAATTTTCCTAAATGGGAGTAATGTCTCAAACAGTCTACGCTTTGATCGTTCCCTGGAAGACCAGTAGTAGTTTCCGATGCATATTCGGAGGCATTCTGTAATCTGTGGACTATCAGAGTGTTGGTAAAACACAGAAATTGCATCGGGATTGAATACAACAATTCGCTATGCGCACTTTCCTCCATAGGACTAATGTCTCAAACTGTTTAAGCTTTTATTGTTCCCTGGAAGACCAGTAGTAGTTTCCGATGCACATGTGGAGGTATTCTGTAATCTGTGGACTATCAGAGTGTTGTTGAAACACAGAAATTGCATCGGGATGGAATACAACAGTCACCATGCGCACTTTCCTCCATGGGAGTAATGTCTCAAACTGACTACGCTTTGATCGTTTCCTGGAAGACCAGTAGTAGTTTCCGATGCACATCTGGAGGCATTCTGTAAGCTGTAGACCTTCAAAGTGTTGATGAAACACAGAAATTGCATCTGGATTGAATACAACATTCACTATGCGCACTTTCCTCCATGGGAGTAATGTCACAAACAGTCTACGCTTTGAACGTTCCTTTGAAGACCAGTAGCATTTTCCGATGCACATCTGGAGGCATTCTGTAATCTGTGATCTATCAGAGTGTTGATGAAACACAGAAATTGCATCGGGATTGAATACAACAGTCACCATGCGTACTTTCCTCCATGGGACTAATGTCCCAAACAGGTTAAGCTTTGATCGTTCCCTGGAAGACAGTAGCAGCTTCCGATGCAAATCTGGGGACATTCTGTAATGTGTGGATTATCAGAGTGTTGATGAAACACAGAAATTGCACCAGGATTGAATACAACAGTCACCAACGCACTTTCCTCCAAGGGACTAATGTCTCAAACAGTTTACGCTTTGAGCGTTCCCTGGGAGACCAGTAGTAGTTTCCGATGCACATCAGTGGGCATTCTGTAATGTGTGGAAAATCAGAGTCTTGATGAAGCACAGAAATTGCATCAGGATTCAATACAACAGTCACCATGAGCACTTTCCTCCATGGGAGTAATGTCTCTAACAGTCTACGACTTGATCGTTCCCTGCAAGACCAGTAGTAGGTTCCGATGCACATCTGAAGGCATTCTGTATTCTGTGGATCTTCAAAGTCTTGATGAAACACTGGAATTGCCGCGGGATTGAATACAGCAGTCACCATGCGCACTTTCCTCCATGGGAGTAATGTCTCAAACAGTCAACGCTTTGATCGATCCCTGGAAGACCAGTAGCAGCTTCCGATGCACATCTGGAGGCATTCTGTAATCTGTGGACTATCAGAGTGTTGATGAAACACAGATATATTGCTTCGGGATTGAATACGACAGTCACCATGCGCACTTTCCTCCATGGGAGTAATGTCTCAAACAGTTTACGCTTTTGATCGCTCCCTGTGAGACCAGTAATAATTTCCGATGCACATCTGGGGGCATTCTGTAATGTGTGGATGATCAGAGTGTTGAAGAAATACAGAAATTGCATAGGGATTGAATACAACAGTCACCATGCGCACTTTCCGCCATGGGAGTAATGTCTCAAGCAGTCTACGCTTTGATCGTTCCCTGGAAGACCAGTTGTAGTTTCCTATGCACATCTGGGGGCATTCTTTAATGTGTGGACTATCAGAAGGTTGAAGAAGCACAGAAATTGCATCGGGATTGAATACAACAGTCACCATGCGCACTTCCCTCCATGGGAGTAATGTCTCAAACAGTCTACGATTTCATCGTTCCCTGCAAGACCAGTAGTAGTTTCCGATGCACATCTGGAGGCATTCTGCAATCTGTGGACCTTCAAAGTGTTGATGAAACACAGAAATTGCATCGGGATTGAATACAACAGTCACCATGCGCACTTTCCGCCATGTGAGTAATGTCTCAAGCAGTCTACGCTTTGATCGTTCCCTGGATGACCAGTTGTAGTTTCCTATGCACATCTGGGGGCATTCTTTAATGTGTGGACTATCAGAGTGTTGTTGAAGCACAGAAATTGCATCGGGATTGAATACAACAGTCACCATGCGAACTTTCCTCCATGTTAGTAATGTCGCAAACAGTCTACGATATGATCGTTCCCTGCAAGACCAGTAGTAGTTTCCGATACACATCTGGTGGCATTCTGTAATCTGTGGACCTTTAAAGTGTTGATGAAACACAGAAATTGCCTCGGGATTGAATACAGCAGTCACCATGCGCACTTTCCTCCATGGGAGTAATATCCCAAACAGTTTACGCTTTAATCGTTCCCTAGAAGACCGGTAGTAGTTTCCGATCCACATCTGGGGGCATTCTGTAATGTGTGGACTATCAGACAGTTGTTGAAACACAGAAATTGCATTGGGATTGAATACAACAGTCACCATGCGCACTTTTTTCCGTTTGAGTAATGTCTCAAACAGATAACGCTTTGTTCGTACCCTGGAAAACCAGTACTTGATTCCGATGAACATCTGGGTTCATTCTGTAATGTGTGGACTATCAGAGTGTTGTTGAAACACAGATATTGCTTTGGGATTGAATACAACAGTCACCATTCGTAATTTTCCAAAATGGGAGTAATGTCTCAAACAGTCTACGCTTTGATCGTTCCCTGGAAGACCAGTAGTTGTTTCCGATGCATATCCGGAGGCATTCTGTAATCTGTGGACTATCAGAGTGTTGTTGAAACACAGAAATTGCATCGGGATTGAATACAACAATTCGCCATGCGCACTTTCCTCCATAGGACTAATGTCTCAAACAGTTTACGCTTTTATTGTTCCCTGGAAGACCAGTAGTAGTTTCCGATGCACATGTGGAGGCATTCTGTAACCTGTGGACTATCAGTGTGTTGTTGAAACACAGAAATTGCATCGGGATTATAATACAACAGTCACCCTGCGCACTTACCTCCATGGGAGTAATGTCTCAAACAGTCTACGCTTTGATCGTTTCCTGGAAGACCAGTAGTAGCTTCCGATGCACATCTGGAGGCATTCTGTAATATGTGGACCTTCAAAGTGTTGATGAAACACAGAAATTGCATTGTGATTGAATACAATAGTCACCATGCGCACTTTGCTCCATGAGAGTAATGTCTCAAAGAGTCTACGATTTGATCGTTCCCTGGAAGACCAGTAGTAGATTCCGATGCACATCTGGAGGCATTCTGTAATCTGTGGACTATCAGAGTGTTGATGAAACACAGATATATTGCTTCGGGATTGAATACGACAGTCACCATTCGTAATTTTCCAAAATGGGAGTAATGTCTCAAACAGTCTACGCTTTGATCGTTCCCTGGAAGACCAGTAGTTGTTTCTGATGCATATCCGGAGGCATTCTGTAATCTGTGGACTATCAGAGTGTTGTTGAAACACAGAAATTGCATCGGGATTGAATACAACAATTCGCCATGCGCACTTTCCTCCATAGGACTAATGTCCCAAACAGTTTACGCTTTTATTGTTCCCTGGAAGACCAGTAGTAGTTTCCGATGCACATGTGGAGGCATTCTGTAATCTGAGGACTATCAGAGTGTTGATGAAACACAGAAATTGTATCGGGATTGAATACAACAGTCACCATGCGTACTTTCCACCATGGGAGTAATGTCCCAAACAGTTTACGCTTTGATCGTTACCTGGAAGACCAGTAGTAGCTTCCGATGCACATCTGGGGACATTCTGTAATGTGTGGACTATCAGAGTGTTGATGAAACACAGAAATTGCATCAGGATTGAATACAACAGTCACCATGCGCACTTTCCTCCAAGGGACTAATGTCTCAAACAGTCTACGCTTTTATCGTTCCCTGGAAGACCAGTAGCAGTTTCCGATGCACATCTGGAGGCATTCTGTAATCTGTGGACTATCAGAGTGTTGATGAAACACAGATATATTGCTTCGGGATTGAATACGACAGTCACCATTCGCACTTTCCTCCATGGGAGTATTGTCTCAAACAGTTTACGCTTTTGATCAATCCCTGTGAGACCAGTAATAGTTTCCGATGCACATCTGGGGGCATTCTGTAATGTGTTGATGATCAGAGTGCTGAAGAAACACAGAAATTGCATAGGGATTGAATACAACAGTCACCATGCGCACATTCCTCCATGGGAGTAATGTCTCAAGCAGTCTACGCGTTGATCGTTCCATAGAAGACCAGTAGTAGTTTCCGAAGCACATCTGGAGGCATTCTGTAATGTGTGGACTATCAGAGTGTTAATGAAACATAGAAAATGCATCGGGATTGAATACAACAGTCACCATGCGCACTTTCCTCCATGGGAGTAATCGTCCAAGCAGTCTACGCTTTGATCGTTCTCTGTAAGACCAGTAGTAGTTTCCGATGCACATCTGGAGGCACTCTGTAATCTGTGGACCTTTAAAGTGTTGATGAAACACAGATATTGCATCGGGATTGAATTCAACAGTCACCATGCGCACTTTCCTCCATGGGAGTAATATCACAAAAAGTCTACGCTTTGATCGTTCCCTGGAAGACCAGTAGTAGTTTCCGATGCACATCTGGAGGCATTCTGTAATCTGTGGACTATCTGAGTGTTGATGAAACACAGAAATTGCATCAGGATTGGATACAACAGTCACCATGCGCACTTTCCTCCATGGGAGTAATGTCTCAAACAGTCTACGCTTTGATCGTTCCCTGCAAGACCAGCAGTAGCTTCCGATGCACATCTGGAGGCATTCTGTAATCTGTGGACCTTCAAACGGTTGACGAAACACATTAATTGCCGCGGGATTGAATACAACAGTCACCATTCGCACTTTCTTCCATGGGAGTAATGTCTCAAACAGTTTACGCTTTGATCGTTCCCTGGAAGACCAGGAGTAGTTTCCGATGCACATCTGGAGGCATTCTGTAATCTGTGGACTATCAGAGTGTTGTTGAAGCACAGAAATTGCATCGGGATTGAATACAACAGTCACCATGCGAACTTTCCTCAATGGGAGTAATGTCTCAAACTGTCTACGCTTTGATCGTTTCCTAGAGGACCAGTAGTAGTTTCCGATGCACATCTGGAGGCATTCTGTAATCTGTGGACCTTCAAAGTGTTAATGAGACACAGAAATTGCATCGGGATTGAATACAACAGTCACCATGCGCACTTTCCTCCATGTGACTAATGTCTCAAACAGTTTACGCTTTGATCGTTCCCTGGAAGACCAGTAGTAGTTTCCGATCCACATCTGGGGGCATTCTGTAATGTGTGGACTATCAGAGTGTTGTTGAAACACAGAAATTGCATCGGGATTGAATACAACAGTCACCATGCGCACTTTTTTCCGTTTGAGTAATGACTCAAACAGTCTACGCTTTGATCGTTCCCTGGAAGACCAGTAGTAGTTTCCGATGCATATCCGGAGGCATTCTGTAATCTGTGGACTATCAGAGTGTTGTTGAAACACAGAAATTGCATCGGGATTGAATACAACAATTCGCCATGCGCACTGTCCTCCATAGGACTAATGTCTCAAACAGTTTACGCTTTTATTGTTCCCTGGAAGACCAGTAGTAGTTTCCGATGCACATGTGGAGGCATTCTGTAATCTGTGGACTATCAGAGTGTTGTTGAAACACAGAAATTGCATCGGGATTGAATACAACAGTCACCATGCGCACTTTCCTCCATGTGACTAATGTCTCAAACAGTTTACGCTTTCATCGTTCCCTGGAACACCAGTAGTAGTTTCCGATCCACATCTGGGGGCATTCTGTAATGTGTGGACTATCAGAGTGTTGATGAAACACTGAAATTGCATCGGGATTGAATACAACATTCACCATGTGCACTTTCCTCCATGGGAGTAATGTCGCAAACAGTCTACGATATGATCGTTCCCTGCAAGACCAGTAGTAGTTTCCGATGCACATCTGTTGGCATTCTGTAATCTGTGGACCTTTAAAGTGTTGATGAAACACAGAAATTGCCTCGGGATTGAATACAGCAGTCACCATGCGCACTTTCCTCCATGGGAGTAATATCCCAAACAGTTTACGCTTTGACCGTTCCCTGGAGGACCAGTAGTAGATTCCGATCCACATCTGGGGGCATTCTGTAATGTGTGGACTATCAGACTGTTGTTGAAACACAGAAATTGCATCGGGATTGAATACAACAGTCACCATGCGCACTTCTTTCCGTTTGAGTAATGTCTCAAACAGTTTACGCTTTGATCGTACCCTGGAAGACAGGTACTGGTTTCCGATGAACATATGGGTTCATTCTGTAATGTGTGGACTATCAGAGTGTTGTTGAAACACAGATATTGCTTTGGGATTGAATACAACAGTCACCATTCGTAATTTTCCAAAATGGGAGTAATGTCTCAAACAGTCTACGCTTTGATCGTTCCGTGGAAGACCAGTAGTAGTTTCCGATGCATATCCGGAGGCATTCTGTAATCTGTGGACTATCAGAGTGTTGTTGAAACACAGAAATTGCATCGGGATTGAATACAACAATTCGCCATGCGCACTTTCCTCCATAGGACTAATGTCTCAAACAGTTTACGCTTTTATTGTTCCCTGGAAGACCTGTAGTAGTTTCCGATGCACATGTGGAGGCATTCTGTAATCTGTGGACTATCAGAGTGTTGTTGAAACACAGAAATTGCATCGGTATTGAATACAACGGTCACCCTGCGCACTTACCTCCATGGGAGTAATGTCTCAAACTGTCTACGCTTTGATCGTTTCCTGGAAGACCAGTAGTAGCTTCCGATGCACATCTGGAGGCATTCTGTAATCTGTGGACCTTCAAAGTGTTGATGAAACACAGAAATTGCATTGTGATTGAACACAACAGTCACCATGCGCACTTTGCTCCATGAGAGTAATGTCTCAAAGAGTCTACGCTTTGATCGTTCCCTGGAAGACCAGTAGTAGTTTCCGATGCACATCTGGAGGTATTCTGTAATCTGTGGACTATCAGAGTGTTGATGAAACACAGAAATTGCGTCAGGATTGAATACAACAGTCACCATGCGCACTTTCCTCCAAGGGACTAATGTCTCAAACAGTCTACGCTTTTATCGTTCCCTGGAAGACCAGTAGCAGTTTCCGATGCACATCTGGAGCCATTCTGTAATCTGTGGACTATCAGAGTGTTGATGAAACACAGATATATTGCTTCGGGATTGAATACGACAGTAACCATGCGCACTTTCCTCCATGGGTGTAATGTCTCAAACGTTTTACGCTTTTGATCGTTCCATGTGAGACCAGTAATAGTTTCCGATGCACATCTGGGGGCATTATGTAATGTGTGGATGATCAGAGTGTTGAAGAAACACAGAAATTGCATGGGGATTGAATACAACAGTCATCATGCGCACTTTCCTCCATGGGAGTAATGTCTCAAGCAGTCTACGCTTTGATCGTTCCCTAGAAGACCAGTAGTAGTTTCCGAAGCACATCTGGGGGCATTCTGTAATGTGTGGACTATCAGAGTGTTAATGAAACACAGAAAATGCATCGGGATTGAATACAACAGTCACCATGCGCACTTTATACCGTTTGAGTAATGTCACAAACAGTTTACGCTTTGATCGTTCCCTGGAAGACCAGTACTTGATTCCGATGAACATCTTGGTGCATTCTGTAATGTGTGGACTATCAGAGTGTTGTTGAAACACTGAAATTGCATCGGGATTGAATACAACAGTCACCATGCGCTCTTTCCTCCATGGGAGTAATGGTACAAGCAGTCTACGTTTTGATCGTTCTCTGTAAGACCAGTAGTAGTTTACGATGCACATCTGTGGGCATTCTGTAATGTATGGACTATCAGAGTGTTGATGAAACACAGAAATTGCATCGGGATTGAATACAACAGTCACCATGCGCACTTTCCTCCATGGGAGTAATGTCTCAAAGAGTCTACGCTTTGATCGTTCAATGCAAGACCAGTATTAGTTTTCGATGCACATCTTGGGGGCATTCTGTACTGTGTGGACTATCAGAGTGTTGTTGAAACACAGAAATTGCATCGGGATTGAATACAACAGTCACCATGCGCACTTTTTTCCGTTTGAGTAATGTCTCAAACAGTTTACGCTTTGATCGTACCCTGGAAGACCAGTACTTGATTCCGATGAACATCTGGGTCCATTCTGTAATGTGTGGACTATCAGAGTGTTGTTGAAATACAGATATTGATTTCGGATTGAATACAACAATCACCATGCGTAATTCTCCTAAATGGGAGTAATGTCTCAAACAGTCTACGCTTTGATCGTTCCCTGGAAGACCAGTAGTAGTTTCCGATGCACATCTGGAGGCATTCTGTAATCTGTGGACTATCAGAGTGTTGTTGAAACACAGAAATTGCATCGGGGTTGAATACAACAGTCACCATGCGCACTTTCCTCCATGGGAGTAATGTCTCAAACTGTCTACGTTTTGATCGTTTCCTGGAAGACCAGTAGTAGTTTCCGATGCACATCTGGAGGCATTCTGTAATCTGTTGACCTTCAAAGTGTTGATGAAACACAGAAATTGCATCGGGATTGAATACAACATTTACTATGCGCACTTTCCTCAAATGGGAATAATGTCACAAACAGTCTAGGCTTTGATCGTTCCCTGGTTGACCAGTAGCAGTTTCCGATGCACATCTGGAGGCATTCTGTAATCTGTGAACTACCAGAGTGTTGATGAAACACAGAAATTGCATCGGGATTGAATACAACAGTCACCATTCGTACTTTCCTCCATGGGAGTAATGTTCCAAACAGTTTACGCTTTGATCGTTACCTGGAAGACCAGTAGTAGCTTCCGATGCACATCTGGGGACATTCTGTAATGTGTGGACTATCAGAGTGTTGATGAAACACAGAAATTGCATCATGATTGAATACAACAGTCACCATGCGCACTTTTCTCCAAGGGACTAATTTCTCAAACAGTCTACGCTTTTATCGTTCCCTGGAAGACCAGTAGTAGGTTCCGATGCACATCTGGAGGCATTATGTAATCTGTGGACCTTCAAAGTGTTGATGAAACACAGAAATTGCATCGGGCTTGAATACAACATTCACAATGCTCACTTTCCTCCATGGGAGTAATGTCTCAAACAGTTTACGCTTTGATCGTTCCCTGGAAGACCAGTAGTAGTTTACGATGCACATCTGTGGGCATTCTGTAATGTATGGACTATCAGAGTGTTGATGAAACACAGAAATTGCATCGGGATTGAATACAACAGTCACCATGCGCACTTTCCTCCATGGGAGTAATGTCTCAAAGAGTCTACGCTTTGATCGTTCAATGCAAGACCAGTAGTAGTTTTCGATGCACATCTTGGGGGCATTCGGTACTGTGTGGACTATCAGAGTGTTGTTGAAACACAGAAATTGCATCGGGATTGAATACAACAGTCACCATGCGCACTTTTTTCCGTTTGAGTAATGTCTCAAACAGTTTACGCTTTGATCGTACCCTGGAAGACCAGTACCTGATTCCGATGAACATCTGGGTTCATTCTGTAATGTGTGGACTATCAGAGTGTTGTTGAAATACAGATATTGATTTCGGATTGAATACAACAATCACCAAGCGTAATTCTCCTAAATGGGAGTAATGTCTCAAACAGTCTACGCTTTGATCGTTCCCTGGAAGACCAGTAGTAGTTTCCGATGCATATCCGGAGGCATTCTGTATTCTGTGGACTATCAGGGTGTTGTTTAAAGACAGAAATTGCATCGGGATTGAATACAACAATTCGCCATGTGCACTTTCCTCCATAGGACTAATGTCTCAAACAGTTTACGCTTTTATTTTTCCCTGGAAGACCAGTAGTAGTTTCCGATGCACATGTGGAGGCATTCTGTAATCTGTGGACTATTAGAGTGTTGTTGAAACACAGAAATTGCATCGGGGTTGAATACAACAGTCACCATGCGCACTTTCCTCCATGGGAGTAATGTCTCAAACTGTCTACGCTTTGATCGTTTCCTGGAAGACCAGTAGTAGTTTCCGATGCACATCTGGAGGCATTCTGTAATCTGTGGACCTTCAAAGTGTTGATGAAACACAGAAATTGCATCGGGATTGAATACAACATTTACTATGCGCACTTTCCTCCAATGGGAATAATGTCACAAACAGTCTAGGCTTTGATCGTTCCCTGGAAGACCAGTAGCAGTTTCCGATGCACATCTGGAGGCATTCTGTAATCTGTGAACTATCAGTGTGTTGATGAAACACAGAAATTGCATCGGGATTGAATACAACAGTCACCATGCGTACTTTCCACCATGGGACTAATGTCCCAAACAGTTTACGCTTTGATCGTCCCATGGAAGACCAGTAGTAGCTTCCGATGAAAATCTGGGAACATTCTGTAATGTGTGGACTATCAGAGTGTTGATGAAACACAGAAATTGCACCAGGATTGAATACAACAGTCACCATGCGCACTTTCCTCCAAGGGACTATTGTCTCAAACAGTTTACGCTTTGAGCGTTCCCTGGGAGACCAGTAGTAGTTTCCGATGCACATCTGTGGGCATTCTGTAATGTGTGGAATATCAGAGTCTTGATGAAACACAGAAATTGCATCGGGATTGAATACAACAGTCACCATGCGCACTTTCCTCCATGGGAGTAATGTCTCAAACAGTCTACGCTTTGATCGTTCCCTGCAAGACCACTAGTAGATTCCGATGCACATCTGGAGGCATTCTGTAATCTGTGGACCTACAAAGTGTTGATGAAACACAGAAATTGCCTCGGGATTGAATACAAGAGTCACCATGCTCACTTTCCTCCATGGGAGTAATGTCTCAAACAGTCTACGGTTTGATCGTTTCCTGGAAGACCAGTAGTAGTGTCCGATGCACATCTGGAGTCATTCTGTAATCTTTGGACCTTCAAAGTGTTGATGAAACACAGAAATTGCATCGGGATTCAATACAAAAGTCACCATGAGCACTTTCCTCTATGGGAGTAATGTCTCTAACAGTCTACGACTTGATCGTTCCCTGCAAGACCACTAGTAGTTTCCGATGCACATCTGAAGGCATTCTGTATTCTGTGGACCTTCAAAGTGTTGATGAAACACAGGAATTGCCGCGGGATTGAATACAACAGTCACCATGCGCACTTTCCTCCATGGGAGTAATGTCTCAAACAGTCAACGCTTTGATCGATCCCTGGAAGGCCAGTAGCAGTTTCCGTTGCACATCTGGAGGCATTCTGTAATCTGTGGACTATCAGAGTGTTGATGAAACACAGATATATTGCTTTGGGATTGAATACGACAGTCACCATGCGCACTTTCCTCCATGGGAGTAATGTCTCAAACAGTTTACGCTTTTGATCGTTCCCTGTGAGACCTGTATTAGTTTCCTATGCACATCTGGGGGCATTCTGTAATGTGTGGATGATCAGAGTGTTGAAGAAACACAGAAATTGCATAGGGATTGAATACAACAGTCACCATGCGCACTTTCCTCCATGGGAGTAATGTCTCAAGCAGTCTACGCTTTGATCGTTCCCTAGAAGACCAGTAGTAGTTTCCGAAGCACATCTGTGGGCATTCTGTAATGTGTGGACTATCAGAGTGTTACTGAAACACAGAAAATGCATCGGGATTGAATACAACAGTCACCATGTGCACTTTATACCTTTTGAGTAATGTCACAAACTGTTTACGCTTTGATCGTTCCCTGGAAGACCAGTACTTGATTCCGATGAACATCTTGGTGCATTCTGTAATGTGTGGACTATCAGAGTGTTGTTGAAACACTGAAATTGCATCGGGATTGAATACAACAGTCACCATGCGCACTTTCCTCCATGGGAGTAATGGTCCAAGCAGTCTTCGCTTTGATCGTTCTCTTAAGACCAGTAGTAGTTTCCGATGCCCATCTGGAGGCACTCTGTAATCTGTGGACCTTTAAAGTGTTGATGAAACGCAGAAATTGCATCGGGATTGAATTCAACAGTCACCATGCGCACTTTCCTATATGGGAGTAATATCACAAACAGTCTACGCTTTGATCGTTCCCTGGAAGACCAGTAGCAGTTTCCGATGCACATCTGGAGGCATTCTGTAATCTGTGGACTATCAGAGTGTTGATGAAACACAGACATTGCATCAGGATTGAATACAACAGTCAACATGCGCACTTTCCTCCAAGGGAGTAATGTCTCAAACAGTTTACGCTTTGATCGTTCCCTGGAAGACTAGTAGTAGATTCCGATGCACATCTGTGGGCATTCTGTAATGTATGGACTATCAGTGTGTTGATGAAACACAGAAATTGCATCGGGATTGAATACAACAGTCACCATGCGCACTTTCCTCCATGGGAGTAATGTCTCAAAGAGTCTACGCTTTGATCGTTCCCTGTAATACCAGTAGTAGTTTCCGATGCACATCTGGAGGCATTCTGTAATCTGTGGACCTTCAAAGAGTTTGATGAAACACAGAAATTGCATCGGGATTGAATATAGCAGTCACCATGCGCACTTCCCTCCATGGGAGTAATGTCTCATACAGTCAACGCTTAGATCGTTCCCTGGAAGAACACTAGTAGTTTCCGATGCACATCTGGAGGAATTCTGTAATCTGTGGACTATCAGAGTGTTGATGAAACAAAGAAATTATAGGGATTGAATATAACAGTCACCATGCACACTTTCCTCCATGGGAGTAATGTTTCAAACAGTTTACGCTTTGATCTTTCCCTGGAAGACCAGTAGTAGTTTCCGATGCACATCTGGGGGCATTCTGTAATGTGTGTACTACCAGAGAGTTGATGAAACATGAAATTGCATCAGGTTTGAATACAACAGTCACCATGCGCACTTTCCTCCATGGGAGTAGTGTCTCAAACTGTTTACGCTTTGATCGTTCCCTGGAAGACCAGTAGTAGTTTCCTATGCACATCTGGGGGCATTCTTTAATGTGTGGACTATCAGAAGGTTGAAGAAACATAGAAATTGCATCGGGATTGAATACAACAGTCACCATGCGCACTTCCCTCCATGGGAGTAATGTCTCAAACAGTCTACGCTTTGATCGTTCCCTGCAAGACCAGTAGTAGTTTCCGATGCACATCTGGTGTCATTCTGTAGTCTGTGGACTATCAGAGTGTTGATGAAACACAGAATTTGCATCGGGATTGAATACAACAGTCACCAGGCGCAATTCGCTCCATGCGAGTAATGTCTCAATCAGTTTACGTTTTTGATCGTTCCCTGGAATACCAGTAGTAGTTTCCGATGCACATCTGGGGGCATTCTGTAATCTGTGTACCTTCAAAGTGTTGATGAAACAAAGAAATTGCATCGGGATTGAATACAACAGTCATCATGCGCATTTTCCTCCATGGGAGTAATGTCTCAAACAGTCTACGTTTTGATCGTTCCCTGGAAGACCAGTAGTAGTTTCCGATGCACATCTGGTGGCATTCTGCAATCTGTAAACTATCAGAGTGTTGTTCAAACACAAAAATTGCATCGGGATCGAATACAACAGTCACCATAGGCACTTTCCTCCATGGGAGTAATGTCTCAAACAGTCCACGCTTTGATCCTTCCCTGGAAGACCAGTAGTAGTTTCCGATGCACAACTGGAGGCATTCTGTAATCTGCGGCCCTTCAAAGTGTTGATGAAACACAGGAATTGCCGCGAGATTGAATACAACAGTCACCAAGCACACTTTCCTCCATGGGAGTAATGGGTCAAACAGTCTACGCTTTAATCTTTCCCTGGAAGACAAGTAGTAGTTTCCGATGCACATCTGGTGGCATTCTGTAATCTGTAAACTATCAGAGTGTTGTTCAAACACAAAAATTGCATCGGGATCGAATACAACAGTCACCATGCGCACTTCCCTCCATGGGAGTAATGTCTCAAACAGTTTACGCTCTGATCGTTTCCTGGAAGACCAGTAGTTGTTTCCGATGAACATCTGGGTTCATTCTGTAATGTGTGGACTATCAGACTGTTGTTGAAACACAGAAATTGCATCGGGATTGAATACAACAGTCACCATGCGCTATTTTCCTAAATGGGAGTAATGTCTCAAACAGTCTACGCTTTGATCGTTCCCTGGAAAACGAGTAGTAGTTTCCGATGCACATCTGGAGGCATTCTGTAATCTGTGGACTATCAGAGTGTTGTTGAAAAACAGATATTGCGTCGGGATTGAATACAACAGTCACCATGCGCACTTTCCTCCATGGGACTAATGTCTCAAAGAGTCTACGGTTTGATCGTTTCCTGGAAGACCAGTAGTAGTTTCCGATGCACATCTGGAGGCATACTGTAATCTTTAACCATCAAAGTGTTGATGAAACACAGAAATTGCCACCGGATGGAATACAACAGTCACCATGCGCACTTTCCTCCATGTGACTAATGTCTCAAAGAGTCTACGCTTTGATCGTTCCCTGGATGACCAGGAGTAGTTTCCGATGCACATATGGAGGCATTCTGTAATCTGTGGACTATCAGAGTGTTGTTGAAGCACAGAAATTGCATCGGGATTGAATACAACAGTCACCATGCGAACTATCCTCAATGGGAGTAATGTCACATACTGTCTACGCTTTGATCGTTTCCTGGAAGACCAGTAGTAGTTTGCGATGCACATCTGGAGGCATTCTGTAATCTGTGGACCTTCAAAGTGTTAATGAGACACAGAAATTGCATCGGGATTGAATACAACAGTCACCATGCGCACTTTCCTCCATTTGAGTAATGTCTCAAACAGTTTACGCTTTGATCGTTCCCTGGAAGACCAGTAGTAGTTTCTGATGCACATCTGGGGGCATTCTGTTATGTGTGGACTATCAGAGTGTTGATGAAACACAGAAATTGCATCAGGATTGTATACAACCGTCACCATGCGCACATTCCTCCATGGGAGTAATGTCTCAAACAGTTTACGCTTTGATCTTCCCTGGAAGACCAGTAGTAGTTTCCGATCCACAACTGGGGGCATTCTGTAATGTGTGGACTATCAGAGTGTTGATGAAACACAGAAATTGCATCGGGATTGAATACAACATTCCCCATGTGCACTTTCCTCCATGGGAGTAATGTCGCAAACAGTCTACGATATGATCGTTCCCTGCAAGACCAGTAGTAGTATCCGATGCACGTCTGGTGGCATTCTGTAATTCGTCGACCTTCAAAGTGTTGATGAAACACAGAAATTGCCTCGGGATTGAATACAGCAGTCACCATGCGCACTTTCCTCCATGGGAGTAATATCCCAAACAGTTTACGCATTGATCGTTCCCTGGACGACCAGTAGTTGTTTCCGATGACCATCTGGGTTCCTTCTGTAATGTGTGGGCTATCAGAGTATTGATGAAACACAGAAATTGCATCGGGATTGAACACAACAGTCGCCATGCGCACTTTTCTCCATGGGAGTAATGTGTCAAACAGTTTACGCTTTCATCGTTCCCTGGAAGACCAGTAATAGTGTCCGAAGCACATATGGGTTCATTATGTAATGTGTGGACTATCAGAGTGTTGTTGAAATACAGAAATTACATCGGGATTGAATACAACAGCCACCATTCTCAATTTTCCTAAATGGGAGTAATGTCTCAAACAGTCTACGCCTTGATCGTTCCCTAGAAGACCAGTAGTAGTTTCCGATGCACATTTGGGTTCATTCTGTAATGTGTGGACTATCAGAGTGTTGTTGAAACACAGAAATTGCTTCGTGATTGAATACAACAGTCACCATGCACACTTTCCTACATGGGAGTAATGTCACAAACAGTCTACGCTTTGATCGTTCCCTGGAAGACCAGTAGTAGTTTCCGATGCATATCTGGAGGCATTCTGTAATCTGTGGACTATCAGAGCGTTGATGAAACACAGAAATTGCATCGGGATTGAATACAACAGTCACCATGCGCACTTTTCTCCATGGGAGTAATGTCTCAAACAGTTTACGCTTTCATCGTTCCCTGGAGGACCAGTAGTAGTTTCCGAAGCACATCAGGGGACATTCTGTAATGTGTGGACTATCAGAGTGCTTATGAAACACAGAAATTGTATCAGGATTGAATAGAACAGTCACCATGCGCACCTTCCTCCATGGGAGTTATGTCTCAAACAGTTTACGCTTTGATCGTTCCCTGGAAGACCAGTAGTAGTTTCCGATGCACATCTGGTGCATTCTGTACAGTGTGGACTATCGGAGTGTTGATGAAACAAAGAAATGGCATCAGGAATGAATACAACAGTCACCATGCGCACTTTCCTCCATGGGACTAATGTCTCAAACAATTTACGCTTTGATCGTTCCCTGGAAGACCAGTAGTAGTTTCCGATGCATATCTGGAGGCATTCTGTAATCTGTGGACTATCGGAGCGTTGATGAAACACAGAAATTGCATCGGGATTGAATACAACAGTCTCCATGCGAACTTTCCTCCATGGGAGTAATGTCTCTTACTGTCTACGATTTGATCGTTTCCTGGAAGACCAGTAGTAGTTTCCGATGCACATCTGGAGGCATTCTGTAATCTGTAAACTATCAGAGTGTTGTTCAAACACATAAATTGCATCGGGATTGAATACAACAGTCACCATGCGCACATTCCTCCATGGAAGTAATGTCTCAATTAGTTTACGTATTTGATCGTTCCCTGGAGGACAAGTAGTAGTTTCCGATGACATCTGGAGGCATTTTGTAATCTGTGGACCTTCAAAGTGTTGATGAAAGATAGTAAATGCTTCGGGATTTAATACAACTGTCATCATGCGCATTTTCCTCCATGGGAGTGATGTCTCAAACAGAATACGCTTTGATCGTTCCTTTTAAGACCAGTAGTAGTTTGATGCACATCTGGAGGCATTGTGTAATCTGTAAACTATCAGAGTGTTGTTCAAACACAGAAATTGCATTGGGATAGAATACAACAGTCACCATGCCCACTTTCCTCCATGGGAGTAATGTCTCAAAGTGTCTACGATTTGATCGTTCACTGGATGACCAGGAGTAGTTTCCGATGCACTTCTGGAGGCATTCTGTAATCTGTGGACTATCAGAGTGTTGATGAAACACAGAAATTGCCTCGGGATTGAATACAAGAGTCACCATGCTCACTTTCCTCCATGGGAGTAATGTCTCAAACAGTCTACGGTTTGATCGTTTCCTGGAAGACCAGTAGTAGTGTCCGATGCACATCTGGAGTCATTCTGTAATCTTTGGACCTTCAAAGTGTTGATGAAACACAGAAATTGCATCGGGATTCAATACAAAAGTCACCATGAGCACTTTCCTCCATGGGAGTAATGTCTCTAACAGTCTACGACTTGATCGTTCCCTGCAAGACCACTAGTAGTTTCCGATGCACATCTGAAGGCATTCTGTATTCTGTGGACCTTCAAAGTGTTGATGAAACACAGGAATTGCCGCGGGATTGAATACAACAGTCACCATGCGCACTTTCCTCCATGGGAGTAATGTCTCAAACAGTCAACGCTTTGATCGATCCCTGGAAGGCCAGTAGCAGTTTCCGTTGCACATCTGGAGGCATTCTGTAATCTGTGGACTATCAGAGTGTTGATGAAACACAGATATATTGCTTTGGGATTGAATACGACGGTCACCATGCGCACTTTCCTCCATGGGAGTAATGTCTCAAACAGTTTACGCTTTTGATCGTTCCCTGTGAGACCAGTATTAGTTTCCTATGCACATCTGGGGGCATTCTGTAATGTGTGGATGATCAGAGTGTTGAAGAAACACAGAAATTGCATAGGGATTGAATACAACAGTCGCCATGCGCACTTTCCTCCATGGGAGTAATGTCTCAAGCAGTCTACGCTTTGATCGTTCCCTAGAAGACCAGTAGTAGTTTCCGAAGCACATCTGTGGGCATTCTGTAATGTGTGGACTATCAGAGTGTTACTGAAACACAGAAAATGCATCGGGATTGAATACAACAGTCACCATGTGCACTTTATACCGTTTGAGTAATGTCACAAACTGTTTACGCTTTGATCGTTCCCTGGAGGACTAGTAGTAGATTCCGATGCACATCTGTGGGCATTCTGTAATGTATGGACTATCAGTGTGTTGATGAAACACAGAAATTGCATCGGGATTGAATATAGCAGTCACCATGCGCACTTTCCTCCATGGGAGTAATGTCTCAAACAGTCAACGCTTAGATCGTTCCCTGGAAGAACACTAGTAGTTTCCGATGCACATCTGGAGGAATTCTGTAATCTGTGGACTATCAGAGTGTTGATGAAACAAAGAAATTATAGGGATTGAATATAACAGTCACCATGCACACTTTCCTCCATGGGAGTAATGTTTCAAACAGTTTACGCTTTGATCTTTCCCTGGAAGACCAGTAGTAGTTTCCGATGCACATCTTGGGGCATTCTGTAATGTGTGTACTACCAGAGAGTTGATGAAACATGAAATTGCATCAGGTTTGAATACAACAGTCACCATGCGCACTTTCCTCCATGGGAGTAGTGTCTCAAACTGTTTACGCTTTGATCGTTCCCTGGAAGACCAGTAGTAGTTTCCTATGCACATCTGGGGGCATTCTTTAATGTGTGGACTATCAGAAGGTTGAAGAAACAAAGAAATTGCATCGGGATTGAGTACAACAGTCAGCATGCGCACTTCCCTCCATGGGAGTAATGTCTCAAACAGTCTACGCTTTGATCGTTCCCTGCAAGACCAGTAGTAGTTTCCGATGCACATCTGGTGTCATTCTGTAGTCTGTGGACTATCAGAGTGTTGATGAAACACAGAATTTGCATCGGGATTGAATACAACAGTCACCAGGCGCAATTCGCTCCATGCGAGTAATGTCTTAATCAGTTTACGTTTTTGATCGTTCCCTGGAAGACCAGTAATAGTTTCCGATGCACATCTTGGGGCATTCTGTAATCTGTGTACCTTCAAAGTGTTGATGAAACAAAGAAATTGCATCGGGATTGAATACAACAGTCATCATGCGCATTTTCCTCCATGGGAGTAATGTCTCAAACAGTCTACGTTTTGATCGTTCCCTGGAAGACCAGTAGTAGTTTCCGATGCACATCTGGTGGCATTCTGCAATCTGTAAACTATCAGAGTGTTGTTCAAACACAAAAATTGCATCGGGATCGAATACAACAGTCACCATAGGCACTTTCCTCCATGGGAGTAATGTCTCAAACAGTCCACGCTTTGATCCTTCCCTGGAAGACCAGTAGTAGTTTCCGATGCACAACTGGAGGCATTCTGTAATCTGCGGCCCTTCAAAGTGTTGATGAAACACAGGAATTGCCGCGAGATTGAATACAACAGTCACCAAGCACACTTTCCTCCATGGGAGTAATGGGTCAAACAGTCTACGCTTTAATCTTTCCCTGGAAGACAAGTAGTAGTTTCCGATGCACATCTGGTGGCATTCTGTAATCTGTAAACTATCAGAGTGTTGTTCGAACACAAAAATTGCATCGGGATCGAATACAACAGTCACCATGCGCACTTCCCTCCATGGGAGTAATGTCTCAAACAGTTTACGCTCTGATCGTTTCCTGGAAGACCAGTAGTTGTTTCCGATGAACATCTGGGTTCATTCTGTAATGTGTGGACTATCAGACTGTTGTTGAAACACAGAAATTGCATCGGGATTGAATACAACTGTCACCATGCGCTATTTTCCTAAATGGGAGTAATGTCTCAAACAGTCTACGCTTTGATCGTTCCCTGGAAAACGAGTAGTAGTTTCCGATGCACATCTGGAGGCATTCTGTAATCTGTGGACTATCAGAGTGTTGTTGAAAAACAGAAATTGCGTCGGGATTGAATACAACAGTCACCATGCGCACTTTCCTCCATGGGACTAATGTCTCAAAGAGTCTACGGTTTGATCGTTTCCTGGAAGACCAGTAGTAGTTTCCGATGCACATCTGGAGGCATACTGTAATCTTTAACCATCAAAGTGTTGATGAAACACAGAAATTGCCACCGGATGGAATACAACAGTCACCATGCGCACTTTCCTCCATGTGACTAATGTCTCAAAGAGTCTACGCTTTGATCGTTCCCTGGATGACCAGGAGTAGTTTCCGATGCACATATGGAGGCATTCTGTAATCTGTGGACTATCAGAGTGTTGTTGAAGCACAGAAATTGCATCGGGATTGAATACAACAGTCACCATGCGAACTATCCTCAATGGGAGTAATGTCACATACTGTCTACGCTTTGATCGTTTCCTGGAAGACCAGTAGTAGTTTCCGATGCACATCTGGAGGCATTCTGTAATCTGTGGACCTTCAAAGTGTTAATGAGACACAGAAATTGCATCGGGATTGAATACAACAGTCACCATGCGCACTTTCCTCCATTTGAGTAATGTCTCAAACAGTTTACGCATTGATCGTTCCCTGGAAGACCAGTAGTAGTTTCTGATGCACATCTGGGGGCATTCTGTTATGTGTGGACTATCAGAGTGTTGATGAAACACAGAAATTGCATCAGGATTGTATACAACCGTCACCATGCGCACATTCCTCCATGGGAGTAATGTCTCAAACAGTTTACGCTTTGATCTTCCCTGGAAGACCAGTAGTAGTTTCCGATCCACAACTGGGGGCATTCTGTAATGTGTGGACTATCAGAGTGTTGATGAAACACAGAAATTGCATCGGGATTGAATACAACATTCCCCATGTGCACTTTCCTCCATGGGAGTAATGTCGCAAACAGTCTACGATATGATCGTTCCCTGCAATACCAGTAGTAGTTTCCGATGCATATCTGGAGGCATTCTGTAATCTGTGGACTATCAGAGCGTTGATGAAACACAGAAATTGCATCGGGATTGAATACAACAGTCACCATGCACACTTTCCTACATGGGAGTAATGTCACAAACAGTCTACGCTTTGATCGTTCCCTGGAAGACCAGTAGTAGTTTCCGATGCATATCTGGAGGCATTCTGTAATCTGTGGACTATCAGAGCGTTGATGAAGCACAGAAATTACATCGGGATTGAATACAACAGCCACCATTCGCAATTTTCCTAAATGGGAGTAATGTCTCAAACAGTCTACGCCTTGATCGTTCCCTAGAAGACCAGTAGTAGTTTCCGATGCACATTTGGGTTCATTCTGTAATGTGTGGACTATCAGAGTGTTGTTGAAACACAGAAATTGCTTCGTGATTGAATACAACAGTCACCATGCACACTTTCCTACATGGGAGTAATGTCACAAACAGTCTACGCTTTGATCGTTCCCTGGAAGACCAGTAGCAGTTTCCGATGCATATCTGGAGGCATTCTGTAATCTGTGGACTATCAGAGCGTTGATGAAACACAGAAATTGCATCGGGATTGAATACAACAGTCACCATGCGCACTTTTCTCCATGGGAGTAATGTCTCAAACAGTTTACGCTTTCATCGTTCCCTGGAGGACCAGTAGTAGTTTCCGAAGCACATCAGGGGACATTCTGTAATGTGTGGACTATCAGAGTGCTTATGAAACACAGAAATTGTATCAGGATTGAATAGAACAGTCACCATGCGCACCTTCCTCCATGGGAGTTAT